>NC_089838.1:190184859-190514359 GCF_035609145.1 Eleutherodactylus coqui | reverse complement strand
TCAGAGGGTTCAGTTGGCATATTGTGCATAGAATGCCACTTTGACTCTCTCTATTTGGTGGCAGAGCTTGATGGCAGGGCCTAATTTTAGTTCCATACAGTCTTGAACTGTGGGAAGAGTCAGAAGTAAGAATGCTTGTCCATCGATATCCTGAAAATACACAAAAAGTCATGTTTTAATCTATTTTATATATTTCGATGCACATTGCAATTACAATCCCAACAATACGAAGATGATTACACCCTCTTTATAGAAACCATATGGTAATGAAACATTAGAAATACACTATGTGAAAGAAGGGACTGAAGCTGCCATAAAGCAGACGTTCAGAAGCACACTATTGTATAACCATATGGAAATAGAAAGCCCAATAGGGATGCAAGATGCTGCCAGTCCAGGGAACGCCTTAGTAATGTGGCATAACAGCGATAAAATTGGAAAGACTGGACAAGTGGTGCAACTTTATGAGCAAATAATAGGCCCTTGAGATCAGGATTAAAACCTGACTCCTCTTTATTTAACATAAGAAACTGCATATTTATGCATTTCGGGGATGCAGCCCCTTCCTCAGAACGGCCGGATGGAACACAACTTTGCAGGGATGAAGGTTATAGTTGTGGTTGTGTCCATGAAGTTAGAGGAGTAGTAGGAACCTGTAGTAGGAATCTCTAACTTCATGAACACAACTATTCCCAACAAATTTGTGTTCCAGCTAGTTGTTCTGAGGAAGGGACTGTGTCCCCGAAATGCATGACTATGCTGTTTTCTATGTTAAATAAAGAGGAGTTCAGTTCTAATCCTGGCCTCTAGAGCTCATTATTTGCTCATAGAGGTGCGCCACTTACCAAGTCGTTCCAATTTATCTTTAAATTAAACTATGGCTCTTAAAAGGGTTGTGACTGTTGTCACCTATCTACAAGATAGGCAATAAATATCATGTTTGCTGGGAGCTTTACTCCATTGATCATTAGAATGAGGGTTCCAAGCCCCTTCCTCTCCATTACATAATTGCATTGAAGAGAAGTTTGAATTGAGCAGTGGTCAAACTTGTCATAGCACTTCATTCAATGTTTATGGAAGTGACAAAGATAGCCGAGCCGCCAGTCCAGTAGACAGTTATCAAGAATAGGGGACTTGAAACCCACTGTTCTAGTCATCTTGGGGGTCCTAGCAGTCTGACCTTTATCACCAATAGTAGTATATTCCAATGAAAGAATGAAGCAGCACAATAACATCTCATTAGCCGTGAATGTAAAGCTTCCTAGGACCAGACTCAAAGTTAAAAATAAAGACTGAGAGAAAAAAACAGAAGCATCCCTCCAATATATTCAATGAGATGTGCAAGGTTTATTTCCCCATGGTTTTACAGTAATGTTTCAACTTCCCATTGGATCCATTTTTCCTCAGTGTTCCCTCTTCACTGTAGGAACAGTATATCCCAGTGGGATATTAGCGCTTATGGTGCATGAGGCTGATGATGGCTTCATATATCCCTGATGTCACTTACACAGTATGGTGTTAACCTGTACTATTTGGCACATCAGTGGGCATTAAAACATTTAACTGTATATTTGAGTTTACATGTGTTTTTGTACAACATGGATAACTTTGTTATTTTAGAATATTTGCCTCTGTAACCTTGCTACTGATTCTCCTGGGGTATATTCAATAGATTCTGCTCTGTCTGGTAAATCTGATCACTACGCAATACAAAAGAGCTGTTTTTTGCCAATATGATGCTTGACGGTTCTTCTATTCAACAAAGTGTGATTGTTCTCAGTAAGAGAAACCAAGTAATCTTGTAGATTACCTTTTAATGGCTAACAAAAATACATGATGTTATAGCGAGCTTTCGGACCTCAGAGGGTCCTTCATCAAAACAAAATGAAATAGATCCGAAGAGGCATGCATGTATATATACACACATACTAATGACAAAGCAGGGACATGCTGGGATTAATTTGCACTTAGCAGAATACTACAACAGAAATACAATTCTATTCCACAAACGTGCTGAGTACACAGTCATCTCATTTGGCTCTTCTGATTGGCTGCTTAGAGTGATTGCCAACTGGTTCAGCCAATCAAAGCTTATTTTTACTGACATGCAAACTGTTACAAGACAAGCATATTCAACTAGCTTACTGTCACTGTTGTATTGTATATATTAGCTTAACCTGCTGTGTTCCAAATTTGTTGTGTGCCAACCGCTCAGTTAATTATACAGATTGATAATTTTTATGTCTAGTTTGAATTATCATGCACTTTACTGTATACTATGATATAAGAATTGAGACAGTATATAATTATTTGTATTCACAATCCATATAGCACTTTATGTTTTTTAGAAGTTATTAGTAATTTATGGTTTTTATATGTTATATTAATTAATGAATTGTTAATATGTAGATGTTTTTATATACTTGGTATCACACTTTCACTATCGCTTGAAAATGGCTCCAATGAGGAGCTGAAACAATACTGTAAAACCCTTGGGGAATAAGCCTTGCATAGCTCATTTCAACATCTCATGGACAGATGATAAATATCCATTGTGTCACAACCACTCTAAGTTTTGTAGTTGTGTAAAAAAGATAAAAAAGAAAGAATGTATTAGCTTTAAAATAGTTCAAGCTCCCTAATAATAACTGTATTATAAAAAAGATCCCTTTATATGCAGGAACCATTGAGCAATAGCATGCAGAGTGACATGAGAGTCCAGCTGCCCTTTAGGAGGGATTCTGTTTATGGTAGCCTGTATCCTCTCACTGCAGAGCAGAATGCAGGTCTGGTTCTACAGTATTCAAAGCACATACTGACTACCAGAAAAACAGCTTGTATTCTGCTGACACCTGATAATCACACTGAAGACCCAGATTTAACTTTGTAATGAAATGCAGAATTTGTAGAATACAGTCAACAGGCAGCCATATACCATAGGGACAAATCCTTCAATGCTTAGTTCAAGTAAATTGAGTGGGAATTCTACAATATAACACAAACTATAATATATAAGAAGTATTGTTTATACCTGTTCTTGAAAGATTTTTGCTAAGGGAGCACAATCTGTTGACTTAATAAATTTCACTACATCCATTACTGTCCATTCTAAGGGGTTGCTCTCGAGGACGAGGCATTCTTCTTCCTCTTCCTTTTTTTCCTTTAGCAATAAAATGATCAGATATAAACAGTTATTAATCGCATCTGACTTTAGAACAAATATATGATAATGTACCAAAAGTTACAAAAATTTGGGGAGGGGGGTGTGTGGAAAGGCATGGCCTGCAGCACGTGGAGTAAGCTGCACATTCACTAGCTCCATTGTACTGAGCCAAAATTCACCTCCCCATCCTTTGTGGGTTTCTGGTGACAGAATTATAACACTTATCTCTTCTAGTGCTCCTGCATCACTGGGAAAGCAAAAAATTAAGCCTGACTCTTCTGCAATACTCACAAAATTCTTTCCTTCTACAATGTCACAAAAAGGAGTCGGCAGCATGCTTACTGAATCAGAGGGCAGTAGTGCTGCAGCTTCACAAGTGTCCTCACCTTCTTCATTACCTGATACTTCTCAAAGAAGCTTTGGTAATTGACCCTCTCACCATTCTGCATCTTTGCTGGGGCTCACAGTGCAGAAACGAGGACCCAAAATTGATAGACATGTAAGTGCTGCAGTTAACTCTGAAATGGTGACTGACCATGTTTCATCTGACTAGCAACACATTTTTCAGAAGAACTTTTTTCTGTCCTCCTACCTCAAACCAGTTTCTCAGGAATCTCATATGTTGCTGGAGTTGAGCTAATCACTCCAGAAATATATTAATGCTGCTTTTAAAAACATGCAAGCAGAGTTTACAGCACTAGGAGACAGAACTTCTCACATTGAATCTAAAATGGTGAATTCTTAACAGTTCACAATAAGTTAGTTGATATAAATAATGCTCCAGCAATTAACAAAAAAGAAGTAGTCATTGCACTTAAAAATACTTTTGTTTTTTCTCCAATTCAGACCATTATCGACCCAATGGGAAGATATATTATCTTGGTTTGTAGAATAAAAATATAAATTATACTATGGGAGTCCTTTATACCCCAAACAAAAAACAAACTAAATATTATTGTGCTTTTTTTTTTCAAGAAAATCAACCATTATAAGAATAGGTTTGTCCTGATGGCAGGAGATTTTAACAGAGTTGTGTGGCCATATCTAGACCTGTCTGCTTCTAGTTTGATAGATAAACCCACTGATTTATATCAATTGACACAAAAAGAAAAACATTCTTGATGTATGGAGGTTGCAACACTTTACTGAAAAAGATTGTACTTTTTTTCATACATGCACAAGGCATACACTCATATAGACATGTTCTTCAATGATAATCTGTTGTTTCAACATGTAGTAACTTCTAAAATCTGCATCAGTTCAAACAGGTGTATCCCCGCGGCGTAAAAGTGCCCAGCCGTCCAATATAGCGCCGGGCGCTGTTATGTCGGGCAGAAAAGATAGTCCTGGAACTATCTTTCCTGGCTGGAATGCGGCCGCTGCCATAGACTCCTATGGGACCCAATGACAGCTGCCGGATAAGGTAGGTGGAAGGGAGTTTAGCAGCATGACTGCTAAACTCCCTCACCCTTCTCTCCACCCCTTGCCGGCTGTTTGCAATGGAAGGGCGGGACAGAGCTAGTTGCTAAGCTCCTGACCCCTCCCATTGCTGACTGCCAACAAGGGGTGGAGAGGGGGCAGAGCTTAGCACACTAGCTCCCGTCCTGTTCCGCATCCTCCCCCCAGCAGACTGGTGGTGATTGGCTGGCTGGAGAACTCCACATCCTCAGGCAGCTCAATCATCCCACACCTGCCACAGTGTGCTCCTGCAAACCCATAGACCTACAGGTCCTAGGAGCACAACGTGACAGCAACATGACAGCCAAACACTGGTAAGCAAATACTGTCACAATGCATTGGGCGACATTGGGTGAATATGTAAAAATCATTTCCAAACGCTATACCTGCCAATGTTTTATTATGGGTAATAACTGTGGGAGTTGCTGTACCGCAATTTCCTTTTATTATTATGTTAGCTGGATTCAAAGCATGGAAACACATAATGATTTCTATAATTCCATCCATAAATCTATTATTCCATTCAGGCAGCTGGAGTAACCAGTACAGATGATATCCTTTATTATTTCAGATATTTCAATTAGTAACTGGATCACTGCAGCAATAATCTCAGATATATGGGAAGGTAATCACCTAATGCCTATTAATGACATTTCTGCTACATTTCACATTCCTAACAAACATTTTTATAAGTTTCTCAGAATATTTCCATTTTATTACTCAGACTCCTAACTTGCGTTCTCTTCCCAAACCTGCATTTAAATTAGCGTTCTCTGATTTAAAAAAGATGCCAAAGGCATTTCAAGGTTTTTTACGCTTATTTTGGATAGATCTCTGGGGATGAGGCCCCTTTGCTTACTTCATTGGGAAAGAAATCTAGGTATCTCCATAGGCATAGAATACTGGAATAATACATTACATTAGCAAGTTTGCTTTGAAAATGTACATCTCATTTAGAGTTGACAAGGAAGGAAGTGAATACATCCACCACTTTATTCTTCTACCTTGTGTTAACATTACATAAGCTCATTGAGTTTTTAGACAGAACCCTTTTGAAAGGATTCCATATTTGTAAGCCACCTGTTATCTTGTTATGTTTATGGGTTTTCTTTATGTAATTTAAAAAAAAAAGAAATTGATCTCTTTATATGTAAATTTGTTTATCAGCTACAATTATCTTTTGATGAGACTTTGTATCATTATTTAAAATCGTGACATTGTAACAATCCTTTCTTGCTCAATAAAATGTATTTTTTTAAAATTGCAACAATTTTTCCTGTTGTCTGACATTCAAAGGCAGGGTATAATTTGGTAATACGACAACTCTGAAGAACATTACGTTGCTTTTCACGTGTAATTGTTACAGAACATTACATTCTTCGAACTCAAGGACATCGTCATTCATGTGCATTCTTCAAGCTGTATGCGGCTGCCTTATACCTCTATAAACAGTTTCCTCTCGTTCTCATGACATGAGTATTATTGCAGAAAAACTTACATCTTTCCCACTTGTGATGTTGACCTCTTCAACATAAGAAAATGAGCGTGTTTTCCGGACTCTTCTTGCCCTCTCCACTAGCGGTGCTTTGTCAGCCCCAATGCTATTTCTCAGCGTTACCGCTCTCCTTGGACGAATAGAAGGAACTTCAACTGAGGAAGTGTCAGTATGATCATCACGCACTTCAGAACTTGTTTCCTCACTACCTGTATCATCTTCAAGGCCATCATCTTCTGCACTCTCCTGTTAACATTGTACAATTATGTTACATGACATAGGACCAACAAAACAAAAAAAACATTTAAAATGACATTAAATTATTTAAATTTCTTAAGTAGTATTCTTCTAGTGAAGCCAAAAGGCCTCTGTGCCACCAGTTGCTTAGACTACTTCAATGCGGCCATTTTTACACAATGGAGGATTGCTTGTCATTCTTCTCCTATTCATAGAAAAGCCATCAATATACAAATTTACAATAATTCTGATAATCTGAGCATTTATGTGACTTTTTCTTCACTCAAGAGAAATCTTCTCAAATCTTCAAATCTGCCCATCAGCAGGCATGCACTGCCCCAAAGTGAAGTCATGAATGTGGAGCACAAAGATGTATTCACAAATAATAAATATGCACCCAAAAGACAAGTAATCCTTTTTCATTTTTCAACAATAAAATATGATTTCAAAAAATAATGTATAAAAAAAGGAAGACATTAAGTTTCAAATTGAATTGGTCGGTATTACAAATGATGTGCTTATATTATTCACTTATGTCAATTATATGATAAAAAAAATCTACGGAAAAATAAAATACGAATCAAATATCTAAAAATATTCTGTATTAAAACATTTAAAAAAATGAGTTTAAATATTCAGAATTCCTTATTTTTCATACCTCAGCAGAGCCAATTGGGCTAACATCAACCAGGGATGTACGTCTTTTCTTTTGTACAAAAATTGATTTTCTCCTTTTTCTGCGTCTTGTTGGTTTAGTTTGGGAATTTTCTACTGTGTGTTCTCCAATAGGCGGCTTTGCAATTTTTTTCCGCTTTCCATAATAATAAGCTACAGTGAAAAATAGTAATGATTCATCATACTGAATACATTTTCATTTGGAAAACAAGGTTACTGCATATTAACATTCCCCCTGCTTAGGACATACTCTTGGTTTGAGCTAGATAAAGTCCATTGCCCCAAACTGTCATTTGTAAACCTGGCCTGAGCACAAGTGGTCTTGTTAAGGGGCGCAGCTTCTGACCTTCCTCCACTCAATGGATTTGATAGCCCACGCACCTGCACTTTCTTCTCTCTGCATTAAGAGGGATAGCAGCAGAGTAAGGGATCCGCGTGGTGTACCCGCGCGGATGATCCAGAGTTCAAGCCACCCATAGACTATTCATGGGCGCCCGCAGCTTAATTAAAGCACGGGGGTTTGTTTTCCGAACCTTCCGGTCCTGAAAACAAATCGTAGCATGATCCGTTTTGCCACGGATCCCGCAGGGACGGCTTCCATTAAAGTTAATTAAAGCCGTCCGATCTGCGGCACACCCAGAACTGTCACCCCGGGTGTGCTGTAGGTCCTGTGGGAAAGCAGGAGATTAAAAAAAAAATCTCCACTGATCATGTGCGGGAGGGGGGGGAAGTGCCGGCCGCCAGATGCACCCACATGCCGGGAGGAGATGCTGGACGACCCACACGCATTTGGAATGTCCTCATGCCATGGGCAGGGTGGGATCCTGTGGCAGGGCTCCCGCCCACAGAACTCGGCCTGCCCGTGGACATGAGGCCTAAGGGGGCGCTGCTCAGGGTCTCAGGGTTCAATAGAAACTTTGCCTGTATTTCCATATCTGGCCACTGCAGCAGGAATAGCTCTTTGTTTGCTGCTGACATTGAACAGCACATTGGCAGGGGTCACGAATGGTAGACCCCAGCTGATCTACTATGGAAGGCTATCATGTGGATAGCTGACAACTCCTTTAATCGGATATTGCATCTTATATGCTCTCAATATATGCACTAAGTTTGCTTAACTTTTATATTATTGAGTTCTTATGTTAACTGCAAATTTTTTACATTTATTATTAAAGCTTTTAAAAATGGATTGTAAAGAAATAATGTTATATGTTCCAAACCCACTGAAATACATGGGTCTGTGAAACAATGATTGTTTTACATTTATTGTCTATAATGTACATAAAATACAGGGCACTACAAGTGTGAATGAGCCCTGCCTTTGCTGAAAATGCAGATTAGCTTGTGAACATAAGAAAGCACAAAGTACAATGCAACATTCTGTAAAGTGAATCTAAAGTATAATGTTACCCAGTGCTGTGGAATGTGCTTGGAACACATCATTAATTGTAACCCGATGTACAGAATGCATCCCCTACATAGGCCTATTAAACGCTGGTGGAATGATAATGTTCACGGACAGTTCGTAACAGTGCTAATTCTGTGACCGCTCGCTTACAGGGAGATTTACTCCTTAATCCGGTGTCAATAAAAAATAAATAGTTTCCTGTGTCTGTAATTGTTTGTGTTCTTAAAGCACCTGTCACACAGCTGGAGATGATAAATTAGCTCCAAGCAGTGACTGAAGAGTAGATGCTATTCTCTACACAGGGACATGTCGGATGCAGGAAGGCACAATGTCTTGGGATACTTACTGTATTTGGTTTTTGTGTGTATGGAGCAATTTTCTGGACATACATCAGTAACCAGCAATGGACTGAACAAATTGGGACAACATTCCAACTTCGTACACACTTTGCGGCAAAAGTCTGCAACCTGGTCTGATGTGCGGACAATCTTCACAGTTGCCCTGTACGTTTTCCCTTTGTATCTGGAAGGGATACAAACATGAAATGCTGAGATTACTTTCTCCATAGTTACACACCTGCCTGTAACGCTCTTGAGAACCATTTTCACCTGGATGGGATTTCACGTAATTACCAATTATTTCCCAGATCACCAGGCAGCTGTACAAATGACATATGGCAACACAGGTAATAAGTAAATACATTGGTTCTGTAACACTAGGTACATTTTCTATGACTATCATTCTTGATTTATCTATTTCCAATCAATAACCTTCTCCTAAAGAATTTATTTCCTACTCTTCTTTAACTCACCAAGAGTGTTCTGTATATCACGGCAATAGAGTATTAAGTAAGATCCTATGTGTAATAATCATAAATACAAGTATGTATTCTCATAAATATTGAGATGCGAAAAAGCTGGCAGAAGTGTGCCAAAGCTCAAATAGTACATATGACACATGAACTAAAAAACAATGGCACATAAAATACACAGCAAACTTATTTTTTTCTGTTTTATCCATAGTATCTCAATGCAGCCTATCTTATAAATTTATGAGACTTATGCATTTATGACAACCATCTTCTTCCTCTATAGAAAACAATTGCGGCATTGTAAGATTCTGTTATTAAAAGCACTACAATTTATATTGCTCCTCTCCTTTCCTCAAATGTTGGTTTCTTTGCATACTGTCCATTATGCAGTGTATTGAATGTGAAAAATAAGGTCTTATAGAAGCCTAATCATGTAAGAATGTATCAGTCCAGGGTCCAGCATAACTGATACGAAGACACTCTTAAGTGCTTGACATCTTAAGAGGTAATTGGGAGATCATTAGGTGTGTGCTTGACCATGGACTGCTGCTTCTTTCCATGTCCTTTATAAATCAATTATCATTCTATTATTCCCTCTACCTATCTCTCTCCATCCATCTCTCACTCTATTTATCTATTCTTTAGGGCAGTGATTACCAACCTTCCTTCCACCAGTAGACCCCTGGTAAACATTTTCCTGTTATGAATCCTATTTCCTATCACACTGAACACATGAACACAGTACCACGATGCAAACACTTCTCATAAGGTGGCAACACACTTTAAATAATGGTTGACCTGAGCGGCATGCACTATATTCTCAATAGCTAGAGGCAAATAAGTCACTGGCAGTCATGTCTGGTGATAAATGTTCACCCCTAAGAATAAAAGTAATGGGATTTTTGGAATCCAAAATGCCCAACCCTTCTTTCTGCTGATATGTGCCGATGGGGGAGAGTCAAGAGTCTCCCATACATATTGGATTGTTGGCAGGTCCAACGAAAATCATCAGGTTCAGACCACATTTAGCTACTGTTTATGGCCACCCATAGTCTCTCCTATTTTTCTGTATAACATAGCATTGGGTCGGATTTATTACATGTACACAATTAATGACAATGTGAAGGCAAGAAAGCTTTAAAATGGCTCAGATTACTGAATGTTTTATCTACAGCATTCAAGGCATCTTTGAATGAGCTAAGGATCAACCCACAAATTCCCTGCTTTTAAAGTGAAGCATTCTGCCACGGAACCTTTGACAGGATCCTAGGGATCCACAGGATTGCGCAAAACTCTGCTTGAGAAACACTAATCTAGAACATATTAGTAGATGATACAAGTAACATATAGTAAATGGCCATAACATTCCTATACCAGCATTCCTATTACAGACTGGGACAACTTTTTTAAAATAAATTTGGCAGATGAGTGTTTAGTCTCTGGTAGTTCCAGTTAATCAGATAAATTATTCTCACTGTATTCCCAAGTCATGTGTTCATATTGCATTAACCTAGTTCCAATTTAATAGATTTTCTCTGCGCCTGTTGTGTTATTGAACTTGAAAATCTTCCAGATTATGGCTCTGTAGACAGCTACACTGTTCTGCCATCCCTTATCTCTGCAAGTAGATTTTGTGTAATTCAGCAAAATCATCTAGACCAGAAATTCAACTGTGTTTAAGCGATTATTTTTTTTGGAAATTATCCAAATTGACCAGAATTCTGCTGATCTTCATTCATTGCCATTTGTTTGTATATTAAAGGGGTTTTCTAATTTCTGTTTTTAAAAAAACAGCTACAAATGTTATAAAAAAACAAACAAAACAGAACTCAACCCTTATTTCTCTTAGCAATCCAGTGCTGGTGCTCCAGTGTTCCTCTTGGTCTCTATTAGGGTGCATTTACATACCATTATTTACAATACTGTATCACTACGTCTGGGGATTCTGTCACGATATAATGATGGAGCCCTCATGGAAACAAACAGAACCATTCACTTGCATTAACGAAATGGACACCCCTCTGGTGTCCGTTTTACATGGGTTCTGTTCACTTTCGTTATATTTGGAATCTTATACTCTAAATATAACGGAAACAAATGGAGCCCTTGTAAAATGGGGTGTCTGCCTCACTAATGTAAGTGATTTGATCTGTTTGGAAGTTCCTTCACAATGCTGTTTTTGGCAGTAGTGATGGAACCCACTGAAGGTATGCCACAGTGTAGTAAATAATTCTGTATGAACACCTCCTTAACAAGCAGCCAATCAATGAAAACGGTAATCAATTTTATACGGCATGTGAAAAGATCATTCTTGCCCTATCTTTGGCCGAGATATGCTGGCAGCTCCCATAGACGTCTATGGGAGCTGAAAAAAAAGTGAGTTTAGCTGTGTCCGGTGCTGGGAAAAAATGACAGTTAGCTCTATTTAAGCAATAGCAGTCCTTCCGAGGATTTGTGCCGACCAAGGGATTTCCATGTTGCAGCGTATTTTTTCGCCGATACACTGCCCATGTGAATGGATGAGAAAACGCTAATTAAGATTGGGACTTGATCGCGGCTAATCTTCATTTTTAGTCGCGATCGGCTGAACTTGGAAACAGTTGTGTGAAGGAGGCCTCAATTGCAAAAAAATGAGGTGTGACAAATAGCTTAAAAATTATTATGTCAAGATGGCCAACTAAAAATATGCTTAGTATCACAATTATTGTATCGATGACAGGGCCTACGTGCTACAAAGCTTTGATATTGTATACTGAAAATAATAACATTGACAAACCGTTTTCTTTTTCTAGTGATATATGTAATATATAAACTAGATAGAAAGATATGGGATGGGCGGATAACACAGAAAAAGCCAGAATAGTATTTTTTATGTAGAAGAATTTCTTGGTTGCGTGCTGTTGAATATTATCCACTCCATTCTGAATTGCTATTTTCATGTTTTTGTCCTTCTAAACACAATTAAGTGAGCTCTAGATTTATCTGAAATGGCCACTTCTGGGCTTAGTAAATGATCTCTTTAGTGTTGCTAGGAGATTAGAATTTCCTGAATAAACCCTGCCCAGACGATAAGCTCCTTACAGTAGGCTGTAGAACGCAGTAAAATGATTTAGAATTTATTTAATTTACAACTAGATCTAGCGTTAAAAGACTGCGCAAATGACAATAAAATACAAACTCCACAAACAATGCCTAGCTACGCTGTACATTAGCAGAAATAAAACACTTCTACTTTGCATTCCGGAAAACTGTAATATAGGTAAATTATAATGCGGAGAACATCTCAGGTGCTGACATTTATAATGTAAAATGCTGCTACGAACAATCAGAAAAAAAGCCTAGCTGGCAGTAAAATGATTCTTTCTATGCATTATAGTCATTTTAGGTAGTAGGAATAATCTCTTTTGTGATATATCATACTTATTGCAGAGCTTTTTCTATTGCAATTTATACAAAGAGAATAAAATACTGGCAATATTCATTAAAGTTCTGCTAACTATTGTAATAGTACATTGACACTTCACATACGTTAGCATCTCTCTGGCACTGTTAGGTTTCACAGCCAGCAAGTGTGTAAAGTTGCCCTATACTTGTAGGTACATGTTGGCAGATCAGACAAGTTTCATCTACAATCTAGTGGTCAAATATACAGTTGACAGAAATGTAGTGGTATGTTTCATATTAAATAGGCTTACGATTTGTCTCGAAACCACCCATCTACCCCACCTCCTTAGAATAAACATGCCTGTCTGTTTTATCTAACAGGAAGTGACCCTCTGGTTGTTCTCTGCTGACCCTCTGCCAGTTTTGGGCCCAATTTTCACCCTTCCAAGATAGCTGTAGCAATTTTCTAGCTACCGTATGCACACTGTGTACTGCTCTCTGATTCGTCAGTGCAAATCACACGAGCCCCTATGGCCAATTACAGAACAGATACAGTGCATTGGTAGCCTAATACTACCAATATACTCTGGAGATTAAGTAGTCCGAAGATTGCATCAGCAATCTTGGATGCCCAAAAATAGGACCCAGAACTGGCTGATCGAGAGACAGCAGAGAACTATAGGTAATATAACATCCTCCAATCCTGGGAGAGAATTTTGTTCCAAAACTAGAGTGTCGCTTTAAAAAAAATGCTGGACTAAGAAAAAAAAAGGAAGAATTTTCTGAGTACAAGAACCATTCTATAGTTGTAAGACACTTATAGTTTGCTAACAAAAAAAAATGTTACATCTACGAACAGTCCTGTAAGTCTCTAGGCAGCTGTAGAACTTTAGATTTCATTTATTAAAAGCACATCCTACTACTTAACTGAATTTGACAGTTTGGACTTTCTGTTACCTACAAAGGTATCCTAGATACATACCAGAAGTATATCAGTGCGAGTTAGCCCCTTAAGGACCAAGCATGGTAAATTTATGGCACTGGTCCTGGGCTTCAATCCTCTCCCATAGCAGAAGCATGGCACAGGGTTAAAGCTCCTCTTTCTGCAATCAAGCAGAAGTAGGTCGGGTCCTCAGCTGTTAGTGACAGCCAAGAACCTGGAGGAGAAGGTAGAATCTTTTTTTTTAAGAACTTCTGCCTTCTCCTTTTCAGGGTACATAGCGCTCAATGAGTGCTATATAGTGCAAAGAGAAAGTGGAAGTGTTACTTCCACTATTCAACCTGATCACGTGACCGCCGGGTGCCTTCTAGCAGACCCTGAAGAGCTCTTGTAACGACTACTGTGACTACAGGGGGATGTTTTTACCTTGTTACAGGGGCCCATATGGATGCCTCAGCTATGGTGGAAGTGTGAAATAAAAAAAAATTGGAATGACCCTCAAAAGGTGTTATATGACATCATGGGGGAGAGAGATGTTAAAAAAAATTGTTACAAAAATTAGTTGAAAAAATTGCAGAATAAAATAAATATATATACCATATTTTTCGCTCTATAAGTTGCACTTTTATTCCCTTCAAAGTGGGGGGAAAACGTCAGTGCGTCCTATAGAGCGACATGCCGAAATTGGACCCGTCCGGCAACTGAAAAGGATTGAAAATCCTTCTCACAGAGCTTCTGGCCATTCGCATACAAAGCACACACAGGAGAGCAGAGCGGCCTTACAAAAGCTGATTGCTGGAGGTGGGGAAGCAGCAGCAAGCTCAGTGATCAGCTTTTGTATGAGCAGGCGGCTCCTGCTATACAGCCTACAGTGTGTTAAAGATAGCAGGTCCGCTCCATAGCAGCGCCCGTAAAACAGCTGATTAGTGAGAGGGAACTGCTGCTCCCACCCCCGCCCCTCCCCCCTCATCAATCAGCTGTAGGTACAGATGTGTCTCACATTTGATGGCTACATAGCAGAGGGGAGAGGGAGGGGGAGAAAGATCTGCCTGTATATGATGTATATATTTGTGTATATATTTGTGCCTAGCTATGCACAGATGTATACACCATACATAACCATAAGACATACCATGTAAGGTTCCTGGAAAGTTGGGTGACAACTAATGGAATCATCATTACATTGTCATTCAGCTCTTCAAGCTGCAGAGTTATGCAATATATAAACCACATGTATTGCTATAACTAGTCAAACATGGCATTCAGGGCTCCTGGAAAGCTGGGTGAAAAGTAATAAGATCACCATTACATTTACACTCAGCCTTCCTGGATGCTGAATAGCAGGTTGACAAGTGGTATATGCTTCATTCTGCGGCGGTACTACTGCTCTTTTTTCCTCCTGTAATACCTCCCTGTCTGGTCTGGGGAGTTCAAAATATTCCTTTCCTATTTTCCCCCTCTACAACCTAGGTGCGTCTTATCATCAGGTGCATCTGGTAGAACGAAAAATATGGTACATAAGAAAGGAAATGACTAACCCCGAGCAAAACCGTCGCCATATGCGCCCTGTAATCAGAGACTATGCAAATTATATATCGAAACGTCCAAAACATTAAAAAAACGCACCAAAAATAAATAAAGGTACCTTTACACAAGATAATAGTCACCCAAATAATTGACTGTCAGCCATGTATACATGACCCATGACAGGGTACCGAGCAAGAGGTTGCTCAGTAGGCGCTAGTCATTCTCTTTCAGCTCACTGAAACGGAAAGACAACTAAGCAACTTTTTGCCCAGTATAAACAGGAGTCATTCAATCTGTAAATGTCTTGTTTTCTGTGAATGGAGGTGGGCGGTGGAAGAGCTCTCCGACTGTTCCACCTCCATTATCTGACTGACCATCGCTCTTGTGCGAAAGCTGGAATGGATATTGGGCACTCATGCGTCTGACAGTCATACAGTGTAAGGTACTTTAAGCTAGGAATACAAAGCATGAAAACCCAGATTATGCTGGGCAGAGCTTCCCGTGACTGTGTGCTGGCCGATAATTTCAGACCCAAGAATCATCAAATAGCACACGGACACTGTCCAATTTTCACAGAGCTCCATTCATTGCATGTCATACTCTCATCTATGATAGATAAAGCTAGAACTTAGAGCTCAATCAGATAGTGGTACCATGGATCTGTGTTCTACGGTTCTTTAATACAGCACCCATGTAGATCTATGGACCTATAACATACCTCTGTATGCCTTTAATTTTAAGCAGTGCCACACCAAGTTAGCATATTCCATTGCATGCTATGTTATGAAGGCATTTTCACTATTATTACAGTCAAGGGTGAATAAGTATGATCTGGTAGCACATTTCTGACAGCTTTGTAATATAGGCTCTATTCACTATTACGTCTTGAAGGAATTGTTGGATCAGCGCCAACCTCTTTCCGAAGGTAATCAACTGCACACAGAAATAGCTTATTTTGCCAGGAAAAGCCATGTCCAGCCGAACATGTCTCCTACAGTAGCTGCTGCAGGGGAAATGCAGTATTAAATGATGGCCATTCTGACGAATAGTCATCCTTGTGATACAAGAGTCTCTGGATTCCATCAGAATGAGAGCCACTCTTCTAGAGTTGCTTTCTGTTCCGACTCGAAGGGGGGTCTTGAGCAACAGCCTCAGTTTAGGACTTGTCTATGCCCTAAGAGTGCGAATGAACAGGGTCTCGCTTCTTGGGACGGCCTTTTTACTCTAATAAAACATTAACAAGATCCTGTTTTATACGTTTAGCGAACATAGTGACACATTTTAGGAGGAAGAGATGGATTGAATATTAAAATCTGAAATGTGCTGATGTATTTCTATAGTAAATATTACAAGTATGCATTACTCCATCACATCTAAAGCGTAAAGGAAACATTTAAAGGAAACATTTTCTCCATGGTCAAATGAAATGGTTTATTCTTCAATGTTGATTCAGTACATTGGAAATAAGCACAAGTAAATACATGCAAACCGAGCATACATTCATCATTATGTCATTTGTAGAAACATGTAGAAAAGCAGCAAATACTATAAATCTGTCACAAACTGTCACCTACACCATAAAATGGATCTTACAAAATATCACTAATGACCTCAGCTCTTTTCAATAAATGCATCATAAAACATACTGCTGGCACGATTTCAAGTGGTCTCAATGAGCGCGGCTAAGTCGTGACAATTGTAAAATGATATAGCAAGCAAAGGATTAGAGATGAGTAAATCACAGATAAGATACTTAAATCCTATTAAAGGATATTGTCCAGAAACACCTATTAGGGAATGGCATTATTAGCAGTAATCAGAAGCGTTTCATTAAGACTAGGTCACGGTAAATTACTTTAATTAGCTTCGCTAACAATTCTAAATGCGGCTCAGGCAAAATTGACAAGCATAGCTTTTTGTTTTAGGAACAAATTAAAGATTAGCAGGAAAAAAAAACCTGTCAACCACATTTTCCCTGTGTAACCAAGCATATGGCACTTACAGGTGGCGTCTTCATATCTATATGGGTACATTACAGGAAGTTGGGGACGACATTCTTAAGAATGCAGAATAAAAAGGTCATCTTTACTGTGAAATTCATCCACATGCACCGATCCTTGACCTATTCAGTAAATGCTGTGCCCTCTGGAGTAGGAGCACTTGAAGGCAAAGTACTAAGAAACATTCTCAGCACATTATTGATCCAGTGAGATATCTGATTGTCATTTCCTGGAGTCAGGAAGTCACTGACTACTTAAGAATCAAAACTGGCAGCAGCTGCTTGGAAATTACTTGGCAGAATGCCCGTGTTTCATTTTACTATATTCCATCTACCAGTAACAAACGCAAGTGACAGAATACTATAGGCAAAAACCTGTTCATTCCAAGATTTGAACAGTTCTGTCAAAGTAGGAAAGATCATAAAGAAAAATATATCGGCAATGTCTACAATGGTTATTTTCCATATGTGCTCTCAAATACGACCCACTATTAAATATTTCTATTATAACCAAAAAAAATTTGAATTAAAGGAGGCATTAACATCACAATACACACTCCATATGAGTAAATAACTATAAAAGTAGTCTTCATAAGAAAATAGAATATATTAAAGTATCAACAAAAGATATATATATATATATATATATATATATATATATATATACATATATATATATATATACATATATCTATATCTAAAGAATGTCATGCCCCCTCCATCCTTTCATCCATGTTCCTTCCATTCACTCCTCTGAATGGAATTGATGGATACAGTGTATATTTTTTTATCAACCATAACAACTATGTAACATAAAGCAACAATAACAAATAAATAGAAGATATCCAATAAAAGGAAACCCATGAAAAGAGTTGAAAAGAGTCAATCCTCAGGGGAATCAACTGGACAACCTAACAAATTGATATGACTATGAAGATAAGATCAAGTGGTATATTATGTGCATTATCCAAAAGTAAACTAAGTAAATAAAGGCATTAAGACCGTATTACGGATCTGTGCAGCAGCCATATGATCACCCTATAAGATCATAAAAACTGTTCCCAAAGATTACCTTCCTGATATCACAGAACTACTAAATACTTGAGCTGTAATATGGTTGTAAGCAAGTCCTTAGTCCCTATAAGTCACAAAGGATACATGTACTGTGGTCTAACATATGTACAGTATTACCCACTGTTTCTGTAGTGATTATAGAGACAATGAACAATTAGCAATTACCGAACAGAATATGTGAATGTGATGAAATAACAGCCAATAAAATCCCCTTTACCAAGCTCTAGCTACACTTTATAAAGATCTTAAACCCAAGTTTTACTACTACTGGAGCCATTTGATAGGTTTATGTTGGAACAATTCTGCAGCACTCCTTCGAGGCTGGAAACTACAACCTGGTCAGCAGTGATTTAGTCTGCATATAAAGTCCTAGTATTAATCAAGGCTGTGTTATGGCAGCCTGGCAGCATTCTCCAGCTTTGCTAGAAGTGTGGTTATCTGCTAACAAAATGACTATTGGAATATTAAACAAAACAGAAATTTGTCCTAATTGTTATGGACTAACATAAGACTACGGCTGAAATATGCCACCTGATATTTGATATGCACCAGTGGTCCGTTAATTAGCATTTAATACATGAACCCAGCATGTTCTTGGATTACTTGTCATTGTTTAACCAGAATTCATTTGTTCTAAGCGCCGCTGTACAAGGCTGAAGCACCAGTAAGAATAATGACCTGTGTATATTAGCAACGGATTACTTACTTGGCTTTGAGTGTTTCTTCCTGGAAATTCCACGATGTGTCTTCCACTAACTGTAACTCTCGTAAGACCCGTCCAGGTTTGTAGGCAGCATTAATTACCATACTGAGGACCTGCCACAAAAATAGAGCTAGTAAGTACATGTATTGCTGCCAGCTTTACCATAATAAAGAGCATGTGTTTATGTGGAGCATGGAGTGTGTTTAATGATATGGAACAAAAGAAAGCTGGATTTTGTGCAAAGATACATTAACCATCTTGCATCTTTTCTGTTTTACTCTAGATTTGACTTAGTGTACAGACCACAGGTCTTCTTGGAATTGCTCCTTAATGCTTCAGAGACTAATGCTAAATGAATGAAAGCATATGGCACTGCAATACTGTAACCCAAACAGCATTATCCTAAAAATGGGAATTTTGTGACTCCGATGCAGATTTTCAGCCCAGGTTAAGAACTCTTTAGAGGGGTTCTCACATCCTGTCCACATGCCCAATTAGGGGACCTTTGCTTGGACCCCAAGTTTGAGATTAAGTGTGCAGCATTGGGCATGTTTTGGCGTTCTTACCTGCAAATACAGTGGATTAACCATGTCATAATAATGACTGCACTTTTATGGCTACATCCTAAGAGCTGGATGATATAAGTCCTCTACGCCCCAAGAATGAGCCAGAGTGGAGAGCAGCTGCTTTCATATTGAAGGTGATGTCTTTGATGAAACAATCCCTTAAAGCTTTTAACTTTTAAGCCTTTGTATTTTCCTTGCAGATAACCAGTTATTGTAGCCTACAGCTTAATCTGGACTTCTTTTACCAGTCAAATCTCATACAAAGAGTACCTGTAATATGCTAATAGTACCTGCAGAGCACGGGTTTAGAATTTTTCAGGGATTACCATGAGAATAACTGTTCTAGTTGTAATTTTATAAGGTTATTGCTGATGATTTTCTATCAATTTCTAACAATCGAGTGGCTCCCAAGGAGATATAGATGTGTTTTATGAAACAACTATGAGGCGGTATCACATTGGAAGTAGCTCAAGTACAGGATGACTTTCGAAGGATCAAGCCAGGGGTGTAACTATAGAGGATGCAGGGGATACGGTTGCACCCGGGCCCAGGAGACTTAGGGGGCCCATAAGGCCTCTCTTCTCCATATAGGGAGCCCAGTACTATGAATAAAGCATTATAGTTGGGGGCCCTGTTACAGGTTTTGCATTGGGGCCCAGGAGCTTCAAGTTACGCCTCTGGATCAAGCTTCAGGAATGGGATGTAATGTGACAATTGAAAGGAGATTCAGGATACTACAAATGTAACAGATAACAATCTGCAGCTACTATTGTTTTATAGAAGGCACAGATTAATACATTGCCACATTGTTTGGTTAGACGTGTCTAATGAATTTTCTTTCATTTGCACCACTCAGCTTTACTGTGCTGTAGGGAAACTTATTTAGTGTTCACTACCTTGGTAGACTGATCTGCTGACTGAGAAATGTAAACTAAATTTACAAAGTACTCTAATTAGGTCATAAATTTCATAGGGCATACTGCAAATATTTCCCAAAGCAAATGTAGTATATTCAATTCATGGGTGAGTGATTCTAAACCAATTACATATCTGTATGCCGTTTACAATGGCAGTCACTATTCACTAAGAAGCATCTGCTAATTTATTTTTATTGTTGTTTCAGCTTCTAGAATGAAATGAACGTCTTAATAAAGTGATAATACAATGAGGTGCAGTAATAACATGGAAACAGCAAACTGCAGGCACACATGCAATTCAGCTCAAAATGATGGAAGAAGCAGATAGTCTTACAATTCAGCTGCTTGTCCTCTTCTATCAAGTTGCTAAAAATTCTACTCAGCTATCTCCTATTAATATCTGTATATGGGAAAACTGGGTGACAATCAATATATCCATTACAGCTCCAACAAGGGTGTCACATATCACTTGCTGACTTCTAAATGGCACATCTGCTGTGTGTACAGCAAAGAGTATGAGCGAGTGAAATTGAAAAGCACGTGCTTTGTCAAAAAAATAAATAAAGCCCCTAGAAGGAGTTGTCGTTTTGTTGCAAAAATTAGCATGTAGTTACATTTCGGGCAGATATAAAAATGATTAGAGTTGTGGTGTGATTAGATCAACGGTCTTGCCACGTGAGGCCCTAAAAGTGGTTTCCCCTTTGGCCTATAAAAAGGCTCTCAGAGGCTCCTTGTGTGCAGCGGACCTCTTTTTACACTCATGTAGAGCTTGTTGACCACTAGACGCAATTAAAGAGATTTCGCCCAGTTAACAGGTTAAAGGGGGCACATTATTGGAATGTTAGAAGCTGGATGGTCGTATTTATGAATTGCCCGCCACCTGGGCCGTTCTGACCAGACTGTTAGGAGGTGTTGGCACCAATGAATGCATGAGGGCATGCTCAAAAGGCTACTGGGCTTAGAATGCCCTCGACAAACCACCAGTAGAAAGAATCGTCTGATCGTCCAACAAGCGCAAGCAGCTATAACTGCTTCATTGTCCGCCATTCAGAGACTGGTGGCATCATCGTTACAGGCCCCTGTGTCTGTCAGAACCATTTTGAGGCACTTGGCTGAAGGAAATGTGGTCACATTTCACCCATGACGTATATTGCCTTTGACACTCACCATCGTCCTCCTTTGCATTGGTGTGGTGAATGATAAAACTAGACTGCTACAGAGCGGAACTCAGTTGTCTTCAGTGACAAATCCAGGTTTAGTTTGGGCACTGACGAAGGCCTTATTTGTGTCTGGAGACCTAGGGGTGAGCACACCTAGTGCACAAGGCCCCCACTGCTGGTATGATGGTCTGGGGGGGTCATCGCATATGACAATCGGTCACCCCTAGTAGTGGTATGAGGGAAAATAACAGCTCAGCGATATATTCAGGACATCCTGCAGCCATATGTTGTCTCTCATGGCAGGACTTGCAAGAGGCATTTCCCAGGTGGATAATACTCAGCCGCACACACAAGGGATCACAGGAACGTCTGCACAACAGTGTCACACTTCCGCGGCTGCCCTGTCGCCAGGTTTATCACCAAAAGAACACATATGGGACCATCTAGGATGCCAACTTTGACAGCCTATGAGTTTGCATGATTTAGAGACTCTGTTACAGCAAATGTGGACCGATATGCCGCAGGATACTATATGGAACATGTATGTTTCCATGTCCACCGGTATCACATTGGGTATCCAAGCTAAAGGTGGCCCAACAGGGAACTAGAGCCTCCCTTCAAGTGTTCAGTTTTCTGCAATAAATTATCCTTTTGCTCCAATATTGTTATCACTTACTTATATCAATGTTACGATTATGATTGTAAAGTTTCATTCTCATTCGATTCGGACAACTCCCTCTAAGTGCTTGATTTTTTTTTGACAATGAGTGCATTTCTAGCCAGATGTGGAAAAGCCAAAAGACAACCATGTGTAAGCTGTAGTGACAGTCATTTTAGTTGCTTCTCAACCCCCCTCCAAATATCATTAGGAAACACTTGGATGGAATTTTTAACATTCAAACTGAAGAGGACAATTCATAAATCTTATTTGTCATTTTTATTCTTGAAAATATAATGGTGCCCGACTGCTAGCTCATGATCACTTCTTCTAGCACAGTGAGATTGTATTACTGTTGGGAGCTACTGATTGGCCCTCTTAGTTATTCTCTGAAAGAGGCACTATAATACTAAGTGGTAGCTGTCAGAGTTATCTGGGCTTCATGTGGGCATTATTATTAGT
This sequence comes from Eleutherodactylus coqui, assembly GCF_035609145.1. Classification (NCBI taxonomy): domain Eukaryota; kingdom Metazoa; phylum Chordata; class Amphibia; order Anura; family Eleutherodactylidae; genus Eleutherodactylus; species Eleutherodactylus coqui. The sequence goes on along the minus strand of NC_089838.1, from coordinate 190,491,722 downwards.
TTTCATTGTGCACAGTAGTCGTTAACGTTATGGTATTGATATAGCTTGGAAGTACAGGTACTCCTTGTGGAGATCCATCTACTGAAGGAAATAGAGGTATTGTTTCCTGGGAAAAACGATGCAAATTAGCTCTCCTCCTGGAGGATCTCTCTAGTGCCACCTATGCTTTTCATGCATGCACGGTTGTTTGCTTTCATGGATCACTACTTTTCCTCACTAGCTTGGGCAACAGCGTGGCTACAAATGTTATGGGAGCGCTGTAGCTAGACCTATATTAGTTATCTGAGCACTGTCGCTGTCATTGCTTTGCAGATACTGCAGCTTGCTGTGTTGTGAGAGCATTGTAGATGGTTTTACTCACTTTCTGCAATGTACGGAAAAGGGGTAGGCTTATAAACACATATGGACCTCTTTATATAGCTGTAGTTGCAGCCTGTATCTAACTCACCAAAGTTAGTAACGTGCTGCTAGACAATTAGGATATTCTTTGCTTAGAAGAATATTTCCCTTTTTTTCCCCTTAAGGGTCAAATCGTTTTTTTTTTAGATGGTCAATGCTTATGTCAACTTCACGATCTGATTCTGATGGATTCAAGATCTACATGTGAGGCCACTTTAATATGCCATCTTGACCATCAAATATATTTGTAGACCTATTTCTTACGTATTTTCTGAGGCATTTGTATCACTGCTCAAAATCAGCTATATAGAATATACAGAATGCATTTCTTTAAGGGACCACTCTGGTAAAAAACACAGTTTTCTAACTCTGCACTCTTCATCTGGACATCACCTATGCATATTGCAGTCACTTCTATGCATTGCAGCCTCCTATCTGATACTTATTAGACACCATCTTGATGCTGAGAGTTCTGCTTTCACTATTCTGTGCTATGGATCCCATAATACATCAGCAAAGCATGACATGAGCAGCTAGAAACTATATAAACTCTGCTACAGGGAAGGCACTTCTATTACATTCTGTATTCACCTAAATAAGCTACAGACCATAAATATACAGTAAGGAGGATATGCCGTGATCACCTGTATTATAATTGTGTGATAGGTGCCTCTAATCATCATCAGTAACTGTGATAGGAATGTCTGTTGCCCCCCCCTGAAGAGCTGGTTTGGTACACTCCATGTAATATCACATAGGAATTATGCTGATTGAGAAACTGACTAGTTTGGAATATATAAACTGAGCTAGTCAGACCTAATAAAACATAACCACCTGAGGAGACGGACTCAAGGATGTTTCAGATAGAAAGGAATAACTAAACAAGGTAACACTAGCTAATTCATATATACTGGGGGGTAGTTAGGTCATGAATAAAAAAAAATCACTGTAGTGGCCCTTTAAACTACATTTGTGGAGATTGGTTACTTAAACTATTGGTACACCACTGCACGGGTCTCAGTTTGTCTGAAATGAAAGCTACATAATTATTTGCAGAGTTGAACTTTGGCTAATCCCACAAAAACTTTAATATCAAATTATTAAATATTGATGCCAAATTCCATTGTACTGCCATGACATTTGCTTTTCATTAACAGACCCTATATACAAATTGCTCTCTTTTTATAGTATACAATCATAAAAATATTATCAGTAACTATAAGGTGGGTGATTATCAAAATCATATTTAGTAGTAAAAAAAATCATAACAGAATAATCCCACACCAAAAAGTATAAAAGACACTTGGAACATCAAAAGATTCTACTTGGAATATAGTATGCAAAGAAAATATGAGTAGCTGTATTCACTTTTGCTGTGCACTTTCTCAAGCCGGGGATTTAAACCTGACCATAAAAAGTGGCTCATGAGCAAAGCCTGTAATAAGAAGACTGAGATTCAAGTGCTAAAATATTATTTATAAACCTATAATGATTCACAGTTGAAGTGGTTCTCTGTATTAACCATTACTATAATGGCAGAATAACCAAAGGCATATGTATATAGAAAATAGAAGGGAATGAAGCCTAAACCATAATGAACAGCCACAAGAAACCAGTTTTTGAAAGAGTGAAGAAATATGGATAATGGGATATCATTACTAGAGATGAGCGAGTATACTCTCTCCCCCCCCCCCCCTCGCTCCCCTTTGCTCACCGCCGCAACTCACCTGTCACCCGCAACGGCCCCCGAATCTTTAGAGACGAGCGGGGAGATACTCGGCTAAGGCACTACTCGCTCGAGTAATGTGCCTTAGTGAGTATACTCGCTCATCTCTATTCATTACCTCTGTTATCACACATTGTGTACAACACAGAAAAGTAAGACTACGGCTATCATCAGAAATACTGGAACCCCATGCAAAAGTAGGAGGATTAAGTCACCAGATTACTGATTAAGCTTAAAACATTGGAATAGCAATAGCAGCATTCTTAGTCTTTGCAGTTTTACATGATGTCAGCATATATAGCGCTGCCATCAGGGTACTTTAAGAGGTCCAAAAAGTGGTTAACACTATCTTGTCAGTTACCACCTACCAACCACTTGTCTTATAGCTTCACTCTATAAACAGTATATAAAGATCATATTATCCCCTTTATGTTCTCCTTTATAGGGTCACACGTATTACAAAAGTTATTATAGGCACTTTTGGTGATGGACTACAGTCAGCATGGTCATTCTGACCGGTCTTTGGCCACATAACCCAGTACAGAGTAAGCTCTGATGCACTGTGTGTTCTCACACCTTTCTCTCGTAGCTAACATTAACGTTTCCAGCAATTTATGTGACAGTAGCCTTATCCGTGGGATCAACCAGATAGGCTAGACTTTACTCCCACACATATCAATGAGCCTTGGGCACTCATAACTCAGTTAATTATTTGTCCTCCATTTTTGGTAAGATCTAACTACTGCATGCCAGTAACACCCAAAATATCTGCCGTTTTGGAGATACTCTGACCCAGGCCTCTAGTCAGCACAATTAGGCCCTTGGCAAAGTCATTCAGATCTTGGCACATTTTTTCTGCTTCTAACACTTAGGCCTTAGTCAGACGGGTGTTTTTTCGCGCGATTTGCGGATTCACACCCCCTTCACACCCACTGCAGTACGGCCGCGCGGAACTCCGGCTGCCGGGAGCAGGTGAGTATGTATATTTTTTTTATTTTTACACATTTCTGGATGAATTGCAGGGAAGGGCTTATATATTTAAGCCCTTCCCGACAATTCATCCCGCGCACGCCGGCAGCCCATTGCTTTCAATGGAGCCGGCTGTATTGCCGGCTCCATTGAATTCAATGGGCAAACATCGTTCTTCTCTGCCACAGCTGTTACAGCTGTGGCAGAGTAGAATGATTTGTCTAGTATATGCTCTCAATGGGGTCGGGGCTGCTGCCGCCGACCCCATTGAGCGCATATAGAGAAGAGAACAGGAATCGCAGATCGCAGATAGGTGCGATCTGCGATTTCTGTTCTATAATTTATCGGACGAGCGCATAAAAAGCGCTCATGTGTCCGATAGCATTGCAAAGCAATGGTTTTATAAAATCGACGGACGCATGCGCATGCGCAAATCGCGCAAAAAAAACGCCCGTCTGACTAAGGCCTTAAACATATAAAAGCGACTGCTCAGTGCTGCCCAATACATCCTACACTTTGACAGGTGCCATTGTCACAAGATAACCAATGTTATTCACTTGACCCGTCAACAACAGGTCCTGGATTACACTTTAACCTCAAGAATATTTGTAAAAATTGTTGAAATGTTAAATAGTTTTACCTAATTTTCAAAAAACAGTCAATATTGAAATTTTTGACAATATTTATTTTCTTCATTCTGTATTATAAATGGAGAGCATACCTCTTTAAGAACCAGCACACATTTCCCAGGACCCACTGATTGAGGTAGTTCTGCTATCCTGCCTTTATTTAAATATGGTCCTGAAAAGCAGCGATGATTGATGTACAGTTGAGGGCAGCAATATTTTCCATTGGTTGTTCCTAAATGAAAAGGAAAATACAAAATATTATACTTAACATTTGCATGGCTTCTTTGATTTACCTTGAAATAAAAGCGTTTTCTAGGTTTATAAAACCTAGACACCATGTAATTAAAAAATCTGCAACGCTCTTATATACTATGCAAAGCAATTCTTTATAAATTTCAAGACCTCTGCTTGCTGTCAATGAATGGAAATGCTCTTCTTAACAGAAAGTATTGTTAGCAGAGAGGGTTCTGATATGTTGTATTAAGATTATAGATGAGCGAGTATACTCGTTAAAGGCAATTGCTCGAGTGAGCATTGCCTTTAGTGAGTATCTTCCCCGCACGAGACAGAAGGTTTGGGTGCCGGCAGCAGGCACGGAGCTGCGGGGGAGAGCGGGGCGGAACAGAGGGGAGATCTCTTTCTTCCTCTCTCTCTCCCCCGCTGCCTCCTGCTGACAGCTGCTACTCACCGCTCCCCCGCGCCGGCATCCGAACCTTCTGTCTCGAGCGGGGGAGATACTCGCTAAAGGCAATGCTCACTCGAGCAATTGCCTTTAGCGAACATACTCGCTCATCTCTAATTAAGATGTCCACCTGTGTGAACAGGACCAGAGCAGAATAAGATCTCAGCCTCTGATTATAAACAAGGATGTTTCCATTCATCGACAGCACTAGACATCTTGAAATGAGCGAAGATTGGATATACAAAGCATATTTTAAAGATGTGTAACTTTTCATTAAAAAAATAAGATTATTTTTTATACATACTGTAAGACATGAAAACAGAATTAATAACAAGGGCTGGTATCAATCCTATCTAAGTTCAGTTAATAAAACTGATATATAAACTCTGGGTAAAATGCAAGAAATAAAATATTAAATAATATTTTTAAAGGGCCACTTCAGCGAAAAGACATTTTTCCATCACTGCCCCCCTCACCTGATTGTCTGTCACACTCTGGAGGTCTCCTCTATATATTGTAGCCATTTCTATGCAGTGTAGCCCCCTGTCTGATACTTATCAGGCCCCGTCTTGAGAGTGAGATTTCCTTTATTTACAGTTTCACATCCATCCCATGAAGCATCAACACAACATTAGCTGAGGCTACACCATTTCAGCCTGCTGATTGGACAGTCTAAGTACCAAACCCTTTTATATTCACCTAAGTAAACTACAGCCCATAAATCAGATGAGTGGTGATCTCCTCCATTATAACTGAGTGACAGAAGCTGTGTGATCATCATTAGTAACTATGATAAGAGTGTCTGCGAGTCACCTCTAGACAGTTTCTATGGAAGACCCATGTAACAGCATCACACAAACTGAGACTCTGACGAGAAAATGAATCCATAATCCCAAACAGATCTGATCTGGTCAGCACTGAGATCACATGACCATCTGAGGAAGAAGAGGCCAGGAGATTCAGAGAGAGAGAAATCACTAACCAAGGTAACACTGGCTAACGTGTGTATACTGGGGGGAGAGCTGTATAATGAGTGAATATAATAAATCACTGGAGTGGCTCTTTAAATATTGTTTGTTTTCAAATACTGTATGTGAAGAGATTTAATTACTAGCTTCCCACCAACAAATACTCTGCATTCAATGCCAATGTTTTTGGCAATTACTCAGCAACAAATAATTTCATCCCAAACAAATGAAGTGACAGATAAAGCATTTCGATGTAATAGTATAATGAAATACAGCTTTCTGCGCACTGCTGTGGTTGAAGAAATCAATACCTGTCAACATCAGAAAATAACTAAGACCTGTGGATAGAAGATGCATAATGTACCTGTTGAGTAGCTGTCACTCTGAGGGAACGGAGAAGGATCGGGAGGGATTTTCTCCAGAGGCACTGAGGATGGTAACCTGTAAACAAATCATAATAGAAATAAGTTGTTATATAATTATGTTATAAGCCTTCATCCTAGAGCTGTATACTGTGTATAAAATAAACTGACCTGGTAATTAATGGGGATGTCCAGAGTTAGAAAAACATGGCTGATTTCTTCCAAATATAGTGCCACCCTTGTCCATAGAGCTGTGTGTGGTATTGCAGCTCGGCTCCATTGAAGTGAATGGCAGCTGAGCTGCAATACCAGACACAACCCAAAGACAAGGAGGGAAGAAAGCGGACATGTTTTTCTAACCTTGGAAATCCCTTTAAAGCAGTGGTGTAAGAGATGAAAAAGACACGTGTTCGTTAAATAGGTTTTTAAAAAAGCTAATTTTATGGACAGGGAAATGCAACAAAATAAAAAATAAGTACTACTCAAATGCTAGATAACTGCCCCTATCCAGCACAGCTGCCCCAGTCCCTGTCAATCCGGTCCTGCAATAGTCATGTGCCTGCTGCTACCAATCACTGGCTTCAGTAGTGATAGTGGCATGTGACTACTAAAGCTAGTGATTGGCTCCCACAGTCATGTGAAAAATGAGCAGCACATGACCACTGCAGCATCTTCCGGGATCACAGCAGCTGAAACTTGATCTGCGCTGGTCCAGAAGGCCATTTAATGGCCAAGCACTGCCTATCATGTTCTATCTTAGCCCATTCCCTATTCAGAATTGTTTTTTGTTGACTCAGAAAACCCCTTTAACTTCTATCTTTGTCAGACGTGGTCACTTGATTAAGTTGTTGTAATGCACCATATGCCATATTAGGTTCAACTGAAAAATGGAGAAATTCATAATTGCTCGATAATAATAACTTTCTTCTGGAAATGACAAGATGCCTAATCCTCAGAAAGACATCCATATGCATAGTGTCCTCACAAGAGATGGAGACCATGGACCGCTTGACTTATTTTCACATTCACCACCGTTGTAAGTCTGACTAATCTGATGGATACTGGTAATGGTATTTTCTCAATGCACAAATACTCCACTTCTCCAGATGTCAGTGCCCAAACCTGCCGCTTAATGCGTTGAGCATTCTATTCATAGAATGGGAGGACTACTTAGAACACCGCTCAATGCATTGAGTCCACCACGTTTGAGCATTGACACCGGTGGGCGGAGGACAGCAGGGAAGGTACATCCCAGACTCAGCGGGTCAGCTACTTTGAGCCCATAGGCTTATAGGGCTCAAAGTAACTGACAGAGTTCATTTAGTATTGTTCAATATAATATGTATAATCATTGCTATAGAGGACCCCATTCACTAAAATATTGATACATGTGAAACTATATGCTTGTACTTCCTTTTTGGTAGCTTATAGTATAATGAACTAATAAAAAAAAAGCATGGAATAAAATAAACTCGGCGAGTGCCTGCAGACTGGGCCTTTGTTGTTATTGTAAGCGTTCCAACAGCTGTCATCAAAAATGTATTCTTAAAGTTGTTAACTGTTGTCATGAAAATGCTTATCTGCATGATGTAACAGATTGGAAATAAAGTATACATATGGTATATTAGAATAATGGTTACAAAGCACCAGACTGTAAGTGCAACATAGGAGCTTGAATGAAGGTCCCCAGTCTAGTGTCAGTCTAGTTTCTTTTTGTAACAATTATTATTAATATATTCTATTAAATTATGTGTTAGAAAACTTTCAGTGTCCGACTCGCAGTTCTTCAGCTCTGACTGTAAAATCATTCTTCATGATAGCAGAACTTAAACTATATTTGTATCATCCTTGTGAACCCCTTTTAATACTTCACAGTTTGGATCATTTTATAATATGTTTCACAAGCTTCGTCAACCACAGAAATGGTTTTACTAAAATTCTAAACAATTCTATCAATTTGGGAGGTAAGGGAAATTAAATAAAACCATTTGAGAGCCTGTAGTTATATACTGTCTGATGTCTTAGACTCTGCCCATTAAATACACCCCACCGTAGGTCATATATGGCTTTATATCTGCTCTTACTAAACAAGAACTCATTTAGATGGGTGTATATGTCAGCCATGTGCTGTCCTCGTATTCCACAAACAGTACATGGACCAATAATAGTCAATTAGCAGATTCACACGGGACAGATGGCTCAAGTGAAAGAAATCACTACATGTCCTATTCTTGTTCATTTTCATAGACAAGAATAGCACATGCAATGTGTAGGGTCCGTGACTACTTACGGACTCAGTCCATGTGCTGTCATATGTGAGTTGCGTCCAAATTTCTTGGGCACAACTTGCATACAGCTATCAGAATATGGCCTAAAGCAGTACATTGCAATGCCTTCCTGAGAACATTCAGCACTCCTTTGTCTTGTCCCTACCTCGGTGTCTCCTCTTATTCCTGCACCAACGTGAGTGACCAATTAACATATAAATTCCCATGATGAATACATGAATACACACAATTCACGGTGTTCCTATGTACATTTCCTTCAGCGGCACCTTTCTCTCAGGGCTGAATGTCATTTAGGTTGCCTTTATACGGCCGAAAAATTGCTGAAATGGGCAATATTTAGCATTAGCTGCCCTATGTAAACACGGGACCTGACAGGGTACTGGGTAAGAAATCGCTCAGTAATCACTAGTCGCTTCGTTTCATTGAGCTGAAGCAAAGTGACTAGGGAATGAATTCTCGCTCAGTGTAAACAGGCAGTTGTTCAGATTTGAACGGCTGCCTGTTCACGATGAATGGAAGTAAGCGGCTGGAAGAGATCTTTGGCGCACTCCACCTCCACTCACTGAACGACTACTACTCCTGTCTGGAAGCACAGGAGTGATAAGTCTTGGGATGACTGTCGGGCAATAATGCACTTGACAGTTGTCATTTGTAAAGTCACCCTTAGGGCTGACTCACATGAGCATATTGTATTTTGGTTACAAAATATGCACATTTTGGCTTTCTGCACACCTCAAAAAAAAGCAGGAAGGTTAATGAGATTTCCCCTTCCTACATAAATATGCAGTGAATGTATCATGGGTATTCCCTGCATTTTTTTGTAGTTTTGCTTGGGCTATTTCAGCTCGTAAAACAGAGTAAAATAGCACATGCTACAATTTTTGTCACACGCATGAAAAACACATGTTTGAATACCCCAATGCAAGTCTATGTGGTTTTAGAATTGTTTAATACCCAGCCAACATACACTTGTGTGAGCCCTTATAGTGAGAATGAAAAGTTGAACTTGTGGGCACTGTTCCACAGTCAGGGTATAAAAGCAGGACATATTTAAGTCTCTTTGCCTCTTGCGCCAACATACAGACACATTCATGAAGTTCTGCGTCTTGAGTATAGTCAATTTTAAGACGACACAGTAGAATTTAATTACCATAATTACAATCACAATGCTATAAAAACTGTGGAGGGCTCATCTAAGTAAAAAGCACACCAAAATACCTGTTGTACAAAACCTCTGTAATAGCAGGGATATAACACTAAATCCACACAGTAATGATGCATTTAGTAAAACAGCTTTTATGGCTTGTCTGATGCCAACACTATGCCAAGTTGACTAAATAAAAGGCATTATTGCCAAGGAACCGTCTCTGTGGACTTCAGCCACTTTCAATTCAATTTTTTAGTTTTACAGCATCAATAAAAACAGCATTAAAATCAGCAACACAACACTAATTCCATCCTGAAAAGTTATATTTGCTTTTTAATGTTGCATGTAATAGATGGAAATCTGTTTTATGGGATTCCTTATGTTAATGTCAAGACTAATGAAAAAGGCACTAGAGATGTAAATGGTAATATACTACACAATGTCTATTTTGTAAACCGTCGTTCTTGGATATTGAAACACTTGTTTACTGAAGTCGAATCTCACCGAATGAGGAGTAACACACGTTTAAAGATGTTAAGCTTCACTCTTTGAAATTTTATTGTGTTTCAAACTACCTAGAGAGCCCTTAGTGAGCGCAAAGCTAGAAACCCTGCATCCTGCCAGTGCAGAAGCAGAAAGCAAAGACTCCATTAATCAACCCTAGTGCTCATTTACTGACATTACACTTATGGTCCTTTAATACAGGACATTATCGTTCAGTATAGTTCCTATTCCTGTGCTCCGGTGGAAATTTGAATGATAATCGTCCTGTGTCAATGCATGCAGCGACTGAACGAATGAATGACAGTTGTTCAGTCATTCAGTTTCTGCATGCAGAAAACCGGATGAGTCAGCAGTTGTTCACTTTTGAATGACGATCTGCTTACAGTGAATGGAGGCAGGCGGAGGGGATGGACGGATGCTCCCCGGCCTGGTCCACACCGCCTCCATGCCGGCAGCACTATGAGCGATGCCAGCAACACTTGCTCCTGTGTAACAGCACAGAAGGGAGCATCACTAGGACAAGTATCAAGCATTGTTTGCCCTACAGCTCGTCCTGTGTAAATGGACCAAAACACACAAGGATTCTACTATCCACCAATCATTTGCTCATCAATCAGGTGTGACAATATTAGGAAAAACTACTATGACTTGAGATTGTGAAGTCTTTTTGTCTAGGGGTTTAAAAAGTTGCAGAATGACAATAAATTCTGCAGCTCCATACAAAGAAAATAATCAATTATATTGGCCACTGTTTGCAAAGGGACTCACAGTATAATTTGCCTGTCATAAAAATGTAAATTCATGATCATCGAGTTTGTCCAAGTATGTTTTAGAGTCAGAGAGGACACCAGAGATACTAGAAGAAATCTATGAGAACATAGGGGGGACCTACCACTCAGATGTCACCCTTATTAAATGCGTAATAGTGGCCTTGGTGCTGCTAAGTGCTGCAAAGCAAAAATGCTAATACAGCTACTGTTTAAAATACACAGAAAAAATCCTAATAATTGCTCATGCCCACAAGCGATGTGGAATACGCCTGCAGAGTTCTGCTGCGGGAGTACTGCAATTCAAAACAAAAAAGTGCAAGCAAGCGATTGCGTTTTTCCACGGTCTCCTTGATATCAATGGAGTCCTCCCGCTGTGGAAATCTGCGGTAAAATAGAACATGCCGCAATTTTTTTCCTGCTCAAGGAAATCCGCGGAAGAAATCCGCCTGTGTGCGTTTGAAGGCAGAAAGCTATTAGCTTCAATAGAGCCTTGCCACTGCGGAATTCACACACGGATTTCCGCCACGGGAAACGGGGTGCAAATCTGTCCGTGGGTATTCACCCTTAGGCCTCATGTCCACAAGAAAAATATGGCCCGCGCGGATTTCTGCTACAGATTTCCGCAGCGGATGCACTTTAAATTGCATTTTTTTTTTGCATGTGGGAGATCCATTGAGATGGAGGACAATAGAGCCCACTTGTGCATGACTCACGTAAAGATTTTTTTCCTGTGCATGAAATCCGCAAATCACTTAAAATACCATTCGCTGTTATTTAATTAACCACGGATGGTCAATACTTTCCTATCGGATGTGGGTATGCGGATTTTTACGCACGGGAGAACCTCACAGATTTGATGAATGTAATTTCCCCATGGAGATGAGGCCTTAATCTCATTTTCAGTAACCTCATTTTGTCTCATTTTGCAATTAAAACTGAGAAACATACAAAGAAGTCTTTTCCATGTGTTCCAGAATTTCTGCCATGTCTCCCTCCTCCTCACTGTCCTGTGCATGGCAGTAAGGTAACTGCAGCAGGAGCCTTCCCCCTTTGCCTTGCTTGTACAACATAAAGATTATTAAGTTGGACCACTGGGCCAACACCCATCCCTGTAACTGTCTGCCAGCCAAAAATGAAAGAAATCAAGAGGTAGTTAACCCCTGCATGCTCTGTAATATGTCTATAAGGCTGTTCGTTTAAGGAACATGCAAAAAAAAAAACCTGCAGTCGGACAAACCATGAAGGGCTTGTTTATCTGCTATTTATCATTCATTTCCAGGTTCACTGTTCCTTTAATCTGTAAATTACCACTTCACAAATGTCTGGATGCCAAATCAATGAATTCTTATATTCCTATAAGTTTAGGTTTAATTTTAAGATTTAGAAGGAAACATGTCCGCCAGTATTCAATATTCAGTATTTTTCTACAACGCTTCCCACCAGAATTAATCTTCTTAATACAGCAGGACACCAAAGACTTTCTGCTTCACAATCTTAACACAAAAGTAAAGCACAAAGCTCAGATTTAATCCAAATTCCAGTTTTACCATTGTTTTGACCCACCATTAACCCTTTCCAATCCACTGTCTGATGTCTTCCTACATTCTGATTGGAGCTTGTACAGCTCCAATGTAAGAAGACGTCCGACAGTGTATTCTTACCGTCTATTGCCATCCACTCTGCTGTCGGAGCCTCTCTGGCGCACACACACTGACTTTAGCCAGCAGATGGCACTGTTGTATAACAGCAAAAAGAGAAAGCCTTTTCGGAAACCCTGAATCCAAAATTGGATTGGAAAGGGTTAACATTAGCCCAGATACAGATGTAAAAGGCTTGTCATGCACTTAGACATGCCTTATAGTGAACGAAATATAAAAGTTATTGATACATTATATTTCTTTGGTATGTGATATCTAAATGAGCTACAAAGCATTTACCACTGACTGTACGGCCAGCTAAGGTAAACTCTAGGATGTTTAGCACATTAGCTTTTCTGCTGTTTTATTGTGTTATTGCTCTGTAAAATCTATATAATGATAAATACTCTTGTATAAAAGATATAAGTATTTTAGCAGTGATGCCTACTTTAAATTGGCTAACCATAAAAATTATATTTGCAAGCTGTCAGACCACGAAGGTTGCCTCATCAAGACAAATGAAGAACTGAGAGAAATGCACAACATTTAAAGGGCAACTCTAGAGATTTTTCTCTCTTTCAGGCTGTGACCAATCAGAGGCAGCTCATTCAGCAGGCGGGGATTTTAAATCCCCGGCTGCTGAATACTACAGAGAGCAGTTCAGGAGAACTGCCGGCGTCCGCGGCTGAACTCCGGCTGCCGGGACAAGGTGAGTATATATATTTTTTTTATTTTTACACATTTCTGGATGAATTGCAGGGAAGGGCTTATATATTTAAGCCCTTCCCGACAATTCATCCCGCGCTCGCCGGCAGCTCATTGCTTTCAATGGAGCTGGCTGTATTGCCGGCTCCATTGAATTCAATGGGCAAACATCGTTCTTCTCTGCCACAGCTGTTACAGCTGTGGCAGAGAAGAATGATTTGTCCTCTATATGTTCTCAATGGGGTCGGCGCTGCTGCCGCCGGCCCCATTGAGCGCATATAGAGAAGAGAACAGGAATCGCAGATCGCAGATAGGTGCGATATGTGATTTCTGTTCTATAATTTATCGGACGAGCGCATAAAAAGCGCTCATGTGTCTGATACCATTGCAAAGCAGTGGTTTTATAAAATCGCCGCACGCATGCGCATGTGCAAATCGCGCGAAAAAAATGCCCGTCTGACTAAGCCCTCATTATGTAGCTATCCCCCACTAAATACTAGTGAGCTAGTGTTACCTTGGTTAATCTTACTTTCTATCTGATACTCCTGTCTTCCTTTTCCTCAGATGGTCATGTGATCTCAATTCTGATCAGCTTAGATGTGTTTGGGTTTATGTTGGGTGAAACTAGTCAATTTCACAGTCTGAGTGATGCTGTTGCATGAACCCTACCATAGAAACACTTTCTAAAGTGGAACACAGACACTCCTGTCACAGTTACTGATGATGATCACACAGCACCTGTCACACCGATACTCCCAACAGAGGAGATCACAGCTCATCCTCCTGACTACATACTCTTTGTCAGCAGCTAATTATGGTAAATATAGAAAGTAATGATAATTAAACTGCCCACCCTAGCAAAAATAGGATAGTCTTGATTAATGTTTTGCTGATGCATCATGTGATAAATGTGAAGCAAAGTAAAAAGTCTCAGCCTCAAGATGTTGCCTGATAAGTATCACACAGGGGGCTACACTGCAAGGAAGTGACTTTAATATACAGAGGAGACCTCCAGAGAGTAACAGACAATCAGGCAAGGGGGCCGGGATGGAAAAAATGTGTTTTCGCTGGGGTAGCCCTTTAAATGAGGTTTCATCATTGTACATGATACATCATTTAAATGTTGTGCATTTCTCTCAGTTTTTCATTGGTTAAAGCAGCCTGATGATATTTTAACTCTGTTCCCCAAGTTTTTAAATATAATTTGTATGTTAGCTAATAAAGGTATCACTTCTATCATACTTTTGTCTTTTTTTACACAGTTTTTCTGGCCATCACGGTACCATGCTGTTTTTGTTGTACATCTGTAAAATGTCTCCTGTAGATGCCTGGTAATTATCTATAAATTGCTGGATCTGTTCTCGTACCTGGTAGAAGGATTGCACATAAAACAGCAATGTTCGCAATTAACATAAGAGGACAGAATGTGGTTGCAAATGGATCTGGATAAGTTGGGGGCAGAAAAGTGGCAAATGAGGTTTAACACTGATAAATATAAGGTTATTACACACTACATGGAGATGATTGAGGCCATCACTGAGAATAAGCAGCAATGTATAGGCTAAAGGTTACGTTACACTGGGTGATTATCGCCCGAATTCCCGCTAGAAACATGACAGGGCTTTGAGCGAGAAATTGCTCACTTGTCAGAGTCACTTGGTGTTTAGGAAAACTAAAAGCCAAGCAACTATAGGCAAATGTAAATAGAAGCCACTCAATGCTGAGTGACAAATTTACTGTGAATGGAGATTAGTGGGCTGGAGCGATCCTGCTCTGATCCACCTCCATTCATTTGAATGACTCGCTCTTGTGAGCACAGGAGCAAAAGTTGAGTGGCAGTCCATGGGGTGGCTGTTGGGCGCTTATGCACCCTATAGTTGTACGGTGTAAAGGGACCTTTTTTTTGTGCAATGTTCATTGTGAGTGCCCCCTGTGAGTGCCCAATACTCTCTAGAGCCTCTTCATCTGCTTGTGACATTAACTTCATATGAGTAATCTTACTTACTGTTTTTCTGGTTGAACAACAGCAATCTTTCTTTTCTTTTTCACTAAAAAAACAAGATGAATATCATGTTTTAAAATACCACAATTTCATGATCCATATAATCACTAACAATTCTACCTCAATCTCTTCGGATCTGACACAACAGCCAAACTACCAGCAATTTCATCAAGTTATTTGTACAGAAAATGAACTTCAACAAATACTCAAAGTACACATTAAGGTAAGATTCCAGCAGCAGAACGCATTGATTTTAGGCCATCTTGGTCCCACTGATAGTTTCTGTCTCTGGAAATATCTCTATTTTCCAACAGTCATTAATCCCATTCTATATTCTGGTCTTCTTTTAGTGTACAAGTTGCATTTTCCTCCAGCTATTCTCACATTCTTATATTCATATACAAATATACTGCAAATGAGGTTTGCCAATTAAAATATCACCATAATGATTTCCAGTAAGGCTCTGTTCACACAACTATCATTTTAGTAGAAGATTATTTTGGCTAATGGATATTGAAATACACTGTGTATGTAGTGCCCTATGGGAGCCAACTAGATACACATACAAATATACATACACAGACTATGCATACACATGTACTGCACATATATACACACATACAGTATATGCAATCAGAGCCCGTGGGGTGTTTGGTGGAGTTTCCATCCACTGGCCTCCAAATATGTATTCAATTCAAATTAATGGTAACAGACTGCAGCTAAAATCCTGGATTTGTCATGATTATATTGAGAAAAAATGACACTGCTTGCAAAAAAGCTAATTCCTTTAAAAATGACAGTTTTTAAGGTCTCCTTCATACGGGCGACACGATATCACCACGAGAAAACTACAGTGATATTGCAGCAGTGGTCCGTGCGATATCACGGTTTTCTCGTGGCAATACCGCAATTTTGTGGTGCTACAATGTCGCAAGTGGTGCTACAAAGCAATGCTACTTTGTAGCAAAACTCGTGAGAATTTCTTTTAGGAGGGTGGGTGTTGGTGGCTTAAAATATAAGCCCCACCAGGAAAATAAGCCCTAACTGCAGGGGAAAAAAAGGATACATCACCTTAGAAGCACTGTCCAGCTCCACTGCATCTTCTTCTCGGTCCCCGGCACTGTTCTTCATCATCTCTTCTGGCCGGGGATTGATAAATCCCTGCCTCCTGGAAGCGCCTTCTCTGATTGGCTGAGTGTTGTGATGCTTAGTCAATCAGAGCCAGTGCTCGATTAACCAATCAGCCATTCATTGAGCACTGGCTCTGATTGGCAAAGCATCACAGCGCGCAGCCAATCAGAGGCAGTGCTTCCAGGAGCCGGGGATTTTTCAATCCCCGGCCAGAAGAGATGATGAAGACCAGTGCCGGAAGAAGATGTAGCGGAGCCCCGGAGCACTTCTAGGTGATGTATGTGTTTGTTTTTCTCCTGCAGCTGGGGCTTAGTTTAGGACTTTGACAGTAGGATTTTTTACTGTCAAAGTTGCATCGCACCGCATGAAAATTGCGTTTTTGTGCAATGCAACAGGGAGGAAGGCTCCATAGGGAAATATGGGCAACAAAACCTCACGAATCGCATGCATATTGCGAAACCTGTGAGGTTTTTGATTTGCGATGTTGCATGCTACCAAGCATCACAAATATGCCCATAGGAAAGCATGGGCTTCACATACATGCGATTTGTAGCATTGTTTCAATGAGAGAAAATCACGTTACTTTGTCCCCCGTGTGAAGGCGGCCTAAGACACAGATGACAATTTCACTTATCACTAATTCTTCACACTGATGTAACACATAAATTATATGGGACCTTTCATGCAGCATGGAATATTTCACAACAGCGTTGCAGAATACGCTGTCCTTGAATTCTGCACCAAATCCTTACTGCTAACTGCAGATTTTGATGCAGAATTGCTGGCAGGATTCTGTTATTTTCGGTTCCACACCAAAATCCACACGCTAGCAATGCAGACTTTGGGGTTGAAAATTCTGCAGGAGTGAATGTTCCACAGCGCTGTTGCAGAATAAAACGTCCTATGTAAAGGGTCCCTATGTATTCCTTGTCTCTCAATTGCAAATGCTTTGTGCCTCTGTATTCACAATTACATTATGGTTTCTACAGTAAAGCAACTGGTGGCTTTGTTTCTTTTGACTAAACTTTTCTCATGACATCAACTATATGCCTATCTGTAGCATCACTTAGAATATCTGTAAAATCCCAGAGTTAATTTCATATGAGAACAATGGTGACATGTGCCTTCCTTATTCCCCATCATCCAACTTTTAGGCCGAGTAGTTGATACTATTCACTAATGAGCCATTTTCCTTATACCAAATTACTCCACACAACTGCTGTACTGCTTTTGTTACGTTAGTAAAATGTAACTTTCAGTGATCATTGCTTTTTCTCTATTTATACAATATTTGATAAATTCTGGCAGGTTTTAAGGGTTCATAGCTAGTGGTGAGTGGTATCAGAAACAACCAACCTTTATCTTAGCTTATTTGCAAGATATATATAGACATATATATATATATATATATATATATATATATATATATATATATATATAGACATATATATATATATATATATATATATAGACATATATATATATATATATATATATATATATATAGACATATATATATATATATATTAGATATATATAGATAGATATACACACATACATACTTATATATAATTTCCCAATTTAAATACATATATATGCTCAACATTGAAAATTATTTTATATATATATATATATATATATATATATATATATATATATATATATATATATTTCAATGAATCAAAGATTCTGTTAATTATGTTGCATTGAGGTCAGGAATGCATGAGTACGTGATTAATCATAAACCTAAAGCTGCTGTGTAGCCTGCGATCTGTTATGTTCTCCATGAATCAATGAATGAATGCGCTGAGCACTGTATCTAATTACATAACAGCTTCAAGAACTCCTGCCAAAATGACAGTCTCCCAGTTGCGCAGATCATATGGTCTTGCCAGGCTGAGTCTGTTTATGGTGAAAATCTGGGTGCATTACTGCCACTTACAGGAGTAATTGGAAATGCTTAAATTGGCCCGAGTGCTGTGTAATTTATATCTGAGCATGTGATTCAGATTTGAGATCTGCTTAATGCTCCATTTAACTTATGTTTAATGGCTTAGTAATAAAAGCCAGAGAAAAGTCATTTTTGAAATATACACAATTTGTAAAGCTTTTGCACATTTTCGCTGCTTAGGCACTGTAGTCGACAGCCTGGGAATGTAACACCGGGATTATCATATATTCTGGGGTGTTGCATTGGTTTACAATTTCAAGCCCAGTGTAAAACACATTGGTAAAATTGTGGAATGTGGAACTCTTCTTACGGTTCTCACAGAAAATGGTCCGTCCCTTTCAGGGGCCAGCAATTAGTCGCAGAGAACATGTGCAGAAACAGGGTTTAAAGGGAAGGAATATGATGAAAGATGAGTAGAACAGGTGTCACAGATATGGCTTCCCAAAAGAGTCTGCTAAATTGTTAGCAGTAACGATATTTTCATCTGAGAGGAGGAATGACAAAATACAGCGCTCACAAGTACATGCTAATTATGTACAGACTTCACAGATGACCTATATGAAGAAATAATGACAGAGTGTCACATGGAGATCACCACCACCCACACTCATTATTGCATTGCACAATTCTTAATAAAGGCTGCTTTGAAGGACATGTAGCCTACATACGTGACATAGAATGGGTACTGATGCATGCACACCCAACCAGCTCAGCATTGGACGACTCCCTCAATCCCTTCACATTATTACTAAACTGTTGCTATAAAGTGCCAATATGATACCTGTGTTCGTGATATAGTTTGCATGGTAAAGGGGTGCAAATACAAACTTCCATACAAAACATTAGAAACACGAAACAAGAAGAACGTCTTACAGTCATTCTTTGTAAGACATTGTTTGGCTCGCATTGTTGTAACTACAGAGAGAAGAGCTGAAGACATTCACACAGCCTATAGAAAAGGAAGATACGACCGGCATCAGCTGCCCCCTCTTAATGGTCCTATAGCAGCATGAGCACTGGGAGATGGGCATCCTCCCTTTGATGTAAGATACACATTTGCTTTCTGGCTCATTAAAGCATTTCTAATATTAATAATATTTAATGTGTTGTCTAATCTTCTGGGAGCCATTTATAATTTATCATATAGATCCTACTTCCTCATAGCTTAGTTTACAATGTACTTGCAGGGACATTACAGTGTTATGATGATGACATAATGATGTGCTGTCCCTAATTATATTACTCCAAGTGTCTGTGACAACCAAACACTGTTATGTGACATCACACCTCTGTGGACGGCCACGAGGAAACCCAGAATGGACAGCATTATCTAGGTGTACTGAAATTATGAGTACATACAGTTCATTTCAAGCTTCACTGTTTTTCTGTGCTTCTTATAGATTATGCAAATAAGGAAGATGAAACAATACCTCTGCAGCGCCACCTATTGGATGGCAGCATTCCTGCAAATTAGTGTGTGACCCTTTATACGGGTCTTTGATACAACTATTGGTAATTGAAAACCAAGCCAGAATCCATACACAGACAGCTGTTTCGGGGGTTTTTACCCCTCATCAGTGTGCAGTAGGATCCTGGCTTGGGTTGTGAGAGGCGTGACGTGAGTTGGAAGGGGTTTCATCACTCCTTAAAGAGGGCACCCAGAAGGTGAGCGAAGACTTATAAGACCATTATCACTCCTTAGGAAGAGCATGTAGAAGGTGAGTGAGGAGACTTATAAGGCCATACATGCTCCTCTTGGAAATATAGGCAAATAAGGGAGATGGAACAATACCTCTGCAGCGCCACCTACTGGATGGCAGCATTCCTGCAAATCAATGTCCAATCCTTTATACATCTTTGTAACAATGGTTGGGAAGTGAAAACTAAGCCAGAATCCATACAGAGCTGTTTCAGGGTTTTTGCCGCTCATCAGGTTTCTGGCTCACCTCCTAGGTGCTCTCCTTAAGAAGTGACGATACCCCTCCCAACCATCTTATAGATTATAAACGTCAATGAGCAGAGCTCCAACCTAATGCATTTTGTAAAGACTGTTTCCCTTTCTGCACCAGCAGAGTCTTGTATGTAATTTGGAAAGAAAAGCTTTTTCCTTTATTTTTTCACATTCAGGTCAATGGACGACTGATTTGAGAAGCGATGCAATAAATACAGCAGCTCCCCAAACTCCTCCTCATCTAAAATTTACAGGTACATTTGGAAGACGCTAATGCAAATGCATTCTGTGACGTGTGGAGATGGTTATACTTCTCTGCTCACAGGATGCACAATAAACAGACTGTGTGAAGTTTTTTTCCTGTCATTTTACTACTTGCTCTTTTTTACGTTATTTTCAGTAAAAGTTTATTTTCTTGAATCCGTGTTACTATTCTAAGAGCTAATCTTCACCCTGGAGTTTAAGAATTATTGCCGGAGAAGTTCCTTCCCACAGTTCCTTGGTGACCTCCAATCCCTTTATAATCCACTGTACAGGATAAACTATCCCTCCTGGAAGCAGTATATGTCACAACTCCCCTTGTTAGGACCACTGATTTCCAGCAGTGTGACTGTGCTACTTTAATGTCATTAATCATCAACACCTCTGAGCTGAGGAGGGAACTCAACCATGAAACTGCTATAAAGAATGGATTTAACTATGGAAAATTGATTTGTGACTTATTCTTCATGAAACATCAGACATTTTCACAAATCAAATGTTTCACATCTGATGTTTTTCAGTAACTCCATGAATGTGTTTCCCATTCGTCCTCCACTATATTCTATTGCCCGATTTTTAGTGACAAGTCAAGGAAAGCAGAGCTACAAATCAGTCTGGTCTCTGTTATAAAGTAGTAAACTGTTTCCTATATTACACACAAGAGCCTGGATTATTCTGAGCGCCATGGGATACATTTAAAACATATATATAAAAGTATACATGATCTACCGTAGAAGTACTCACCCACTGCTCTCTGTGGTGTGTTAAGTGGATAGGAGTTTGCTTCACACCATCCAACAGGGAAAATATTCATGGACTCCACATCAACGATATACTCTGGAACTGGCTTCACCAGACCTGAAATGTGTGAAGAGATGATTATTTAAGTATTGTGTTGCATAGTCATAGACAGTACATACAGTAAATCTATAGAACTCTCAGCCAGAAGTTGGCACTTGGGAAACAAAGGATCTAGATGCATTTTCTTCTCTAGTGACTTTACTTCTTACTTCTCCCCTGAAATTATATGTGTGTTCTGCAGAGCCAGATGTGTAGGTGAGTTAGACCGATCATCTCTAATTCAGCCAACAGTTAGCTATGTGCATGGCCCGCTTTCACTGCAAGAAACCACAAACTACATTTCTCAGGCTTCAATGCAAAGCTTTAGTTGAACACAACAAAAATAGCTTTCATATAGTGTTTGCATTTTAAAAAAAAACCGTTATGCTTCCTATTCCAGAGCGGGCCAGAAATGCATCATTCATTCTTTCCCTCCATTGACTTTATGTGGCAGGTGCACACACATGCTCCAAGCATACTCTTCTTATTGTGGGAAGACTGCAGAAAGTTTCCAGCGCTTATCAAAAGTGAATAGATGTGAGATAAAGTTCAGATCCTTGAGGAAGATATTTCCCTAAAGCCAACAGACTTCCTGCCTCCCACCGATGCAAACCACAATCAGCCGCAACTTAAACTGTGAAAGCTATTCTGCATACCGATGTGTAAATAGCTCTATGACATTGCAGTTCTTATATAATATTTCTGAGCATCATCAATATACTGTAATTATAGAGCCACAAGAAGAAACAAGGGGACATAACAGTCCACAAGCGTTATTTGGATGTAATTGGAGAGTTGCCTGTATCGCCCCAGTATAAAGCTAGCCAGATTATTTGTCAGGCAGAAAATCCCATTCACATAGTACTGTACTGGGTTATAATATTTTTTGTAAAATTGCGACACAACTATTGCAAGTAAATATACTTGATGACTGGGACTTGAGAATAAACATTAAAATTCTATAGCGTAGTGTTCATACAATAAATAAAATTGGAATGAAAATTTGTATAAGCAGAGACAAACATAGAAATATAGTACGTTGATACAGAATCAAAGGGGTTTACTGCGACTAGGATACTGATAACCTCTCCTTAAGATAGGTAATCAATATCTGATTGGTGGGGGTCCACTGTGTGGGACTCTTGCTGATCAGTTGTTTAAAGAGGCCGCAGCTCTTGGGCAAGCACCACAGTCTCCTCTCAAGCCAGTACCATCACGTTCATCACACGGCCTTTCAGCAGCTCGCTCACATTTAAGTGAATGGGATTGAATTGCTATGGCAGACACAATTGCTTTATAATGTATGGTGCTGTACCTGCAGTGAAGTGGCCAAGCGTGCATGTATGTGTGTGGTGATGGGATGGAAGGAATAGCTGACTCAGTGGATCAAGTGAAGATTATGTCCCACTGTGGCTTCCTCAGTGAAAATCATGTTCCCCTAACCGGACAAGCAAAGATGATATTCCCCTGCTTCTTCAGTAACATTCGGAGATATTTATGAAGCTCAAATGAAATTTACGTCCTAGGGAGTAACTTATTTGTGTTGACATTTGTATCAAGTGAAGTTTATGTCCTAAGGCAGGGATGTCCAACATGCGACCCAGGATGGCTAACAATGCGGCCCAACACAAAGAGGAGGCAGAATCTGAATGAGGCGTGGTCGCAGGCCATACCTGGCAGCAGCAGGTTGCAAGCTTCTGCTCACAGACAAGCTCATACAGCTGACGAGGCAGTGTGTGGCACTTGCAGCTCTGTGGCTGTCTGACTCACTCAGTCACTCTGGGTCCAGCAATTCTCCTTCCTATCCTTACTGTTCCTATACAGTATCACGGTGAGGACGGAAAATTATGGTCTCATTGTGGCCAGCCAATGCTATGTGTCCCTCCCCTGGTGTCATCAACAAGCCCATAGCAGCAAACTGCAGAAGCAGGCATTGAATCTAGTCTGGGGTCCATATGTCCTGGCAGCGGCGGGGGTATTTGGAGGATAATAAGGGTTGTTTAAAGGCATAGTAGAGGACGATGAGGGCGATTTGGAGGACAGTGGAGGACTGGAGGATGATGGGGGTTGTTTGGAAGACTGTGGATTAGGATTATTATATCGGACTCTATTGGTTATCTGTGGTGGCGGACATGACAAAAATTATGCACAGGCCTTTTCTTCCCCTTGCTTATCATCTTTCGTTAGCGTGTTTGTGTATTTAATGTGTGTGGTAAGACAACATTTTTTTCCAATGTGGCCCAGAAATGCCAAAAGGTTGACATCCCTGTCCTAGGGGGACATGATCCTCATTTGCTCCGACTCAGATAACAGTTTTCTAAGCTATATGGCCAAATTTATAATTGCTATCATTAGTAGCATATTTATTTCACCTGCAGTTATATGATTGTCAGGTATAAGAATTTCATCTAACACCTTATACCCCCATTTGGACATGTCTTACATTCTACATAAAATGCTGTGGTCTCCTCTTACTGTCCTTTACGTAGAGGTCTATATGGGTTAAGTGATTGTGTATTTATTAAGCAGTACATCCACTACTAGCCTTCCTGTCATGTTTATGAAAAAGAAGAAAAATATCTTCCGGTTTTGCCCTTTTTATGATTTGTGGTAGATGCAGGTGCTTGTTAGACCACTAAGAAATGTGCAAGAAGCTCAAACCACAACATCCTTTTCCTTTCTATTTTAATTTGTTGGATGTGTCAACTATAGAGTTCTGTATCATACATATAATTTGTTGCTGATTCTACTGGCAGTCAGCTAAGCGAGAGAGCTGTGATGCCGGCTGTGCATTAATCTAGCTCTACAGAACTTCTAATATCATTATTGGCTCCTACTGAATTCCAATCTCATCCTGACCAATCCTTTCGTAAATCCCAAACAGAGAAACTACAGATTATACATGATACTTGGCCATGTGACAGGCTTTGTAAATGCACTGTCTGGTTTCAAACACCGTTATTAAATATATTAAACTTTTGCTTGGTTAAGTTTCCAGCTGAGCTGATTGGTTTCCGAATTGCTATTAATATTGTGAGACACCTAGCCAAAACATCACAACAAAAGACTTGATGCCAAGCTTGGTTTTCTTCATCGGATGCATCCCATTATAGTAAGTTCTCACGTACATAGAGATGATTACATAAAATGTAAACAATGGCCTTCCACTGACTTGTTTTCACAGTTAAAAATATAGAAGACAGTTTTCTCCAAGGTGAAGACCCAACATAGAGGACATGCAACCAAAATATAATATGAAAAGAGCTTAATAAGTATTAGTTTCAGTATCCTCAATTGTGACATTAAAGCAACCATCTGGTCCACGGCCAAAATATGTCTCGGATTGGAGGGCAGGAGAAATATTACTCTTTGTGCTGTTTTACCACAGATATATTGGTTCTTGAGCCTTTCTTTGATCTTCTAAGATGGCCAAGGTGCTCCTCTCACTCCGTGATACACACCATACATCTGTCATCCCAGACAATTTTTTGCTGCTTTTGGATCAGAGATCAGCATATCGTTTCTTGGACTACCAATGAACAGTGTACACTAGGTAATCAGAGAAGTGCTGTAGCTATCTTAGAGGAATGAAGAAGTGCCTAGCGGATCTGCAGCAGAAAGGTGCAACTGTAGGTCGACAAGTAATATTACTCTGATCCAGGACTCATTTTATGTAGGTATGCAACATCTGAAACCCCAGGTATAAGGATAACGGGAATCAGCTTATTTAGCCTAGGCTTTTTGCCCCTTTGATATTCCACTCTAGAAGTTTTCTTCAGGTCTGCTTCCCCAGGCATGGGTGCGATCCCTACTTATAATTTAAGCTTTATTAAACTTGTTGTTGTGTCTATAAAAATGTTGTTATGGATCGTATATAATATGAAACCATTGGACCAACCAACCAAGCTGGGGTCAGTCCTGGAGTGGTCGGTAGCTGACTCCTCAGATAGGAGGACTGTTGCCAGGAAAAGGGAGACTGACCCATGGCTGCTGAGGGAATGGCAGACCCCTACCTATAAGCAAGGCGATTGCCCCGAAAAGGGCATCCCTGTGCTGGAACCTCGGGTCTGAGTATCACCGATGGGGTAACAACATAGGAACAGGCAGTAGACAGAGGAGCACAAAGATGCAGGACAGAACAAGGGCATACCATAAACAGGAATGGGAACTGACAGAATACCGTCAGAAAATAAATGTATAAACAGATCAGATATGCAAGAAGCCTCAGACAGAACAGAAGGCCTGAAACAGACCCAACACATAGAGGCAGACAAGACACCGATCAGAAAGAACTCAGACTGCAAACACAGAATTAAGACAGAACAGAGTGACCAAAGAAAGCTGAGTGTCAGAAACTAACAAACACCAATTCCGAGGCAACCAAGAAGTGCATCAGCTCAGCTTAAATAGAAGAATAATGCCTAATTAAGCCCTCAGATGAGCTGAGAGACAGAGAGCTGGTTAATCCACTCAGTACAGGTTAGGCCCCCTGCACACGGGCGGAAATTCCGCGGCAGGATTTCCCGCAGAATTTCCTCCCGTGGAAGCTGCCATAGGATTGCGTTAGGAAACGCAATCCTAGGCAGATGGCCGCGATTTGTCTGCGCGAAATCATGCTTAGAAAACAAATCGCGGCATCCGAGCCCCACACAGAGATGTCACTCCCTGGCTGCCGGCTCCGGTCTGCGCATGTGCTAGCTGCCCGGCAGCTGGCACATGAAAGAGCCGGAGCCGCGAGAGCAGGTGAGTGCAGCATTGGTCCCTGCAGGCGCTGGGGTCGGTTCCCGCTGTGAGAATTCTCGCAGCCGGATCCGACCCGGCCGTCTGCAGGCGGCCTAACCCTCTCAGTGCTGGAAGAAAGCAGGCAGGGACACTAGCAGCTGCCCGGAACCACATGAGGGCAAGCAGAAATGAGCAGCGACCTTACAAATATGCTATATGATGTATTTTTAACATATATTAAATATTGTCTGTTACAATTTATAGTGAAATAATTTAGAAGCTCAAATTTGATGTAGAGAAAAAAATGACTAAAAACGGAGATACCTTCCAGATGAATCCATAGTAATTTCCCTTTAACTTTGGTCACAGATGCAACACAAATCTCAGATGGATTACTTGGGTTGACTGCCTCCAGTTTCATGTTTTTTGTAAACCCACGAGAATTTGATGTCTGAAACACAAATAAGATCACTTAAGGCTACATTTTATATATCAATACAAAGTGGAATACCAAATGTGATGGCCATGAGAAAAAAAAGTGGCACATGTTTTAAATAGCATTTCTTATTTTATATGGCAGAGAACAACATCATGCTTATTCATTATGTAGGCCTATTGTACAGATTTATTCTGGGTGTAACATAAGATGTGTCTAGTAATTATAACAGTTCAAAGCACTTGTGTGTACACACGCAAAAAGAAGAATAGTGTTTATTGCTTATGGGACTCTAGAGACCTTTGTGAGATCCCTCAAGTAGAGCAGATGGGTAAAGCATATGTAGATATTTCAGTAAAAATAGGGTTAGATGATGTATGTATATGAGGTCTGTTCGAATCATGTTTTTATTTACATTTAACAAGTACGCTAGGAAATCTCCCAATGTACATGCCAAACGTGACCATAGTTTTCCATTGGTTAGACAGGAAATAAAACAGCATCACTATATAGCAAAAAAAAGAATGGTATAGCAGAGTAGACTACGGCATTCTATCCTGTGAAGTTCTGTAAAATAGGTTTACGTTTAACAAATTCTTTTTTTAACATGGTAGCCTGTAGGTGATGGATGCCGTATGGCATAGGTATCCATTGAAGTGGTGTTTCCATCTCAGACTTTCATGGCATGTTTGCAGGATATGTCATGAATGTCTGAAAGATGCAGGCTCCACCTCCGGGACCCACTTCTATCTCTAGTTCTGGTGTCCCTTGACCCTCCTATGGCTGAATGAAGTGGCCAGGGGTGGTTGGGACTTACAGAAACAGTTGAGAGAACAGTGCTACATTGTTTCCGTAACTCTCAAAGAAGTTAATAGGAGTTGAGGAAACAATACAGAGCAGTCCACTTGGCTGCATCTGTAAATTCCAACAACCTAAGCCACTACATTCAGCCATGCTGGTGGCCAGGGATACCAGAAATAAAGCTGGATGTGGGTCCCAAAGCTGGAACATGCATCTCTTAGATTTTATGGCATATCCTATGGATATATTATGGAAGTCTCAAATGGGAATGCACCTTTAAACATATACTTAATAAGCTGTTCCAATAGCTTTTCACTGCAGATGTGTTAATCAGATGCCATTGTAATCTAAGGGTGATGGATATGCCAAATGGGTGCCTACCAGTGGTTAGCCTTCATTGGTGCTTGGCACCAAGACAAGCAGCATACAAATTAATAACTTTTGACATTTTACATAACACACCATGTTAAGCAATTTATTATGTTATAAGCATGATCACCAATACAACTTACTTCAATAAAAGGCCGAAAGCCACTACTGCAATGTCCTTCATCAGGTTCACTTATTTAATATGTGTGCATATAATATCTCTAATAGAGATGAACGAGCATGCTTGGATAAGGCAGTTACTCGAGCGAGCATCGCTCTTCTCGAGTAACTGCATTCTCGTACAAGCAGGCTCGGGGGGGGGGGGGGGGGTTGAGAGTGAGAGAGATATCTCTCTCTCCCTGCTTGGATGAGAATGCATTTACTCGAGAAGAGGGATGCTCGCTCCAGTAACTGCCTTATCCGATCGTGCTCGCTCATCTCTAATCTCTAACATTACACTATCACTTATTTGCCACAATAAGGGTAGTTTCACACAAGATACCTGTCCCTGGTTTACCCTATTGTGGTGGAAGACAAAAACTGAAAAAAACTGAAAAAACAGGTATTGTGGCTTAATAAATGCTCACCGACCATGCACAAAACTCCTTGATATACTAGTATGATTAAAATCCATCAACCCAAACATAATCGCCATAAGATGCATATAAATCAGTTTAGCAAGGGAAAGATCACTAGCAACAGATGCACAGAAAAGTCTAAAGAAGTTGTGTTTTTAAATGTCTACATACAACAACCACTGACTCCAGGCAGCTAAAAATGTTGTAGGTTCCAAAGTCCATGAGGGCTTCCCCTTTGTTTAATTATGTCAGTAAATAATTGCCTGGCCCAGAGCTATCATCTTGAGAGTCAAGGACCGAGAGTGGGAAGACACATTCTGAAACTCCTTTATTGGGCTGTTGGATTCATTGCTGCTTGATTGTCATTTCATATTTTCACAAATACATTGTTGATTTAATTATATGAATTGCACTAACACTACTGCTTTTATCAAATGGATAAGCTTTCCATTACTATTAATCAAACTAAAATACACTTTTGGTGTTAACATCACTAAACAGTAGTCCTGATTTGTAAAAGTGTATATCTTAATTAAAAGGTAATAGAACATGCAATTAAAGAGTAAATCTAATCATAATATTTCTCTAACTGTGGCTCAGCTGTAGAGTTTCTTTAAGGAGTCCATTACATGATGAAGACAGTTGAATACACTGCATTATAAGACATAGTAAGGTTAGGAGTCATTTAACCTCCTCCAAGAGCACATAATACATTGCTGCTCCAGATAGGTAATTATTTCAGAATGTGCATGTCTAATTTGAGCGCATTACAGGTCACAGGAGTTTCTCATGTATGGCGAAAAACTAAGTAAGTTTCCAAAATATTGTATTCTATTATTATTCTAAGTATTTTTTACCTATCTGGAGTTGTTGAGATTATAAGCAATATTGGATGTGTCTTACGGTGCTTGCTTCGGTACTTTCCAGCTGGTTGTATTGAAATTAAGGCAAAATCAATATGGAATTTAGATGTTAGCCCTTGTGTTTTGGGGGTTTCCGGCAAGCATTTTACCTTTCTCTAACTAGAAGTAATTGTGCTGAACAATGATATAAGCCCCAATATTATCTGTTGTGTCATGTGAATACAATACTGCAATCTATGGTTAACTTAAAAAGGATTCCAACCACAGGGGAACAATCTTTTGCTATCTGTATCACTAAAGTTTTTCATAATAACACATACTTAAACATGTATTCATTCATATTTGTAGGGGCTTGACTCCTGAAGACTATTTGTTCTTGAATTGAAGCTCACCGCGTAATCAGCTCCCCGTTTTGGCTTACTGAAGGGAGTCTCAAGTAGGAGACTTCACTGTATGATGTCTGTACGCCCTAACAAGACATATGGTAAGAAGTTGTCTTTGTGAGACTACTTCTTAATGGGGTAGTCTAGAAAAGATAACTTCTTAGGTGGGTTATCCAGAATTAGAAAAACATGACTATTTCTTTTCAAAAACAGTGCCATACACGTCCACAGCTGAGTTTCCTTCGTGTCAACACTAGACACAACCATGGCTGAATGTGGTCATTGTGTCTGAATAAAACCAGACACGTTTATCTAATTCTGTACAAATCCTTTAAGACATAATAAATTAATATGATAATGAGGTTATATTTTTTGGCAAATGTTATAAGGAGCTGCATAGATTAGGGTTTTAATAATCAGCTCCACCCAAATGTAAGAATTTAGAACACAGCCATAAATTTGCATCAACCCTACACTGATAATACTGCACGTCCAGCAGTACTCGCACATTTCCTGTTCTGAATCAAGCATGTCTGTTTTTACAAGTTTGCAATGTTGTGATAGAAAACATCATTAATAATAGGATCAGCCCAGCGTCCTGGAATCTTACATTTCTGAAGGACGTATGAGGTGCTGCCTCTGCTCCACACTGTTTCTGGTAATCGGCCCAGTCAAAGTCCTGCTCTGGATAACCTGCTTGCGCAAAATATGAAGAAATGACAACATATTATAAGTCAAATGCATTTGTCCTTGTTAGTATGCCATGAAACACACATAATTATCATCATCATCATCACTATGTACACGTATTTATATTTAGTGATGAATCAAATATTGGTTTCTCCAGTTTATTCTGTTTCTGACACCCCCTATGGATTAAAACTAGAGGCTTCCTTCACCCAGTTTTCAATGTCGTTTTTGAAACTTATTAAAAAAACACCATGAATGGAAAAGTGTCTTTACAAACTTTTTGACTAGGACTTTTTTATGTACACATGCATTTTTCACAACATTTTTTTTCCTATAGAGAAGTTTTCATGAATATGCCTAAAGAAAACACAGACCCCAAAAAACACACCAAAAGTGAGAAAAACACATGACAAAAATAGCCAGTGTTTGTTCTGCTTCTAAGAAATAACCTCCTATTGACCTACAGCTAACTGCTATGTTTTTCACACAAAATAAAGCAGCAGACAAAAGTCTTTTATCTTTACAATATTTGGTTAAAGACCCTCAATAAAAATCACATCGACCAAATGGAAAAGCACGTAAATATATCAAGTTCAACGTATTTGTTTGCAATATTAATCTACAGAAAGATAAAACAGTTCCTGAATAATACAAATTTATTCACATATAATGAAAAACATCCTTCTAACTACAACCCCAATTGCAAAAAAGTTGGAATGTTTTATAAAATGTAAATAAATGTAAAAAAAAAAAATAATGAAATGGTTTGGAAATCTCATAGAACCATATTTAATTCACAATACGACACAGAACACATAACAGAAGCTGAAAGGGAGACATTGTTGCCAATTCATTTAAAAGAAATTAACCAATTTAGAAATTGATGACAGCAACACATCTCACAAAAGTTGGGAAAGGGGCAACAAAAGGCTGGAGAAGTCAGGCCCAATGTCAATGGGCGGATTTTATTTATGGAATCCGCGGAGTCTCCAGAAACCATTATCTGTAAACACAGTTTATGTTTACTGAGGATAAATGGAAACCTGTTCTGTGGTCAGATGAATCAAAATTTGAAATTCATTTTGGCAACCATAGATGCCATGGACTGTGGACTTAAGAGGAGAGGGACTTTTTCAGCTTGAAATCAGCACGCAGCTCAAAAGCCGGCATCTCTGATGATATGGGTTACATTAGTGCCTATGGCTCGGGCAGCTTACACATCTTGGAAGGCACTATTAATGCTATCAGTATATATAGTTTTTAGAACAACATATGCTCTCATCCAGACAATATCTCTTTCAGGGAAGGCCTTGCGTATGCAGCATCCGAGCAGTGGGCCCACAGCTGAGAAAACAGCGGGGTAGAGAAAGGCCTTGTCATGTGGCTCTACCATCTCCTCCCTCTAAGGGTAGCTCGGGACCCAACCAACCAGCATATGCATAACACTATCACGTGACCACAACCGATATACACATAACGTTACATTTTCCAGACATGACCCAGACATTAACTCTTTCATGCCTGCAGACATGCAATACACATATCTTGATACACTCTACAAACAAGACACTGACAAGATATTGACAACAGACTGCAGTCCAGACCTTTCACCAAAAGGAAACATTTGATACATTATGAAATGAAAAACCCGGCACAGAAGACCCAGGACTGTTGAGCAGGAATAATCCTACATCAGACTAGAATGGGACAAAATTCCTCTCCCAAAACTCCAGGAATTGGTTTATTCACTTTCCAGATGTTTGCAGACTGTTGTAAATAGAAGAAAGGATGCTACACAATGGTAGACATGGATCTGACCCAACTTTTGTGAGATGTGTTGCTGCCATCAATTTCTAAATGAAATGGTAAAATGTCTCCTTTCACCTACTTATATGTGTTCTATTGAGAATAAAACATGGTTATATGACATTCCCAAGTCACTGCATTCTTTTTTTTCTTTACGTTTATCTACATTTTACATAGCATCTCAACTTTTTTGGAATTGCGGTTGCACTACATTATTGGACCCATATAAAAGCAATCTAATCCAAATGAATCTAATCTAACTATAATGATATTATGGTTTCCATAAATCCCACCACATCACATTCACATTCATTTAACTAATTGATCACCATTACATCTCTCATTGTAATTGTCAAATTGTACACTGTGAATGGGGCACAATAACATTTCGCCATCATGTATAAAGTTACCACAAATTCAGTGCTTGAGTATATGAGATTTCTTTTTAGAAATTACTTTAGTAATTCTTTTCAGGGGCTTGCATAACTTCAGAAAAAACAGCTGGTATTGCAGCTCAGCCTCATATCAGTGCAATACCAGAAACGACCCATAGACTAGAGTGGCACTGTTTAAAGTACATACAAACCCTTTAAAACTATTCTGGAGCAAAATTAGAGGTTGATGTTGTCATGGAATGAAGGCGATAACATGCTTTTGTTGTTACAAAAGCATTAAAGGGGTTATCCAGAATTTAAAAATTGATAGCCTATCCATCAATCGGCGATCACTATCTGGTCAGTGGAGTTCCTCTGCCCAAGGCCCCAGTTGATCAGCTGTTTGCAGGCAGTGCAGCGCTCTTGTGAGTGCTGCATCCTCTTCGATGTTTACATCTGAGTACAATCTTGACTGATCAGAATGCTGTATGTTTTACATCCCCCTTCACTTCAATAGGAGAAGCCTATAGTACCCAGAGTGGTCGCTATAAAAATACAGTGTTCTGAGCATACACAGGATCTTACTCAGATTACAACATTGATGAGACTGCAGCACTCGTACAAGCACTATGGCCCCTTCAGCCAGCTGAGCAGTGGGGGTCCTGGCCCACATAGAACTGACATTGATGACCTATTCTGAGGATTGGCCATCAATGTTTAAACCATGGATAAAGTTTCTTATCTGCAAAGAAATAAAAAGCACTTGTGACACATTGGGCTTCTTCAGCCCTGCTCTATTGTCTATGGTATGGTAGTTGGACAACTAAAAACAACAATCAGGCTTTTTTATTGGCTGGCCAGGGGCGTAACTATAGAGGATGTAGGGGATGCGGTTGCACCTGGGCCCAGGAGCCTTGGGGGCCCATAAGGCCTCTCTTCTCCATATAGGGAACCCAGTACTATGAATAAAGCATTATAGTTGGGGGCCCTGTTACAGGTTTTGCATCGGGGCCCAGGAGCTTCAAGTTACGCCTCTGTGGCTGGCTATGTTTAAATAGTAATGCTCAACTTGTAGCCCTTGCCTAAATGCTACTGGTACTACTATATAAAGCAGCTGCCTCTGCCATTTCTTCTAGCAAGAGGAAATATATTGTGACTGTCCCGTTTTCTGCACGCTGTACAGAATATCATTCTGAGTTGGATGTAGAGTTCTAGTTCTCATGATGTAGCTGATACATCCATATTGTGTTTATGGGTTCTTTTCCTCTATTTACAAACTGACAGAAGAAATCTGAGTGGGTCTTACAGAGAATTCTCTTTTCCGTACTAGATTTAATAAAGGATGTCTAATATGTGTAGACAGATCTATCTCCACTTATGGGGTAATCATATACAATCTTTTAGAAAGTCTAATAGTGTGTTACAGACCTTTCGGAGACGTGAGATTCACCCCATTTATAAGACACCACTGTATTGGCAGGAGTCCCAGTGAATCAGCATGACAAAGCATTGACACGTTTCGAGCTTCTGGCCTCAAATCATCAATGGTTACTAGGAAGTATATGTTGTTAAAAATCTGCAATAAAAATATCATCAGATGGATTGTATTAATAAATGAATATCCATGGTGCCCTTTCATCATCTGCTTTCTCATCACTGTCCAAGATTTAGTTCTCAACAAATTATTTTGCTTGAAAAAACCATATACAAATCGTAAATGTGGTCGCTTTCCATGCAGGTTTGAATGATAAAAAAAAAATTAAATGGAGACGCGATGAGTGTATAAATAAAAAGTTGCATTGAAGTTACGGCATCATGTAGCAGACAACACAAAGCTGCGGCACGGTCGAGTTGCGGCAGCGATGCAGGCAAAAAACCCACAGGTCCGTACGGACATTGTTAATGTCTATGTAGTTACAGGCAATCCACACTTGTACCTCTTGTATCACCCCTATTTATTCACAGTCTGTAAGCTCTTATGAGCTGGGCCCCCATTTTTATAGTTCAAGCTGTCTTACAGTTTAATACTGCATGTTATGTCTTACTTTCTCTATGTTCCCTCTGACTTGTAATACATAATATGGGATATGCTGGTATAAAGAAAGATGATGATGGTTATTATTTAATTTATTACCAAGCCACACTAACCTACATCACCGCCAGGGTTCTTGGCTGCATCGCTACTGCAAGCCAACCATACAGCAGCTGCGCTACATGGGACCATACCCTAAGAAGGTAACATGGTAATAAAAGTGCCATCCTCCATAGAAAGTGTAGCAACAGGAGTAGGGACTATCTTCAGGGGCAGTTCTCGTGTGCTTATAGACTGCAGGCTGACAGATCTGCAGAAACTGAAAAAGATCAGGCAGCAGGTTCAGGTGCAAACAATTTTATGCATCCATAAGGATGCCTTTTTTTAATCCTCATGATCATACAGACAAGCGAAATTTCCACCCTATGTTCGGGTCTTTGTTAGGGTCGAAACGTCGCTTGTCTGTATGATCATGAGGAATAAAAAAGGCATCCTTATGGATGCATAAAGTTGTTTGCACCTGAACCTGCTGCCGGATCTTTTTCATTGGACTGTATACACGTGGGATTTGGATTCAATCCTCATCTGGGCTTGCAGTGATTTATTGGGAGATACCCTCCCAGATTGGTTGTGGTGAGTGCTGCTGGGTCCCCTTACTATTTTGCAGATCTGCAGACACTGTGATAACGATCTCCACAGTCTCTGCCTCTCCTGCTGTTATAGCGTGTGGGTGTGTGTTTGTACACGCATTACACACACACACATTATTGTGGGTTTACTGACCATTTGGCCAGGATATCTGTAAATGCCTGATCATGAGGGAAAGCAGAGGTATTCTCCCCTATAACCATTTTGAGGGAGAGTACCCCCATGAAACAGCACTACAATGAGCCTCTTATGGTGGTAAACAGTGTCTATGAGTGCTTAGTCTCAGCCAATGTCAGTATATAGTAGAAAGTAGATTTGGAACTGATAGAAGATCCCAGAGTTACAAAATACCTCTGGCACATAGCAAATAAAATACGATCTTCCAACTTTTCCAGTCCAAGACCATCAAAGCTGCTAAATTCAAAATCAGTGCATTATCTTATCCGTATTTCTAAAAAGCCAGTGATTAAGAACAAACAGTATATTTCCATATTAGCTATGGTATGCTATCTTCTCTAGCCTGCCGTGACTAAAGTCTTAAAAACAATAGGAATGCTTGCTCATAACCTAGATTTTCCTGTTGTGATTCTTTACCCTGAAAGTGACCTTTACAAGTATTACTTTTTGGTCATTGTGAATCATCATATGATACTAGTTGCAGCTGCACACTGATTCTATTCCAAAGCCCTTGAAACCCACTGGAGCCAAGTTCTCAAAGAACATATGATATGTATGTGAGACAAGGAGATTAATCCCCACTATCATTAACATGTTCTGCATGTACAGCATGTTTGGGTTGTGTTTAAAGTCATTACCACTTAGGTAATAAACGTAACAAATACGTCATCATTACTGCGCTACATTTTCTTCATTCAATATAATGGAATTTAAGTTTGGCAAACTACGTAGAAGTAGTGTATAAGAACAATAACGATTCAAATTCTGGAATGTCAGTTTAGATGTCACTATTATCACTGTACAGTAACAAGACTGCATGCAGGATTCCTGATTTTCGGATTTCCATATACAGTTAGGAGCACAGCTGGAGGAACAGCAGGCAAGGAAGTTGTTCCATGCCCAGTCAGGTAGTGAGGTGGAGGGGGGTAAATGATGACTGTGTTTGGAGCTGCGGACTTCCCTTCCCTTCCCTCCCCTGCCTGTTTTCTGTTAAAGGGGCACTAACTTTTCAGATAATTTATGCTCATCAACTAGCTTGTGCTAGGCTCTTCATTTCTGCAATATATTTGCATTAAAAACGTTGTTGTTTTACTACTGTAAGGCCTCATGTCCACAGGCGGATCGGATTCCACATGTGGGAACTCGCAGCAGAATCCACCCCTGCCTGTGACAGAGGACACTGCAGGACTTCTACTTACCCATCCGGGTCTTCTCTCTTCTTCACTGAAGATGTGTGTGGAAGCGCCGGTGGCGCGCCGCCGCACATGTACGGCGGAGTTGCACTTTTTTTTTAAACTCCTGCTTTCCCGCGGAATCTGCGGCCCGTCCGCAATTGAATTGCAGACAGGCTACAGATCAGATGGCTTCCATTGACTTCAATTGAAGCTGTCCGTGCGGGATCCGCAGTGAAATGGAGCATGCTGCAATTTTTTTCCTGGACCAAAAGGTCCGCAAATCAGATCCGCATGCTTTAGTTCACTTGCGGACGCCCATGTATCCCTATGGGCGACTTGATTTACGTATTTTCCGCGTGAGTGACCCGCGCGGATTCCGCAAATCAGATCCATCCATGGACATTGCGCCTAAATCACTTTTGAAGTGGCTACAACTAGGGGTCTCCTTTCCAGCTTCTCGGCAATCCCCTCAGTGTCGTACAGAGCTTCCTTAGTAAAAAGGACACAAGGATGTTTTCATAGCAACAGGATGAGTGATTATCTTTACAGATCTGCAGACAGTGTGATAACAATCTCCACAGTCTCTGTCTCTACTGCTGTTATAGCGTGTGGGTGTGTGTTCGCACACGCATTACACACACATACACACACATTATTGTGGGTTTATTGACCATTTGGCCAAAATGTCTGTAAATGCCTGATCACCCTAGGAAAACAGACTCCTGGGCAGTCAGATACTGCCGCACTGCTGGTTGGACCAAAGACAATGCAATGCAGCATGGGAAGTAAGGGTAAGGATATAAGGACATAAACTACTGGCAGAATAGTAGGCTTGCTACATGTCCCCTCCCTGAAAGTGAGATGCAAACAGCAGAACAATACCACCTGAAAACCAGAGCTTACAGACATGAAACAGGATGCAAAGAGCACCAAATGAGCAGGTGAAGAGAACCTGGTGTATTTTACAAAACTTGTTGAAAACTCTGGTAGGCTTTACATTACAGCATCTGAAGCTCACTGTTGAAACTTGATCTAGACAGCAGCTTTATCATGACAAACAAAAAGGGATGGGGGGGGGAGTATATTTATAAGTTCTGTTCTCTGCTCACCTCAGCTCCCTCTCTACTGCGGGGATGTGACAGCTCTGTAGGACAGGTAAGTGTAATGTGTGCAAATATATGTGCATGTACATGTGTAATGGTACCATATTTATATGCAGTATAGTGGTACTAAGAATGTGTGTGGTATAGTAGTATATATGTTACATTTTTTGGGTGGGGACAAATTTAGTTAGGACCTAGCTGTACGTAGAGGTGGGTAAAGCCAGACTGAGAGGAAGAAATACATAGTTAAAGCTCTGTATATAGTAGCATTAGTCCTTATTGACCAAGCATGTTACTAACCTTAGTGATGGTTGCAGGACGAATATAAGAAGGCTCAGTTGGGTCTACTGCCTCTACCTTCATCCCCACAGTAAAAGAATGTGGCCTAAGGTCAGCGTGATCCTTCATAAAAAGGAAAACAAATATTCAGGTTGAGACAGAGGCTGCTGTTCACATTATAAAATGATATAGTTAAAAGTGATTAGAAAGTGAGGTTACAGTATCTTCACTGCAAAGCAATTTAGCACCCTCAATACTGGACCTTACACCAATACCAAACCTTAGTACCTTCAGGGTCTGTAAGTGAGAGGCCCAGAGAAATGAAGTTTCCTATGCTGTGCATGAATGTGAAGGTATAAGAAAAAATCCACATTACAGTCTTCAAAGCCAACCTGATTTTTACCTTGAAAACTTCAACTGGAAGAGGACTCCTTGCAGCATCTACCAGAGACTTTTCAAGAGCACTCCTCCATTCAGACATACTCTTCAGTGGACAAAGATCTAAAGTATTACAAATACACAAATATAATGCAGCATGCTGAAAATACTAGTGTTTTTAAGATAGATTAATCATATTCATTGATGATTATGTTTAATTATAACAATATGAAATTAAGGAAGCAAGGAAAACATGGGCTTATTTATATGGCAAATTACAATCACATCATAGTATGAATGAACTAACAGCTATTGGCTCCCAATACAACCTTTATACTATAGTTTTTTTTATCTACTTTATGTATTAAGTTGTTGTCAGGAATTGAACCTGGGATTGAACCTGCGCTCCAGTCAGTAGCTCTCACTGCTGAGCTATCCAGCTTGCTGGACAAAGCTCCCCTGGTTAACCTAGCCTTGTAAATTCTAGTTGCTGCCTCTCTGTCCTGGTCCCACACTGCTTCTAATTAGGGCCACTATAAAAGCCTGACCCTGACATTCCTCCTGTGTGTGATTATTCTGCTCAACAGCATTGATCAGCTCTATTTCTGCCTGATCCTATGTTATTGTGACAAGACCTTCTAATACCTACTTCTGGCTTTTGATCTGACTATGTTTCCCGCCTCATTCCTCTGTACAGCAAACCGAGACCTCCTGATACCGACTTCTGGCGTTCTATCTGACTATGTTACTTGCCTTATCCATTTGTACTGCAAACAGAGACATCCCGTTAATGACTCCTGGCTATCCTGACTACTCTCTAGTGACCTGCATAACTACTACACCGCGGCTCCTATCCAGCACCGGTAAGACGCTACAGTCGTATTTTCCAATGGAACTATTTAATGTAATGGAGAAGGAGTAATAAAAAAAGAAAAGCAATTTTGGAGTTGTGTTTGTTTTGTCAGAAAGATCAGACTTGAATGGATGTGGTAAAACCAATTTTTTGTTAAGAGAATCTTTTATTATAACTTTTGGAAGGGGGTTACATTTTTTCATATTTATTATGTTTACTAATGAAGAAAAAAATTTTCTTCACTTATTTTACCTTTTTTAGGCCTTCATGGATACTTGAACTTGCATTTGCTTGATCACTTTTACACTAAAGTGCAATAATGCACCAATTCAGTATATTACATTTCTGCAGTCATTCTATTAAGATGTACGATAGACACATCTAAATAGACAAAAATACATTCAGCCCTAGGGGCCTTCACAAGACCCTAGGCTACCATGACACCTAAACAGCACACCAAGATTTTATCATTGAGGGGTATTCGGGATATTTAAATGACCACTGGGGCATTTAAATCCAGCTGTGAGTATTTAAATGGTTGACAGCAATGATCAGAATTATCTATGACCTTGGCTATTGCAGTTGGATTTCCATTGTCAAAGATAGCCGACACCTGCTGTGTATGGAACGAGCTCGATAGCCAAGACTGCTTCACAAATCACGCACACATCCACAATACATGTATGTAGGATGTCACCAAAGGGTTAAAATAGATGGCTCAGAAATAAAACATGTTATTAGATTAAAGCCAGACCAACGATCAGATGACTGCCAAGGGTCTAGAATCAGAAACTCCCAATGCAGCCAGCAATACATTATGCACTCTCTTTTTCTAGCAACTCTCCTCTCTGGCTCAATTTCGGAAGCCCTTTCTGATGCCAATGGTGTATTTTAAGTGCTCATTAAAATCTAATGGAAACTTTAAAGTTTCATGTTAGTTAATGTACAGAACCTGGAAGAACCATATTTAGGATAATATTGTAACTTTCAGTCCATGATAACCACATAGTTCTGACTAATGTAATGCAAGTAAATATCTATGTAAAAGGGAATTGCAAACAAATTATTGTCTGGATTGACCTTATTCTACCAGTGCTCACAAGTGAACAATGCTTGGTGTCCAAATATCTTTCAAGTCCATGACCTACACTACATTTCTCAGCCATTTCTAGTTGTTGCTTTTACTGGGTATCAGAATACCAACCCACTGTGCCAATTAATACATTCAGCTCAGTATATTGCCCTAGATAATGG
Source organism: Eleutherodactylus coqui (assembly GCF_035609145.1). Classification (NCBI taxonomy): domain Eukaryota; kingdom Metazoa; phylum Chordata; class Amphibia; order Anura; family Eleutherodactylidae; genus Eleutherodactylus; species Eleutherodactylus coqui. The sequence continues at coordinate 190,451,879 of NC_089838.1, read as the reverse complement.
TTAAAGCAACTACACATAATTGCTTAAGAGGGACAGTTGGGAAAACAATAAAACAGCATTTCTGCAGACTTTGATCTCCACTCATTTGAAACAGCAACATTTGCTGACCAGAAATCCTATTAACCAAGGCTGGCTTGAATGTTAAGCTATGTATATTGAAATAATCATATATAAAGATGACCTGTTTCCTGACTCAAACCACTAATAGCAGACCACTGGTTTCCGACAAAGCATGAGAACAAACTCAAAACTATACAAAAGTAGATCAGTCATTTTAAATGTTTTGTTTTTGGGTCAACGATCAACTGTTTTCAAAAATTTTATTTAAGACAAACCGGAGCACCAATAGGAGCATTGCTGGGAGAATATAAGCACGAGACATAGAATTTCACAGATAACAGTTAAAGGTTGGAAACCCAGACATTTATCCAATTTTTCTGCTCATGTTTTATATTACCCAATTGAATTTCTAATATTTAATTACATTTTCAAAAATATTTCATGTGACAGTCATGAAATACATGATATCCGTGTCTCAGTTATTTATTGTACTAAACAAACTTTTTAATGGCTTAGCATGATGGTTCTTATATCTAAAGTGTATTTATAAACTATATGTCCATAGGCTAGACCATATGTATAAACAGTGCTTTATGGACATACACTATATATGAAGTTCGCACCAGCAAGATTTATTTGTATGAATGTAATGCTTTAACTCAATTATGAGCTGGGCTTTATGTTGGTCATACATTGCGAGCTTCGAGTAGATGACAGAAGTAGTTTAAAACTATTTCTGTCTATACTTTTCCAGCCTACTGAGTGCTCAACAAGCACCGTTTAGTGAATAGAGCAAGTACAGTACGATTCCCTGCACTGTACCTAGCCACTGTCCGCCACTAAGCAGAACTTCTGGGCCTTATCAGACCCAGCTAGGCTCTGCCACTGACAAATGTCACCATAGGGGAATGTTTTAATCTTGTAACTGGGGTTCATGTGAATGCCCAAGTTATGGTGGAAACTGTGAAATAAGAACAAAACTAATTACATTGCTAATGTATTTACTTCATAGGACAAAACTATATAATAGAATAAAGTACAAATTATATATAGATCTGTAGATATCTATCTATTTATAAACACCCACAACAACGAAAATCACAAAAAAGTGTTTTGGTCATTTTAATCATAATAATAAAATTTGTTAAGACATACCTAAAGGCGGTTCCATTCGGCACTGATTTTCTTGGCACCAACCAACAGGTCGAAGTCTACAGTCCAAGTAAAATAACCAGAGATCACAAGAATCTGACTCCTCCAAGCCAACATAGCGCAAGCGTAATCTTCCTCCAACATTTTCGACCACACTGACTATCCAGTACTGGAAGGGATTCTGGGAGTCTTGCAGCTCTATGAGTGAATCAACTGTGATAAGGTCTACAGGAGCTTTTCCACGAAGAGGCTTTTAAAAGGAGAAACAAAAAGCTCAGTTTCAAGCAAACTGGTATATTATAGGAGTATATTTTGCCTATATCAAGATGAATCAACAAAGGAATTGTTTTGATTTATAAAAGAGATCATTCAGGCCCCCAAACTTATTAGAGAAAAGTCCTCTAAACCTCATATTAACTTAGGAACTCAGATACATATAACCTACTTTATTCTCTCCATATGCACGTTTGATTCCAAATTTTAATAGTCAGATTCACATTTAATACTGTATTTTCCGGCGTATAAGACAATCTGCTCTGCACGCGGGGGTCGTCTTATACGCTGGGTATAGTGTCCGGAAAAAAAAATGAATACTCACCTCCCGCAGCGCTGCTGCAGGCTGTCGCCCCACCCCCCACCCCCCCCCACCCCCGTGCATGCCGGCAGAGCATTGCTTTCTGCAAGCTGGGCTTGAATGGCCCGCCTCCAGAAAGCTAATGCTCTGATTGGCTAACTTGATCTGGCGTTAGACAATCACAGCCATTCACGAAGTCATTGAATGGCTGTGATTGGCTAACGCCAGACTAAGTTAGCCAATCAGAGCATTTGCTTTCTGGAGGAGGAGGATTTAAGCCCCTCTTGCAAAAAGCAATGCTCTGCCAGCGTGCACAGGGGAGCGACAGTGCCGCCGGAGGTGAGTATTGATTTATTTTTTTACACACTGTATTTCCGGCATATAAGACGAAAAGTTGGGGGTCGTCTTATACGCCGGAAAATATGGTACTTTTTGTGAATTTTAAGGATTCTGATAGAATCTGATGGTGATCTAATGTCTACTGGAAAAACCCAATTATTCCCTAATATCTCATTTTCTGAGAAACAAGGTTTGGGTGGGTTATATTTTAACCTGTCCAATTTTTTTGCAGATAAATCACAGCAAAGGGATCTGTCATCTGGTTATATCCTTTTACCTATTGAAATAAAATGTAATTTGGTTGATAGATATTTCTCTCAATTTCTCCAGACACGTGAAAGCTCAGTTTGGCTGAGCGCTCCTGTTTTCTTGATAAACAGAGAGCAGAAAGCTTATCTCCAAGAGAAACAAAAGGATTGGACATTGAAATTAAACATTCCCAATCCTGCGTTTCCCCTTCTGTCTGAGGATAGTTGGGAGGCTCCCATACACATACAATAATCAGCTAATTTGGACAGATACGCAGTGTTCTCGGCCATGGGCAGGGTTGGATTCCGCTGCGGGTTCCCACATGCGGAATCCGATCCACCCGTGGACATGAGGCCTTATGCAATCTTATGAGTATAGTCGGCTCTATCGTTTCATTGTATAGAGTGTTTATTTTAGGTGCTTTTTCTCTGACTGAAGTGCTGGCTGCATATAAATAGATGTAGAGAATAATGCTAGAAGGATAACATCTATATAACCATGGAGTGGTATGTTACAAGATCAAAGATCATTTTCTCTTCTCGTGTGACTTTCAGCAATAATACATGTATTTGAATGTAATTTTTTTTACTGTCTATTAAAAATGATCGTGTGATGACTGTGGACATTGATTATGAGGATAACTGCAGGTAAAGCTCTTTGTTAAAGAGGATAATGCAGTGGAAAGACTTAAAACCTATTTAGCTATGTACAGTGAGAGTTTTTAATAACAGTCATTCATTGTGCTCTGATGACCCCTTTTAACATACTTTACAAGCATAACCTGCAAACCAGTTCTGGAGGAGTTCACAGATCCTACAATTGGTTTCCCTGACAACCGCCCTTCCTGCGAGTAGTTATAGTAGCTTACAATTACATCTGTTTTCCTTACTCTTTTATAATGAAGCATTATATTATCTGATTACACAAGATCCATTTCAAGAGTAAACACAATTTATGGAGTCATTCGATTCTTATGATTGGAAACAATGATTTAGCCAGGAATAACCCTGCTCTATGAATAACTTGCGTGAACAAAGTTCATGTGTACAGACTACTTACGCAGTCTCTAAAACCCCATAACTACCACTCACAGGTGGAAAAATGAAAGAACATCACAATTAAAAGATAAAACAATAAAGCCCAGTATTTACTTGTCATCACTTCCCTCACAAATCTTGAAGGCATGGTATAATTAGTGAGTCAGCCTTGTGAATCTTATAAAACAAAACTTGTTCCTAATGTAAAACAGCAATATATATAATCCAAAAGTGGTACTATGCACGTTGGGTGACGTTTAGCTGAATGTCAAAAACTTGAAACTAAAATGTACAGAATGCATAATTTCTATATTATCTTATCCAAAATTTATAGGAATATAAACTTTCAATATGGATCTGGTGAAATTCATGTCTGCTATATCACTGGTTCCCCGACCATTGGCTCAGGAGAGAAAGTAGTTCTCGGGTTCCCTGCATGTGGCTCTTGAGCTCGGGGGACTGTAAATAGTATAGCACACCAGTGGCATCAGGGAAATTATAGTTTTACTGAAACTTGACACTAGGGTCAAAAATATATCACAGGAAGTTACCATTATGTTACAGAGTACGGCCACAGCTGCCGACTCACCTTTCCTGGCAGCCGTGGAGGACGCTTTGTTCTCAGCTGTAGCAGACACCTCACTCCGATGTACTGTAGTTGTTCACTCTGTCTTGTTACAACCTAATGAGCGCTTGCATTTAGTGCGCTCTCTTAAAAGGCCAATGCACAACTATCTAAAGTGTCCTCTACCAATCCCCAGTGTTCCCTGCATATATTAGGCATTCTCTTCCTGTGAAGGGTGCCTGAGTATTGAAATCTTTCTGGTCTGCTCAAGGTGCTTGCAAGGTCTTCTGACTTACAGTTTTTTTGACATTTGCTTTCCTTGACAATGTTCCTGTCTCTGGTCTTAACCGTGGCTTATGATATCAATTATGCTTTTATCTGCTGCTTGCCCTGACTACTGGCTTGAATTACCATACTGAACCTGTTCTTCGTGAACAAACCTCTGGCTTTGTTCCTCATGCTGAAGTGTGCCACCAGCCCTGACCCGGGCTGTCTGACTATGCCCTTGTTCACACATTATGCCTAGGCCTTTCGTGGTGTCAGCTGCCACAGCACTGCGACCACTTTCTGAGTAATGTCCTGGGAACCCTGCAGCAAAGTCCACATTCTGACTGGTGGGGTTCAAGGATTAGGACCAGGGCAGCTCAGGTGTTGCCTCAGGATAAGGCCCAAAGTCAAACTAGTCTGTGTCTGATCCTGACTAGAGATGAGCGAGCAAACTCGCTAAGGCAAACTACTCGAGCGAGTAGTGCTTTATGCGAGTACCTGCCCGCTCGTCTCAAAAGATTCGGGTGCTGGCGGGGAGCGGTGGGGGAGAGCGGGGAGGAACGGGGGGAGATCTCTCTCTCACTCTCTCCCCCCCCCCGCTCCCGCCTGCTCACTCCTGCAACTCACTGCTCTCCCCTGCCGACACACGAATCTTTTGAGATGAACGGGCAGGTACTCGCATAAGGCACTACTCGCTCAAGTAGTTTGCCTTAGTGAGTACGCTTGCTCATCTCTAATCCTGACATATTAAAGGGGTTTTAAGAGAGTAATCAAAAAAAATTTTCTCCAAGAAATAGACTAACCAAAAAAATAAGCACTGCTCACCCCTTTAAGTCTGTGTTAAGTGAAAGCCCTGTCTTCCATAGTATAACAAGTTACTAACCTTTCCTCACCCCCCTGTTCATTCTCTGCCAACAACTACAGTCTCCCTTCTGTTTAAAGGCGGCTGTAATATTCCATAAACCTGCTGCAGCAGCCAATAACAGCACTCAATAATGATTGCTAAGCCCTGTCATTGGCTGCTGCAGCTTGTCTGTAGACATACTCAGCTCACAAAGTAGTGTCACAGGTAGACCAAAGGCGGAGGACGAATGGGGGAGACTGCAGTGCTAGGGTGTACTAGGCTGTTTCACTTCAATAGGAGCTACAGAAACAGTGCTGCGCTGAAACCCTTGGCTACTTTGGTAGTTACCAGCCGGGTGGTCGATACCTTAATACCCCCATTAGTGATAAGGTCTTAAATGCAAGGGCCCCCGGATCAGTACTCCAAGAATAGTCTTGGTACAGTGGCAGCTGACATGAACAGGTCATATGCACTGTGGTGCAGTAGTGGAGGGACTGGCAGATTTCTTTTAGAAAAATGAGACATATAGAGGGTCAAAGCAGGCAGCAAACAGATAAATTGGGGTCAAAGTACAAGCCGAAGTCAGGAGAGGAGAAGATGGGAAAGCTTTGTGAATCAGCCATGGGTCAAACCAGGAGTCAGTAACAATTCTATAACACCTTTGCAGAACCTGACACAACCTATTGCTCAGGTGCCCTCTAGTGGGTGAGGGCACCCGAAATAGCTTGGGGAACATTTGGATTGGCTAGTGATGGGAAAGTTAGCTGCTCTCTCATAGGGCCAGCATGTGAGTACCCAATAAGCAGCACTGACAGCAGGAAAGATTGTGTGGCATCTGCTACACAGGGAATATCAAAGACGCCACTGGCTGTGCCTGACATGAGGAGGTGAGAGGGATTGTTGGTAAAATTATCACCAACTTACAGGTCATCTGAGCTGTAGACATGCATTATGTATAACCTTTATGATTCATTATGGTTTTCTAGTGTGTCTTTAAAAAAAGTGTTCACTGTGTTTTTTCGATAAGGTGTCCAAAAAAGTTTTAAAAATCAGGTTCACAACACCTTCTTGCTATCTATCTGTAAAGCTCAGCTAGTACTTCCACCTTGTCTCTTCCTGTTTGGTGAGCCAGTCTGCAGACTCTCTGGATTACTTACAAAGGACTAAGCAGTGAATTCCCCCTTATAGCAAAGTCAATGAGAATTTAAAAAAAACATTTTTCGCTTATGACCCTTTATACCGTTTGATCATTCATAAGATCGTTAGTCCCCCATACTGTTTCATTTTTGTTGGCAACACATCCCCTTTTTACATGGGAAGATGTGCTGTTGACAGCAATGATTTTTGGTGCCACATGGAAGATGTGATCATCCGGCCGCTGGCACCTTCACAAGGGCAGATGATTGGGTGAGCAAACATTTAGGTGCATATTCACTCAAGATAATCTGCCCATGTGAAAGTCCCTTAAGAAATCGAAAAAAAAGGTCATATAACTGTCAAGAAAAGAAGCTATTGTTTCTTTAAGATGACAAGATAGCTCTGGTTTTAGCCATTTTAGCCAATGTCTTCTGCATGATCCGTACAAACTGCTGAATGTTTTTGTAGAGCAATAGCACAGATCCTCAAAATTTAAGAATAACCTCTTGTAAGAAAACAAATCAATATATAAATAATACATTGTAAGAGAATTACATACTCCCTCAAGAAGTTTTGCTGGGGCAGTTCTGGAGCCAGTCAGATCATGAATGAGGAATTCGGCCCAGTCCGTGCATTTGTCCTTTATTCCTAAAAACAAATAGCTCTGGTTAGTGTAACAATCTACAAGCATATTAATATAAGTAAATATTACAGTTTTTGTCTTCATGATACAAGCATTTTTATTTGCTATGGAATATACAACCAATTCTCACTGCTTTCCAGAAATAATTTGGGCTCAAGGCATGCTGGGATATGTAGTTTTGCAACAACCATAAAGCAACAATTTGTTTACATAACTGAAATATTATATTTCTGTTGGGTCCTATGGCATGTGGGCCATTTATAAAGACACAGCACAAGTATCACAGACATAGCTCGATAACCTGCACATATCCCATTTAGTGATGAGCGAGCATACTCGCTAAGGGCAATTGCTCAAGCGAGCATTGCCGTTAGCGAGTACCCGCCCACTCGAGAGAAAAGGTTCGGCTGCCAGCGGCGGGCAGGGAGCTGCAGGGGAGAGCGGGGAGGAACGGAGGGGAGATCTATCTCTTCCTCTCTCCCCCCCCCCGCTGACTCCTGCAACTCATTGCTCTCCCGCGCCGTCACCCGAACCTTTTCTTTCGAGCGGGCAGGTACTCGCTAAGGGCAATGCTCGCTCGAGCAATTGCCCTTAGTGAGTATGCTCGCTCATCTCTAATCCCATTACATTATATAACAATTTAATCCAGACAGGCAAATATTACTATTCAAGTGCACTTATTATAATACAAAAGATACAAACAAGAACTCACACAGAACAACTATAAAGGGTCATTAGACTGCATTTAGAACTTATGCAAATATAATGTAAATTGTCTCACATTCTGGAAAGTAAGATCAGTAGCGTTTACATATATGGAAATATGATTATACAGCAAATTTTACTGAACTGCTAGAAGTTCTATAGAATGGCCTATTTAATGTTTAAATATCTTTTTGGAAAGCAAAGCTTGTGAGAAGAACAGTTGTGCCCTTGTCCCCCATGACAATACTTCCTCTCTGTTCTTTAGCAATTTAGTGTTACTGTAGGAACACTGGGCCTTGAACATCTATTAGGAATCCAGCTTTTCTTTCACTAGTATAGGTAAATACAATGATAGAACCGAACTGGTTGTTATGATGTCAAAAATCCGTATAAAAACACGAGAGCATCAGGACAAGACGTGTTATCTATATAACCCAGACACGGAAACTCTACTGTTCTCTTTTTCACGGAGTAAAGAACCTTAAATATAGAACTTTGGGGAGTTAACTTTAATCAATAGAACATAAGCAATGAGTATTTAATAAGTGAGCATAATCAATACAAGAGTGCCCGTACAACCAGCGGTAGTATGCTGCATGGCCAAGAAGCAATTAGAAAACTAGATGTGTTTTTACAGCAAATTACCACAGTTTTGCTATGTAGTTTACAATCATGCAGCTTGTACAGGTAATGCATGAGTTCTAGCTGCTTCAACTGTACAAAACCAAGCCAAGCCAAAAAACATAGAAAACCGGAGAAACACATGGCTAAAAACCCAGCGATACACGGAAAAACTGTATCTGGTTTTGTGGTGTAGTATACTACTGGTATGTACACTATATGGACAAAAGTATTTGACACTGCATGTTTTTCAGATAAACTGCTTTATTATTCTATGTAGTAACGTGTAGGACCTCCTTTTGCTTGTATTACAGCGGTAGCACATCGAGGCATACTTTCCACAAGTTCTCTGTAAGTCTGGGCAGGAACAGCGCACCATTCCTCGTGCCAGGCTGTGAGAAGAGATTGTTGTGCAGATGGGCGTGGGTGGCGGTGTCGTACCCGTCGCTCCAGTTCGTCCCACCAGTGCTCCATCGGATGAATGAATAGTTATTACAAAATGAGCAGATTTTTATTTTCCCCATGCCCTTCCCAGCATGCCGTTCGGCAAACTCAGTATTTGCATATTTGCTGATTTTCTGCAGTGTCCAGATACCTTTGTCCGTATAGAGTATATGGACACCCTCATGGTCTCCTTGGTCAATCTAATATCGATTAAAATATAAAGCTGACATTTGCCATGAATACTATAAGTATGCTGGACCCCATAAGTTTTACCGGTACAAGTTACTTTTTAGTTTGCACTGGAGAGTTTGTGTGTGGCCTTCAGGTCATACAAAGAGAAGTAATTTATCATATTCTCCTACCTTTCCTCTTTGGAAAGTGATAGAGACCGGGCACTATTCAATTGGATGAGTTGGATTTCCAGATAGGCTATAGGCGAATCTATACATGACCCAATGTATGATGCCAAATACATTACTTAATAAATACTTGCTAGAAACTATGATTTTATAAAAGTGTTTGAAGCTTGCAAAAGTATTAGTGATGATTCATTCAAGGATAATGGGTGTTCTATGTGATCAGGATGTAAGCATGCAGTCCACATACACTTATTTATATGCAAAAACATCTACATGAGAAGTCATTCTGAAAGTGGTAGAGGTAAACGGTAAGCATCTCTTCCTTTTAAAGTATTGAGGGCATTTCCTCCCCTCAGAATTGAAAATCCTGACAAGTAACCGAAGCTAATGCAGTCAATTTTATTGTATATTTTTGGAAAAACATAGGACTCATTGTCTATACAGCTTGCATGACTCCATTGTAGACATGACTCCACTGAGCATAATCGCTTTCCCAAGGTTCCCCATGCTAGATTTAAATTATATTAGTTATTTGGTGCCCTCCCATTTTGACTAGTCTAATCCCATTCGAATTGCAAGACATGATAAGGCATGTAAACAGTAATTACTATGTCTATGGTCCACGGTGGCTGCTGTCCTACTTGCATTATGACCTAAATATTTTAGGCACAGCTATACCAAATTCTGTACCATAAGTTTCAAAAGGTTTCTAAAGTTGACAATTACACATACCATTTTTGATGCCATTTTTTTTGGACTCCAAAAGGAAAAAAAATATAAATAAAAGATTTATAGATCTGCTCAATTTTGTAGTCACTGGCTTTGGTTCGAAAGCTACACCACAAACTAAATCAAAAACTGCATGTGTGAATCAGCCTTAGGGATCTTTTTCTAGGTTTAGTATGCAGAACTTGTAGAGCCAAAATGTATACATGACAATGCAAAACGTAAAGGCCTGTAAAGAACTGACACAGAAATATAAAAATTTGTAGGCATCTTAACCCTTTCCAATCCAATTCGTATCCTGGCTTTTCTAGGGTGCTTGCTCTTTTTCTGCTGTTATACAACAGCACTATATGCTGGCTAAAGCCAGTACTGCATGAGGTGACACATTGGATAGGCTCCAACAGCAGAGAGGCTGGCAATATACAGTAAGAGAACCAAGATTGGCATCTTACAACATCAGAGCTGTACAGCCTTAAATCATAATGTCTTTAGACGTCAGACAGTGGATTGGAAAAGGTATATACAATGATTAAATAGTAGTCGCACTTTGAGACAACTTGTGTTGTTATGATAGCCAATGCATTAGCTAGCAATCATGCAAATCACTCTATTTACCTAAAATAACATTTTATTTTTGAAAAATCCCCGTTTGCTGTACACTGCTTGTTGTCATCTCTAGTAACAGAGATAACAAGACCGAAAACAGAAAGTGTCTGAGGGTGAGTCTTGTCTATGGAGAGCAGAGGGAAGTGGGGAGAAGGAGGGATAGTTCCTCACACAGATGTGCTGCTGGAGCTTAATAGAAATAACTGATATAGCCTTCGAGGGGAAAACTGGCAAAAAATGCAGGACATAAGTAATGTAATGGCCATAAATAGTGATATTCCTCATGTACACAGACACGGCAGCTTATTCCGAAAAATCATCTGAAAAGTCAGGTATACTAACTACATGGCTACCAGCATATTGAGGAATAATAACTTCATGCCAGTTGTTTGGAAACTGACTCATGAAATTGTCTGCACCTCTTCTATTACCTTGTCAGCATGTCTACAGCTTAAATTGTTCTCTCATTTCTGCTTTGTCACATGATTTTGCTCTATTCTAACAAGCTTTTAAAGAGTTTTTCAAAGTATTAACAAGCCTTTTATGCACAACACCTTGCAGCAACATATTTTCATGTATTCAGCACAAATTTAAGAGAGAAATACAGTAAATAGTCAATACAACTACATAGACCACTCTGCTACCCAGAATTCCAGGGTATCTATTAGCTATATCCCCCTTCTCCTCCTGCTTTCTAAATCTCAACATGGAGAAAACTGAATTCATTATCTCTTCCCACTTCACTCGAATTCCCACCAGGCCCATCAATCACAATGAAAGGTTTCATACTTTCTCCAGTCTCACAAGTCCACGAACACAGTTTGTAAAGCTGAAAGAAGACACATGTCCATCTAGATCTGCCTATTATACTGCAATGCTTATCCAGAAGAAGGCAAAAACCCCCAATGAGGTAGAAGCCAATTTTCTCCATATACCACGGTACAATGTACCCATTGATTTCAATAGGGCCTCGTGGACCTGCGCTCAAACGCTGTCTGTTCTAGCGTTTTAGCACTTTTCAACACACTTCATCGCCCATTACAATGATGGGGTGTGTTAAAAAGCACTGTAAAACGGTGGGACATGCATTCAAAAATTTCCCTCAAAATCGTGGTAAAAACGACGTGGTTTTGAGGGACATTTTTTATACGTATGTGTGAGAGTGGCCTAACAAGCCGATGTCAGGAGTAGAGACATAAATAAAGGAATAGATAAATCCAGGAAACCAGGATGTCAACACAATTGAAAAGCATGTTGATCAGACTAGAAGGACCTTATGAATTTAAACGATTGAACTTACGATCATTTGACTCCATAGGCCGGCAGTACATACATGGGGAGATGTACAGCTGATTTGTGAGTATGCTGAAAGTAACCGATCAACCAATGGATTGTTGTCTCTTCTACACATCTCAATAATCAGGATAACAAACATTCCGACGAATGTATTCAGGGCGACCCTTGTCCGCGACCAGCAATGGGAGGGGGTGGGACAGGGTGGAGATTAGCTCTGCCCCCTCCCATTGCAAACAGCTGTGAATAAGCCCTAAGGGTTAGGGTACGCAGTGATCCACTCTAGTGACTGCTTACATACAAATACACAGACATTCATATTTTGTGTCTGAATCTAATCTTATGTTGCTGATGCCATTTCTGGGCTATCCAGTGGTTTCTGGCACTGAATTAAGTGATCCACTTCACGTCAGCTTCACGTGTCTTTTCTATGTGAGAATTAGGCCTTATTCACACGAGCATTTTATCTCGGCTACTTTGCAGCGATAAAGCGCCCAAAATCACGACCATGTGAAGCATTGGATTCCAAAGCATTCATACACCTCTGGATCAACAACAACACAGGAGGATAAACAGGCTGGACTAGATGGACATTGTCTTCATTCGACCTTACGAACTATGTTACTATGTTAAATGGGAGATTATTAACTGCGTAAAAATGTCCGATGTTTTAATGCACCCGGAAAAGACAGGTCTTGCCCTATATTTTGGCCGCGATCAACTGGCAGCTCCCATAGGCTTCTATGGGAGCTGCCGGAGGGAGTATAGCAGCGGCTAGATCTGCTAAACCATGTCAGCTGGCTCTATTTAAATAGAAGCCATACTGAACATTAATGCAGTTCAAGGAATTCTGGGCTGTGGAGTCTATACGCCAAACCCGGCTGTGTGAATGGATAAGAAAAAATAAATTTAAGATGCAACTTTTTCTCGTTTTTTTCGGCTGACTGAAAAATGCATCGCCCGTGTGAAAAAGACCTAATGGTGAACATAGGGGCTACTACTCCAGTAATTGTGTTCATGACTTTAGCTTTAATTTGATTGATTGAAATAACAATGTACATTAATTCTCACATATTTTACAAAGGAATCCATGAGCTACAAGAAATAATGTATTATGTATTAATTGAATCGTGTTTGATTACCAATGATTATTCACATGGATGGAAATGCATAATGTGCTGACTGCTGAGACAGCTAATTAACATTGGGTCTCCTGCCAGTCATTTATTAGACATTTCAGAACCTTGCCTAACCAGAAACACATGGTAAAAGTTATAATAAAACTATCAGCACATGTTGTAAGAAAGAACACGCCGTACGGAGGAAAATATGTAACGAATATCAAATAGATTTTCAGATACAATTTATAACAAAGATTTGGTTTACAGCTGAGTAATTATGTCAAATTAGTCATCTGTACTGTTCAGTTTTATTATTGCTAACATCATGTAATTTTGTTTTTGAGGATGTAATTAAAATCTATAAAGACAGTGCAACACAGCTTCCCCGAAGAGAAGAAACACTCATTTTTCAGTGGTAAAATAAAGACAAAATCAGGAAGATTAGAGGGAAACTCTGGAAAAAATGGAGTTTCCCTAAGTGATTATTAATTAGGGACTCTATTGGGTGAATCGTTTTTTGTCTCACACCATGTTTTCAGTTGTGTTTTTAATATTATCATTTCCATAAACTTGTTCCTTTTAAAGTTGGGAGCACATGACCGCATTGAATACGGATGTGCAGTCTGCCTGGCCAGAACTCTGACCTGAATCAATGCTGCTCAGAGTTTGGGTCAGGAGATCCATGGTCAGGCAGGGATGCATGTTCGTGTAATGTGGCCAAAATAAGGTCATGTGCTCCCAGCCTAAGGGCTCTTTCACACCAGTGTATATCAGTGGCCGTTTTCACGGTCGGCTGATATAAACTACGATCTGATGCATTGGATTCCAATGCATCAGAACACATGGCCGTATTCCCTCAACCTAAAAGAGCCCGGCCGGCCAATATAGCGCCGGGCGTTTTTACACCGGGCCCAAAAGATAGTCCTGGAAATATCTTTTGGGCCGGAATACGTCAGCCGCTGCATGGGCTCCTTCTTCTCTTTTCCCCTCCGGCTGGGCTAAAATTCCACTCCTCCCCCTCCCCGCTCCTTGTCCACAGACTGCAATGGGACAAAGCGATACATGGCGGCATTCAGCTTCACCCCCTCCCATTGCAATCAGTCGGAGGGGAGGAGAGAGTGGGTGAGCCTGCAAGGGGGAGGGAAGGGGCAACGGCATGGCGGCTTTGACATATATGCACCGGGGCCCATGCCATCTGAACGGACGCACAAAAATTTGTGTGCCTGTTCATGAGATTTTACACCTCACATTAGCGTATATTGGAAGGCCGTGAAAATGGTGGCCGATGTACGCTCGTGTGAAAGAGCCCTAAAGCCGGCTTCACATATGCTAGAAAGGCTGCAAATTTCCACAGTGGATTTTGCTATGGAAATTCTGCAATATTTACAGTACAAGCCACGTGGGAGAGCTTTCTAAAATCTCCTTCACATTCCGCAACGAATCTGCAGCATCTTTAAAAAATGCAATTTAACCAAAAATGTAGCCCCATCTGCAGCACTTAGGTGTGGATTTGGCCATTGTGGGTTTCTAACGTATTTGCTGTGTATTTTTTGCTGCAGATACTGTGTATTTCCAGTACATCACATGCCTATTTTTTGTAAGCAACATCAATGGTAGAAACTCTAACTGTGTTACACAGTCTCATGCATCTGTTTCATGCATGTTGTTAACCTTTAAAATGGAAATGTATATAAATCTCATGGGCAAACGTGTGTACGGCGGCTCATGCATACTGTTGGCAAAGTATATTTTGGCATATTCCCGGTAGATAGACACATTTTCAAGACTGGTGGGGCCTTCAGTGGCTATAGTGCAGGGGGGCAGCTGGTGTGCACTACCTGCACCTCTAGACCTAGTGACTAAGAGAGAAATGCCAGCTTGTCTCCAATTCTGGAAAGTAGTCTTATTTTTTCTTAATTTTTTGTCTTCTTGCCTGCAACCAAGTTGTAACATCTTAATAGGAACATATTTGAAGGCTTTTTATCTTGGAATTATCACAGAGTGTTCAGTGTAGGAGAGAAGTTTACAGATTCTTCCAGATACCAGCTATATTTATACTAAAAAGAAAAATTCCCCTTGGCTGTTGTAAATTGAGGTTTCGTGTGGGAATATTTTGTTCTTGCCCGCATTCTCTAGATCTGACTGGTTCTTCGTCAGGTCCCAAAGTATGTTTTATAAGGTTGTTGAATTATAAAAGTACGAACAACCAACAGCATCCAGAAATGAGTTACATTTAAGCAAAGAATAGATATTTCTCTAGAAGATGATACATGTAGAATACGGGTCAGGGTAATAGAGGGAAGATCTCCCAAATGTTAATTGATGCTTACTAAATAATCAATTCTCAACGAACATTTCTAAAGAAAAGAATCCTCTGCCAACACAAGCCTATAAATATCTAAGAGCATACTGACTGCAAAAAAGCCAACAGCAAAAATCATTGCGTTACTTTCATTCTATCCAGTCCTATGTTTTAGAAAACAAAATTGACAACTAATATGGCTGCCATTACAGCTGCCACTAAGGTTGTTACAGAGCTTTTCCCAGGCTTACCCAAGTAGACTTGCATTGTCACAGTCCGGATATTCATTGTTTTAGGGTAGAAATAACAGGATAGACTAATTGTAGTTAGTTTAAGTCAACCCCATCACTAAAATGTTGAGGATAACATTCAATGGAAAAGTATCAACATTCTAAGCATACTGCTATTGATGTGAATGCCCCTTTGCTTGGAATTTTCTTCAAAGGACCCTGACAGGCCTTATGTTAATGATTTGTTACCATCTTGAATATTTAAGGTCTATTCACAGATATGCCATACATATCTGATAGATCCGGGTTCCACCTCTGGGACCCACACCTTTCGCTAGGGTTCTTGACCCTATCCCAGCTCGCTGCCACAGCCAGTGGATGTTTGGAGTACGGATGCAGCTGAACTGACTGTAAACTGGATTGGAGTTACACAGGAAATTACACTATTTCTCTAACTCGGGAGTTATAGTAACAGCAAAGCTTATTGTGACAAGCCATTTCTATAACTCCCATTGACTTTTATAGGAGTTACAAAAACACTGAAATACAGCCAGTTCAACTGTTTCCATACCCCTGGCCACCAGCAGCTGAGATATAGAGGTTGTATTTTCTTCTCAACCATGTTTGGCTGAGATGGGAATACCCCTTTAAGAATTTTCCATAGAAAAACCTGATAATTTTTTGATATGGTTACATTAAGTAAACCACTAAAACAACCTGTACAACACTTAAGCAATTTTTTAGACTTGTCCTCTTTTGGTTCCTTGAGGACAGGTTTAGGTAATGCTGACTGGTTCCATCTATGTAACTGATACTAACAAATTTCTGTGCAGTGCCAAAGGAGTTCAAGCTTTTCAGAAAGCTGTTTAGGTCTAATTTTACATGGGCGAGTCCGATATTGGGCCATGAAACTCGGCTCGAGAACATGCAATTTTCCCATGGATGCGAGGTATTTTTGACATAAGCATAGCTTCAGGGAAGTCGCAATCCCATTGTTTTCAACGGGAAACTCACATCAAACTCACGTGCTCCTCACACGCCGTGCGATGCTTTTGTCTGCCCCATTGAAAAACTGGGCAGTGCGTTCCGTGGGAACGCCTCAAAGATAGGACATGCTGCAATTTTTTCGACCCCTTCGATGCAGGAAAAAAATCACTAAGATATATGACTCCGTTAAAAAGAATGGGGCTCATATTCATGTGAGATTTGTGCGTCTCGCAACACACCAATCTTACGTGATTTTCTCAACCGTGTGAAAGCAGACTCATTCTGGAAATCTGTGGTGGTCAGAAACTACTCATTTACCAGTGTGATCTTCCCTGAGCCTATGGTATGTCCCAGATTATTCATTATTTCCCCTTCAAGAAAGTTATAGCAGAGAAACACAATCTCGGAAGAGTTAAGCAGAAATGGAGCTTTGCACAACTTTTTCACTAGTTCAGTCATGCAAATTGTACTTATCTTGCGACATAATGACAGAAGTAATATTTTAGGAAAGAGGCAACAAAAAGGCTATAAATGAATCAGCCAAACAATGGGTAGGTGTGACCCAAATAATTGTGGAGATTAAAAAAGAGTACCGTACTAATCCAGTTGCTTTCTACTTTATAGGAATGAAGGTAGTCTTCAATATTAAAGGCTTTAATGAGGTGTGAACGAGTGGCACAATCACATTAAAGGAGATGTCTCGAGGAAGCAGTTAAATTTTTTTTTTGCCCAGTCCCCCCCATTAAGTACACATTACTAAGCCCCCCTGTAAATGACATTTCTAGCTGGTTCGTACTTACCGTTCCAGCGTTTCAGCAACTTATAAAAGTTTCCTCAAGATGGCCACCGGCTCTTTCCCCGTCGCTCGCTGCAGCCCGACGTGCGCGCTCCCGAGACGCCGCCAGCTGTGTCTCCATGGCAACCGGACGCATCGCAGCCGCCGACCAGACGCCCCGCAGCCGCCGACCAGACGCCCACCGCCAGGCAGCAGGTAACCGGCGCTAGCCCCCGGCTCCCCAGCGCTAGACCCTCAGCCCAGGTGAAGGCCCCGGAGCCCAGCGCTAGGTTCCGGAGCCCAGCGCTAGTTCCCCCGGCCTAGCGGCAGCCCCCCCCGGCCTAGCGGCAGCCCCCTCATCGCAGCGACAGCCCCCCCCGACCTAGCGACAGCCCCCCCCCGGCCTAGCGACAGCCCCCCCCGGCCTAGCGACAGCCCCCCCATCGCAGCGGCAGCCCCCCCCCGGCCTAGCGCTAGTTCCCCCATCACAGCGGCAGCCCCCCCCCGGCGCAGCGACAGCCCCCCCGGCGCAGCGGCAGCCCCCCCCGGCGCAGCGACAGCCCCCCCCGGCGCAGCCCGGCGCAGCGGCAGCCCCCCCCTGACAAATCACTTACCTGGGAGGCTTCTCGGGGCTGCTGGGCTGGGCTGGGCTTCTCCACTGGGCAGCTCCAGTTTCTGCACCTTCCTCTAACAGAGGAAGGTACAGAATGGCCGCTGCAGCGCGCTCCCGAGCAGTGACAGCTCGTCTGCGCATGCGCAGAAGAGCTGTAGCGGGGAGCACACTAAAGCGGCTCGTGCTGAATGGAGAAGACCGGACTGCGCAAGCGCGTCTAAAAAAGCAAGCTGCCAGCGAATTTAGACGGAACCATGGAGACGAGGACGCTAGCAACGGAGCAGGTAAGTGGAATAACTTCTGTATGGCTCATATTTAATGCACGATGTACATTACAAAGTGCATTAATATGGCCATACGGAAGTGTATAACCCCACTTGGTTTCGCGAGACCACCCCTTTAAGGTATTGGTATGCCAAAAACTACTCCCTGATGAAAATACTGCATATTACAACAGATATTAGGACACTGCCTCCCTGATTAGAATGTAAAAACCAATATTATATGGACTGTCAAATAATATCAGGCATTTGTGGCATACATAGAAGAGATAGGGCCCTATAGTAAAAATGTAAATGCGCCCCTCGTTATGATTTCTGGTTTTGCCATCCATGACAGGAAGGCCTGGTGTTTGTTTCCTATTCTATGCCCCTTTAAATTGACCCTTGGAGTATTTCTACACTTTCTTGTTTGCTAACAATGCAGTTCCTCTTTGAAGGAAGGTCCTGTATATGTTCTTGCTACCCAGTAGCAAAAGGGATGGTGCAATCAGATCTGGGACCACCTCTGTCCAAGGGCAGTGGCAGTCGTATGGTCTGCTTCTAAGGTATGTACGCCCTTGCCTCTCACGGCAGGCAAGTATTTAATATCAGCCCGGCCTGACTGGGTGCTCTTTCTGTAATGTTTAAAGGATTTGTTGTCAGTCACCAAACCTCTGCAATAGGGTAGGATGGATAGATACCTTGTTTTCCCAAAAATAAGACACTGTCTAATATTTATTTTGCCCCAAAAGAGGCACTAGGTCTTATTTTCGTGGAATGTCCAATTATACCTACCTAGCAGGCTCAGTCCAGGTCCCTCCTGCTGCCCTCCAGAGCTTCAGCACGGTTCTCGCAGTCCTCTGCTGCTCATATAACATCATTTCCTGGTTTCAGGATTTATAAATCCCGCCTCCAGGAAGCAATCGCTATGACTGGTTCTTCAACCATTGTTCAACCAATAAATGCAGCACTCAATGAACCAATCACAACCATCACATTGGTTCATCAAGTGCTGCATTCATTGGCTGAGCAACGGTCAAAGAACTAATCAACAACCATTGTGTTGTGGAGGCGGGATTTATGAATGGGCTGAGCAACAGCTGTTGATTGGTTCTTTGACCCCTGCTTAGCCAATCAAGGCAGCGCTTGCTGAACCAATGTGATGGCTGTTATTGGTTCATCGAGTGCTGCATTAATTGGCTGAGCAGTAGTCGAATAAACAATCACAGCCATCGCTTCCCATAGGTGGGATTTATGAATCCCGTAACCAGGAAGTGATGTTGTATGAGCAGTCAAGGATGGCGGGAACCGCGCACAAGTTCTGGAGAGCACCGGGAGGGTTCTGGACCGTGCCAGCTAGGTAATGTATTTCATTTTTTTAATGTAGTGTAACTAGATAGATAAATTCAATGCAAGTGATCGCTGAAGCCTGTGATTGGCTGCAGCAGTCAGGTTCCATCAATCGTGTGGGGATCAGAATGGAGGAGAGCAATGGAGGAGCAGACAAGTCTTTTCGATGGAGCCAGAAAAAGATGTTGACGTTAAATAGAATCTTTAAAAATGTTTTTACCCCCTTTTTAATTTTACAAATTCTCCCTATGCAGGTAATCCACAGGAAATTTACAATTTGGACGCTTTGTGGATTTTGCCTGCTCCTTTGAACTCACTGAGGAAAAATTCATAAGAAATCTTCAACCAATCCACAGCACAAAATTGACATATAGTGGATTCTGTGGTGCAGATTTTTGAAGCAGCGTGTTGGTGAGATTTCTGAAAATCCCATCCACTTTGCTGCTACAGTAAAAACCTGCAGCGGATCTGCCCCATGTGAAGATACTGGGGAAAGTTATCCAGTCCTTCAGTAAAGTTTCTAATAGATGAATGAAATAATAAGCAAAAGTATAAAATCTATTCATTGAATTGACATTTTACAAATTTCTCTGTAATTATTGGCCAAGGTAAAGTTACCAAGTGGTAATATACTGGACAATATATGCTGATGTTCTAACACATTGTAATGTTATGTCCATCAAAAATTAGCATTTAATGTTTGTTTATGCTTTATACATAGTTGACATTTATGAATAATTATACTAGGGCAACGTGGTTCAGGGTTAGGGTTAGGCTATGGATCATATTAAATGTCAGGGCAACTACTAATGGTATTACATGAATGATGATGGTTGAGGACATCCTATGGGGCAGTACTCACCGGATGTTGAAGCATTTGAAACGTGGTAGTGCTGCTGGCGTTGGAACACAATGGCACCTAACGTTGCTAAAAAAAAAAAAAAATTCCACATTTGAAAGCCAATTATTTACTGCAATCATTGGCACCAAGACACTATAACAAGTGTAATCCAAACATGTGGCAGCAGTATCATCACAATGAGATGATTTTGAACCAGTTATGTATCTTAACCTCCATATTGGACATGCATAGGCACAATTATTTCTGTTAAAACTTATATTAAAGGGATTTTCCCACAAACGATTAAAAAGACTGCCCGGGCCTGGAAAAACAAAGATGGCCACACTGGCTTCTCGGACTGCCTGATGCACACTATGCCTTAGTATGCATTATTAGACTAAGCCCAATGTCCATGTGCGGATTTGATTTGCGGAATCCATGTGTGAGATCTGCAAATCAAGCCGCCCATGCGGAAGCATTGGGCGCCCGTATTTCATTTAACACCTGCGGATTTGTGGATGCCACGTGTGGATAATAAATCGCAGCATGCTCCAGTTTACTGCGGATCACACACAGATGTGCTCCATTCATCTCTAAGGGAGCTTACGATCTGCAGTGCATCCGCAAATACATTTGCGGATTTGAAGGTTAAAATCAATTAGGGAGGTGGGGAAAAAGGCTAGGAGGTGGGCTTGCGGATCTTTTACTGTGCGGATGATCCTCAGTGCATTCAAGTACATCCGTGCGGGGGAAAAAAGCAATCTGCGATCTCCCACAAGCAATAAAAAATCAATTTCACGATGACTCACAGTTTATTTACTACAGAAATCCGCATTAAAAATCTGCACCTGCCGTGGACATGAGGCCTAAGGGGCCTTTTACATGAACCGATAAATGGTTGGGATTCCCGCATTCAGCAGGAATCTGAACCATTATAATGCAGTGTAAATGCATGCCCCGACTAATCGACAGACAAGAATTCGTTCGCTTCTCCTTTGTCATTCAGATTCTGCATGCAGAAAACGGCTCAGCCCCTGTAAACAGGCAGTCGTTCATCTATGGTCAGTGATTGACAGCTACCCCTGTATGGACAGTCATACACACATAGCTACCAATCACTGATAGCTCCGCCCATTGGACTGTTTAAATTAGAATGAGCTGAGGTTTTTAATGAATAAAGCACAAGTTATACTGAGTCATTACCTAAAAAACTATATAACAATCTGCTCAGCTTCTCCTGCTCTCTAACATGATGCCGGCAGTTTAGACAGCGTGTTGCCTTTAAATAAATAGAATCTAAAGGGCCTTTCAAACAAGGTGATAATCTCCATATGATCATTCATATGAGCATTCATTCCCAATCATTGCCCAGTGTAAAATGTCCAGCGGTTGAACAAAAACAGTAGTTCTCTAATTTGTATCTTCTATGAGGACCAAAAAAAATCAGTTTGTTGACAGCTTATAATGTAAACTATACGAGAGAAGGGAAAATGAAGGATCACCAGAACAATCCGATGAAAAAGCAAATGATAAAAGCAACATTGAAATGTAAGTAAATAAGCTTCAATCGACTTACTATATCTTTGATTGGCACTCATTAAGGACAATTTATCTCCCTATGTAAAAGGGCCCAAAGGCAGGGAGTAGAGGTACGGTATGGGAATATCTTTCTGATCTTTGATGACATTACTTTGCAAGAATAACCATCCCTATTACAAGGGCCGACAGTCCCGTAAACCAGTGTTGCCTCTTGCTTCAAGCAAGACCATTTTTACAAGGCCCGGCAGGGTGGGGCGGGACACAGGCGGGACTTTGGTTATATGGGGCGGGTTTATAAGGGGGGTTGGAGTTTAGTGCATACTTATTTAATTATGACATTTAGAATGTCCTGGCAGTACACACATAGGGCAGTATAATATATCCCCCACCCCACCCCGCCGCCTGGCAGCACACACATAGGGCAGTATATAATCTATTCCCCCCCCGCCCCCCCAGCACACACATAGGGCAGCATATAATTTATCTCCCCACCCCCAGCACACACATAGGGCAGCATATAATTTATCCCCCCCCCCCAGCACACACATAGGGCAGCATATAATTTATCTCCCCCCCAGCACACACATAGGGCAGCATATAATTTATCTCCCCCCCAGTAATAGGCAGCCCCCACCCCTCAGTAATAAGCAGCCCCCTCCACAGTAATAACCAGCCCCCTCCACAGTAATTAGCAGCCCCCCCAGTAGTAAGCAGCCCCCCCAGTAATAAGCCCCCCCCCAGTAATAGACAGCCCCCCCACAGTAATAACCAGTCCCCCCCAGTAATAAGCAGCCCCCCCCACCCCAGTAATAGACAGCCACCACCCCTCAGAAATAAACAGCCGCCACTAGTAATAAGCAACCCCCCAACCCATATACTTACCTCCTACCTGCTGTCAGCGTCGCTTCCTCTCTGCTTGCCCTGAGCCCGACGCACACTGTAGTCAGTGTGTAGCCAGGCAAGCTTCCTCCCCGAGTCCTCTCCTGCGGAACTAATGAGCAGGGGACTCTGGGAGGAGGATCCTGGCTGCACACTGACGTCAGTGTACGCCGGGATCAATGGCAACAGCACGATTACCAGCGGGGAGCTGCGGCACCCCAGCTGGTAATCGCTTCAGTGGTGAGCGGCATCGGCACGCCGCGGGCTACATAGCACGAGGCAGCGAGCCGGATTCGGCCCGCGGGCGTTGTGTTTAGAACAAAAGTTCCTGGCGGTGCCGCTAACCGGCGGACCGGTGGTTGGAGACTCCTGCCGTAAACGACTGCATGATCGCTTACGACACCGCTAAGGTCGTTACATTAACACACTTCTCTGCTGGATAGCCGGCTTCTCGCTTCTATGTGAAGCGCTCAGCGGGAAGCATTTACACAGAACGACAAGCCCGCTATCCAGCTATGGTTTTAGGCTCACTGAAAGTCAGCTTTAAAAACCTGTGAACGAAAAGTGAGCGATTTTTGTGCATTTACACAAAACGATTATCGCTCAAATTCGTTTGTTTGAACACATTTTGAGTGATAATCATCCCTTGAAAATGACCCATTACTCACTGCATTTATGTTAATCGAAGAACCCCTTTAAATCCAATATTTATCAATTCAAACTACAATCGAATGAAGAAATGCAATTCAGACATTTGAGATACCAGACAGTTCTGATGAAAGACAGCTTATCTATATTCTACAGAAAATCATGTTAAAAGGGTATTTGAATGACACATGGATGTTAGTCTCTGACAACCACTTGCGCTATAGCCTCAAGATCTACTGGAGTAATGTCTGGAATTCAGTAGCTACATATTGTACAATGCTTTATTTGCATACCTGACGTTGAAGGCATATAATGTCTCTGCCATATTATGTCATGATTATGATAGCACTGATGAGAAATGTCCTTAGAAGTACTTGTTCAGAAGAAACTCTAAATTAAATGAAACTTTTTGAAAGTGACCCGATTAGTGCAGAAAAGTTTAATAGGCAATAAAGTATGTTAATATAAATGGTGCATGGTGAAATAAAGAGTATTACTAGGAGCCAAATGACAACAGACAACATGAAAGTATGTGAGACAATTATGCTAAAGCTGGTCATACACATTACATAAAAGATAGCTAAAGTCACCGATTTAGATGAGACCAGCCAAATATCTAATGTGTATGGGGACCTCCCAAGTTTCCCCAAACAGCATAGGGCGTGCTAGGGGGGGATAGGGTACGCTGGATTTCAATCCTTTCTGCTAAAGTTAAGTCAATAATAGAGAAGTCTGTAAGTAACCTTTCACGACGTATTGCAAGCTGCGGTAAATTTCGCACCAAAATCTGCACCCTACCTGCGGATTTTGCTGCAAAATTGAAAATGGCTTGAAACCTGCCTGCAATTCCACATCATAATCCACAGTTAGAGACCTGTGCATTCTGAAGTGGAATTCCGCAGCTGCGGATTTGGCTTGTCCTGTGTTGTAATTCGGTCCCATTGGAAAGGTCACTAAGGGCTCAGTCACACGGGCGCATCGGCACCTGTACACCGCGCCGATGTGCCCGTGTGACTGAGCCGTTACTGCAGAAAGAAGACGGCCGTACCTGAAGACGGCCGTCTCTCTCCAGCGCTGATGAAAGAACACATGACCGGCAATGAAGCCGGTCACATGTTCTTTCCTCCGGCGCTGCAGAGATACATCCGTCTTGAGGTACGGCCGTCTGCTACCTGCAGTAACACGGGCGCCCATGTGACTGAGCCCTTAGAGACTTATTCTCCTCTCCGTATTTAATGCAAAAGCCATGTATGCTCAGTTGAATGCGTATGAGTATGGGGGAGTCGGAAGAACAGCTGTCAGCTAAACAAGCATGTTCAAACAAATCTTATATTGTTATTAACATACCCCGTAGACAAGTATTACACTAGTGTTGCTGATTCTAAAAGAAAGCAGCATTGTGTTTTTTAACCTTATACAACCCCTTAAAATGTATAGCAATAAAAATAAAATCTCCCCCATTACTGCACGAACAGCGACAACATGCCATAAAGCTATAATCCAGAAATCACTTTGCATTATGCATGCATGCCAACGTATTATGTGTTAATAATATGAGAAGAAAATACTATTTTCCAGCGTTCACATTCACCGGAAGGCAGACAATGCAGAACTCACAGCCTTTATTATAGCCCTTGCATTCTTGCAAATTTTACAGCACAAATCTATGCCGGCTCATAGCTGGGGTAGTTTTGATTTTAAGGTACATGGCTTGCCAAAAGATGTGCACATTTATTAATTCAGATTAAAATGGAAATATGAAATGCCAGTCTTAATAAACCCCCCTCCTAGATTTTACACTCGGTCTACGTACTTCTTATATTCCTTTATATGGATGGGAATTAGACACAGGTGCTATGCTAAAACAGAGCATTGTATGAGTTCATGCTTGAGATTGACACAAGGTCACATCAAATGCTGAACTATAATGTCAGTGCGAATCTTCTGCTTTAGATCACCACAAACCTATTTAAACCTGAAGCTTTCATTCACTGATCCACTCCACTCCTTCACTGGCTCTACACCAAGAAACAATATAGAGGCTTTTGAAGTCAGAATTAATTGTATCTGAAATGAAGTACTGCAGGGTCACTTGTGCTTGAATAGCATGCGGATAGCTTTCTTGTAGTCGATGAACACTTGGTGGAAACCACAAATCTAATAATGGTCTTTTAGAATTCAGAAACATGTTGTAGTTATGGCATATATTATATTGCCCAGGGGCTGGAGCGGAATTCTTTCATGACACAGGCAATCATTTCTCTACCAGCAGGAATTCAATACTAAAGTTGCAACAATCAACTATATGTTTTGTAAACAATGTATCTGACTTTGACCATAACCATTTTTTCCCTGTCAACACATAGCCTCGGAGACTTAATGCCAATCACACCATGACATCTATATGTATAACAGATTACTACACAATTTCCCTCCTTCCAAGTTACAGGCTTCTTACAAGATCTGAATTCCATGGAATAACTTGGGGCTGTAGTTTCTTTTTCTTTTTAAAATGAGTCATAATTCCAAAGAATTTCCTGCAAAGCACCACAGACCTGCCACATCACTTATTATTCAGAAATAGTGATTTGTGACAAATGCATTTTTATTGCTAGGGAAGTCAGATGATAACGCAGAATCTGATACTGTCCAGAATTAACAATACCAGATATACGAAGAGAGACAGTGAAGTCATTGTCTGCATTGTAGAGATTAGAAAAGAAATGGTCTAACAAATCAGAGGGTTAGTAAGCATGGAAGTGGCTGCAAAGAGGAGACCACCCCAGTGTGACAGACAATCAGAATAAGGGGGCAGCGATGAAAAGATGTGTATGCGCCAGAGTGGCTCTTTAATTTTTATACACAGTTTATGTAAGACTTCCTGCACTTTCATGACATTGGGGGGGCTTGGAAAAAAATGCCATGAAATTCATTAACTGCATGCATTTTTACAAGCATTATTTTGGTCACCCATTTAGGCATTTTGTGTATGATCAGGCATGCCGCATTTTGAAAAAAAATATCAAGGCCCCAGAAAACGCACCAAAAGTGAGAAAAAATGGCTCTGAAAACTACAGTGCTTATACAGTGTTAATAATTCTTTATTTTCTCATAACAAATATGTAGTTGAAGCATTTTTGGCAAACAAAGACAACAAAAATGCCAGGAAAAATACCTACAAAAATTTCTAAAACTCTAAGGCTAGGCACACACGGGTGAGTGCGATATTGGGCCGTGGTTCACAGTCCAAGTTCGCACATGTGAAAGCCCCGTGGATGCACAGAGTTTTTATGTGAAAACAGCCTCATATCACTGCGGGGATGAAGGGAATCCCCAGCATGGCTTTCACAGTCATGGCAGGGGATCGCAGAGTTCTCCCATTGCTTTCAATGGGGCTGGCGCTGCTGCAGCTGGTCACGTTGAAAACAATGGGAGATATCACAGCTACATAAAACATGTTGCGATATGTTTCCCGAATCACATCGCAGTGCCATGCGGGAAAACATTGTTAATGTGCATGAACCCTAAGGGTGCTTTCACACATAGCGCAAAATTCCACATCACGCAGTTAGATATTTCAGCATGGAATCTATCTATTCACGCTACCATTATACAAATGTTGCCATGTTTATTAAAGCTTAATCGACTTTTACATATTTTAAATCCTTAATGTATCATCATTCATCTTTCTAATATCATAAAACATTACAAAACTAAATCAAGGAAATAGGCCCAGAATTCCATATACATCACTCTTCCCCACCTCCACCCAATGTTCCCACTAGACAGTGGGAAAAGAAAAAAAGCTAAATTTCACAATTATATATTATGTTACAAAAGCTTTACCATAGTTTCTTAAAATTTCCAATGATCTTTTGGATTTGTGTGGTGCATTGGATTGACTTTTTCCACCATGGCCCCATCACCCATTTATACGGGGTTGGACCATGCTTCCTAGTAAAACCAATGAAAGCCTGGACAATATAATATGTTATTGTCACTTCTAGTATAAAATTAAAACAAACTATATTTTCATGACATTTGTGTCAATTCATTAATTTTCCCCTTGTCAACTGCTGTAATCCAACCAATAGCACTAGAAACACAAGAAGAGAACATTTAAAAGGGGTTTTCTGGGCACAAAATGGAAATTCTGAAAATGTTGAAATCTAGGAGGTACAGCCAAGTAGTGGCAACCTGTACCTTTTATCTGTCGCTCTGGACCCTCTTCTTCATTCCATGCAGCCACCAATCTGCCGCTGTTTACATGCATCACTTGCACAGTAAACGCAGCAATAGATTGTTACCTACAACTTCCAGCATGCACAGAGCTTGCTTACCACCCTGCACTGTAGCTCCGCCCACTGCTCCCAGGTCCTACAACTTACCAGCACCAACCTCCCTCTCACTGACTGCTGTAGAGCTGCTGAAGCAGACGGACAGGAGCTTCCGGCACTCTGAACTGCACATGCAGCAATACAGCGGAGTACTTCCTGTCCTCCCATCATGCACTGCTCTCAGGATATTGGAAGCTATGGGACAGAAAAGGAAGTAGCCAATGTGGACAAGATGTCAGAGGAAGTGGAGATATTTTTCAGGTGGAGGGTCACATAACATAGAAAATGAAGAACGTACCTAAACGTGGTACAGTGATTTATTGTGATGATGTACACTAGATTTTAAAATGTTAGTCTGCCTGGAATACCTCTTTAAGGCTACATCAATCCTTACATTTACATTGCTTTGGGAGTCCAGCTGTTGCAAAAACTGGATGGACTAACCCTTAAAAATATTTAATTCCATGGACTATTTTTCCATTATACAAGAACCATATAATCCTTATTTAAAAAGTACGCAGCTACCATGGCAGATCATTGCCCGTAGCCAACAATCAACAGCTTCAGCTGCTCTGCCTTTCTTCAATCTATCTTTAGCGAAGTCAACCCTCTGAGGCTCAGAACTGCACATGAAATCACTTTTCAAGAACATGACAGGGTGGCTTCAACGTTCACTAAGAACTGCTCTTCCCTCAGGCAAAAAAGCAATAACTATCTTCTAGTGCAGCAATCAATGTAATGTTTTGGCACTTGACTGGCATTTCTTCACCCTGTTTGCAAGACCTCATAGGAGAAATATAAAATGTGTATGTTCGAAAAGTGGTTCTGATTTAGTAGTTTAAAATAAATGTCATATAAGTGAAGTCAATATTGTAACCAAATGCAGCTCCTTACTTTGAAGTATACATCAACCGTATGATCATACTGTCAGGAACATTTCTCTTTTACAAATACAAATGTAACACAATCTGGTCATTCTGTACTGAATAAAATATGAGACCGATGAGATAGATACATAGATAGATAGATAGATAGATAGATAGATAGATTAGAGATAGATATGAGATAGATAGATATGAGAGATAGATATGATAGATAGATAGATAGATAGATAGATAGATAGATAGGAGATAGATAGATAGATAGATAGATATGAGATAGATAGATATGAGATAGATAGATAGATAGATAGATAGATAGATAGATAGATAGATAGATAGATAGATAGATAGATAGATAGGAGATAGATAGATAGATTAGAGATAGATATGAGATAGATAGATATGATAGATATGATAGATAGATAGATAGATAGATAGATAGATAGATAGATAGATAGATATGAGATAGATAGATAGATAGATAGATTAGAGATAGATATGAGATAGATAGATATGAGAGA
Source organism: Eleutherodactylus coqui (assembly GCF_035609145.1). Lineage (NCBI taxonomy): Eukaryota > Metazoa > Chordata > Amphibia > Anura > Eleutherodactylidae > Eleutherodactylus > Eleutherodactylus coqui. The sequence goes on along the minus strand of NC_089838.1, from coordinate 190,422,974 downwards.
TAGATATGATAGATAGATAGATAGATAGATAGGAGATAGATAGATAGATATGAGATAGATAGATAGATAGATAGATAGATATGAGATAGATTAGAGATAGATATGAGATAGATTAGAGATAGATATGAGATAGATAGATATGAGAGATAGATAGATAGATAGATATGAGATGGATAGATATGAGATAGATAGATATGAGACAGATAGATAGATACATATAGATAGAGAGATAGATGATAGATAGATCGATATGAGATAGATAGATAGATAGATAGATATGAGATAGATAGATATGAGAGATAGATAGACACTGATGTAGCCAGTGATTGACTACAGAGCTCACACATCTGTCTAGTTGTACCAGCACTGAAACATTTTACAATTGTTTGTGTGTTGCATTTGAAATTTTGGCCCAATTTTTTGCCTGCTGGTCCCCAGTACTAGGGCTTCAATTGCTAGAGAAACAAGATAACCATGCTGCATTGTACATAACCTTTTTACATAACGAAGAGGTCAATAACATAGCCCTTAAAATATAATCTCTCCTAATGACTAATATGATAAACCGATCAGAAACAGGTTTTTTTTATCTGCACTACTCTATACATATTTTGTGAATACACGTGTCAGACTTACACTATGATATGCATAAAGTGACCTAGCCAGACCTCCCTTTAGATTTCCATATACCCCAGTGAAATATGCCAAGAAAGAAATGGCATTCTCCATTCTACATGCTTTCCTGGCAGACCCAGACGCTAACAAACCACTTTATTGGGTGTGAGAACCTGGAAGTTACATATTGTTTTTGGAACAACTACATTATTAGTGAATGGGTATGAAATGTGTTGCCCTTCATGGCACAGCACACAAATTTTTGTTTGCTGTTTAAACGAAAAGGCTTTATTTTTTAAAGATTCAGAGAGGGGGGGGGGGGAATAATAAAATATATATATATATACACACATGAACTTTTATTTCAATTACCACCTTAGTCTAATATTTTCCTGTGTCCTATGCATTTATCCTGCCATGCCATGACTATGAACGTTAAGGCTTGAAAAGTGTAGATGCTGTTGTGTGCGGTCACTACATCTGTCATTTTTATGGATTATTAGTAAATAGTAAATAGAGATGAGCGAGTAGTGCCTTAGCCGAGCATCTCCCCGCTCATCTCTAAAGATTCGGGGGCCGGCGGAGGCGGGGAATGGCGGGGGAGAGCGGGGAGGAACGGAGGGGAGATCTCTCTCTTCCTCTCTCCCCCCCCCCCCCCCCCCCCCCGCCGCAACTCACCTGTCACCCACGCCGGCACCCGAATCTTTAGAGACGAGCGGGGAGATACTCGGCTAAGGCACTACTCACTCGAGTAATGTGCAGTAGCGAGTATACTCGCTCATCTTTAATAGTAAAGTTAAACTTTTTAAGAAAGTGCTGGGAATTTTCTTCCTATTTTTGGATCACTATGCATTTATCGCTGAATTTTGCTTTCTTAAAAGGAATAGATTATCACATCCAAGGGTAATGCAGAACTGCTGCTTTACCTTTGTCTCCTCTGCCCTACCAGTCTTTCAGGGCAAAAGGATTTTAATATGTATATGATAGATTCTGAAGTGTAAGCACTTAAATACACTGTACATTAGTTTACAATGGATCGTGTATGAGACGTACAGGGGGAATCTAGAGAGAAACATGCATGGTTATGCAGTGCATGAGCCTCAGAAACATTCCAAGTATTTTACATGCTGATGTTTTTGCTGGCATTTTTAATTTTGAAACATTTAAAATATGCAGTTTTTATAATGTTTTTCAAATCCCATAGAGAATCCTATGAGAAGAAAGTCATACCTAGCCATTCCCATTTGAAAACAAAAATGTCACAAAAACAGACGAAGCCACTGCGTGTGCAGTATGCTTAATATTTCACTATAAACGTAACAGTAACATCTCACTGCAAAGAATAAAGAAACGCAAAAAATCCAGTTAAAAATGCAGCTGAAAATACTATAAAACACTATATATGTGAATCCAGTCTTCTTGTGAATATACCGTAGCTGTGTATGATAATAAAGACAAACTCAGGCCTTAGTCACACGGGTGTTTTTTCGCGCGATTTGCGGATCGCATGACGGATGCGCATCCGCAAATCGCGTGACCGGGGGCCAAAAAAAATCGCCTGAAAAATCTGCTCCTAGCCGCGTTTCATTAGAAACGGGCCGGAGCTGTCCAGCGCATTGAAGATTTTTTGAGCGATAATCGGTGTCTCTAAACCAGTGTTATATGGAGTTAATTTATAGACATGTTGATTCCAGCTGCCACATCATTTCTTTCCGTATACTTTGCAATTATTTCAATTCAATAAACTAGCTGTATCAATGGTGAACACCAGGGAATAGCATGCAGGACTGGATATAGCATATGTGGTTGTTTTTGTTTACTTTTTTCTCATTATTCTGCTTTTTTCTTTCAGGTGATTGCTAAGATTTAGGCAACTTTATAAATATCTAAAGTAAGCTATACACATTAGATCAACATCAGCTGAACCCACAGATTTAATTGGAACCGGGCAACTGTTAAAAGTACACCGTGCGTCACGAAAAAGTAGCCTGTTTCTGACAATACTGATATAGGAAGGACGAGCAAGTGGATTGTTTTTTCCAAAGCCTTATTGATTTATCCACATTTTACAACAGATGCTGGAAGTGGTCCCGTTCACTTTTATGTACCTCTGAAGACATCACAACATGTTGGCTGATAGTGCCTGCAGCTCTTCAATCGTGATGCTACAGACAGTGTATGTGATGTTTTTCTTGAGTTCATCTACGGTATGCGGATTATTGGCGAATCTTTCTGCTTTAAATTTCTTTACAAATAAACAAGTCCACAGAATGTGGTGGTCAAAATCCTTTACTAACAGTTTCCCCTTTTGTAAACAGTTCATGAACTGTAACAGTGAGTCATGGGAGGTGAGGCATGTTGCCCCACCTTGCTGGAAAAAGCAGTACATTCTTTCTTCTGGTGCTAGGTGGTAATAAAGCTGTTCAAACGGGTCTAGATAAACCCCTTTTAAAGGCTATTTGCAATTCGCCCCTGAATGTCAAAGTCAACTTTGGACATCTGGACTAATGGAGCCCTCGGTTTCTTCATGCTTGCAGCAAACTTGGTTTGACTTCATTACTGTATGTGGGTACATGTTGGAGAAAAACTCTTGCATTTCCTTAACTAATCTGCTTCGCACATAGCCTTTAACAGTAACTATTCACTGTTGCAGTAAATATACCATGGGGCAGATTTATGAAAGCTGTCTGAAAAGAATCTGTTTTTGTTGCCCATAGCAACCAATCAGTGCAGCTTTTATTTCTTATACTGTATAAAATGAAAGAACTATGGCCTATTCCAAAGAGTGTGGTGCCAACATCAGAAGTAGGCTACTTTTATGTGACCCACCATGTATATTACCTGTTCGGCCAATGTTTTTCAAGCACACATTAGGAAAAAAAAGGATCAGGCATGTTGGATTTCAGTATGTCCAACCCTGTGCTCTCTAGAAAGGTAAGCCACTGTTATAGGCATCTTGCAGCAACTTATTCCCTTCTCCCCATGAAAATATACTCAGCTAAACAGAGTGCATGCTTTTGGCGAAATCAGTATAAACAGCTGTCGGGCGGACACATATTCTGCAAACTGCTAATGCAGGTGTATGGCTATCCTTTTAATCTTCCAGTCTTTAATTTTTTTAAGCATACAGTTTAACGTGCATAAAATTTAAAACTATAGTGAAAAAGTGTTAATATGTTAATCACATAATAATCCAGTTCTTTTTTCGTTTTTGTTTTTTCCTTCCCAATTTCAAGAAATCATAACGCTTGCCAGTGGGTGTCAGCTGTGAGCAACAGCCGGCACCCCACTGTATTGTAACTGTACGTCCTGTAGGGGTTAACCCAGAGACCCTATATCTTTCTATGTGACTACAAATGGCCTAGTGCAGTACATTGGAAAGCTTCTGGAAGTCTGCCATAAACTCATCTGAAGCTTACTATTGTAACGCTAGCAAAAACTAATAAACATTAGTAAGACTTTAAAACAGAATTTGACATAATTTAGAGATGAAGGGATTAAGGACGTCACAAGCCAAATTAGTTTTGATGATTCCAACTTAAAAAGAAGTTCAAGAATGGGCTTGAATTTAAAGCAACAAAGATCCCTCGAGCCCTTTAAGAACTGTTACAACAGGTTTTGCGAATTTCGGATTAGGCTAAAAGCTACGCTTATTTACTTCAGGAGTGATAAATGTTTTTTTTTTGCTCTATGATCAAAAGTTTATATGCATCTTGTTGGATATGCAGATGGTGGTGAACAGGGTGCAATCTAAGCACATTAGTATGAAACAATGCAACCATGTCTTTTTTTCCCCAATGCAATCTAACCACGTTTCAGGACCATCAAATCTGTGTATGTCATTGGCATCATTCACATCATTTACCTTCTTTTATTATTTTTTTTATTGTCTTAGGTAGATGCTGAAAATTCCCTTTTTCTTTACACACAACCAAAGCATCACAGTCAGAGTTCATTTTATGTGGAGTCGGAAGAAATGTCCTAACTCCTACTCCACCTTCAAAATAAATGGTTTCCCGTTCCCTATTGGTTTGCCTTTAACTAACATGCAAAGAGATCAAGTGGTAGTCACACGCACACCTTCCCCAACATTACCACAGGGTGCAAAAGTCTCCAATTTTGTTTTTAAAGAACAAATGATCCAGTTAGATTATGTGAGATGAAAAGTTAGTGATCTCTGCAATGTAGAGCCTCTTATAACACTAAGTCTAAAAAACTTATACATATGTTATAAGGCACAACCATATCTGCATCTTGCCTTTTTCAGTGGAATCTGTCAGTAATCTAATGTCTTTAGGGTTATCAAGTGAACAAAGATCCAACTTCTGGCTGAACTTCTATTTTCCAATTCTGTCATCTGCTTACCCCTCCTGCTTTATGAGATAAGGCTTCATTTTGCTTTCATGAGAGGTATACATCAGAAGTATTCCCTGAGGTGTAGCCACTGTGTAGACATGCAGTGGCTTATGTCAACCACTGACTCTTTTTGTTAAAAAAAGAAGAAAACATTTACAGCATGGTGAACGTTTTTTATTGTGTGTCTCTGTTTTGAAAAACACAACAGACTATACTTTCCTATGGAAGAAAAAGCAGAAAATAAACCAGCTCACTACTCTCCTCCAAAATGTATAAGCAGAGCACAGATATGCTTGGCCAACCACTGAAGAAAAAATCCAGCTCATCCAAAGTTTGGAAAAAATGTGTATATTATAAACGCACATTTTTTCCTTTCTCCAAATAGTTAAACTACCCTAATTTGGGGTCTAGAAACATGAATATGACATTAGATTTTGTTTATTAGGACTGTTTTTTAAGATATACTAATCTCAAATCAAAATACAAAAAATACACTTTGAAGTTCTTTCTTTTCTCAAAATAACTAAACTACCCTAATTTGGGGTCGAGGAAAATGAATGTGACATTAGATTCAGTTTAGTAGGCCTAACTCTGATTTTATATATACACTAACTTCAAATAAAAGGACTTAATCACGTGAAGGGATTCTCTTTGTCAGTCGCTTGTACTCCCTTTTTGAGGCATCTCTTGTCACTGCCCAACAGTAGTCCGCAAGTAGAGAAGCTTCTATTTTCCCTGATACCTTTGTTCCATTTTCGATACTGCAGTTATTAGGGAAGAAGTCCAGGTGAGATTGTACGAAAGGGATTTTGAGTGACATGCTGTAACCTTAAGTTTATTCACAATCTCAACGTAGTTGTCAACTCTTCGATTTCCCAGGAAGCCATGCACAACATATTAAAATACCCCCCATGCTGCTTTCTCATGACCCTGAAGAACTTGCTCAAAGTTTTTATCTTTAAGAAGATGACGAATCTGCGGGCCAATGAAGATGCCTTCTTTAACTTTAGCATCACTGAGCTGTAGAAATTGTCTTCTGAGATACTGAAAAGCTTCTTCACCCTGGTCCATCCCCTTTACAAAGTTCTTCATGAGTTCAAGTTTTATGTGTAGAGGGGGCAAAAGAATTTTGTTTCTTTCTACCAGAGGATTATTCTGAAGATTTTTCTCTCCAGGGCAGAGATTTTCCCCTGGGGGCCAGAGTTTTATCTTGTAGTAAGAAAACCTATCCCGACTGTCCCATTGTCACTCATCTAACCTTGCGGATCTCAATAAAGGTACATATATTTAACTTAAATAAACTACGTCTCAGAGCCAAGAGATAACTTAAAGTTTTCAATATCACTTCCGTTTCTTCCATCATGAAATGATTAAGAAATAACTATTTTCAAGTCGGAAAGATCTTCACTGTTGACCAGTGTAATCAAGTGAAAAGGGAAAAAAATGTAAACAATGCCATCAGTTTATATACAAACGACGGTCATCCAACAATTTCTCATTCTGTCTAAAAGGACCCTATATAATAAAGACACTCTTGGAATACATTTGTTGTATGAGGCCTTGTATGTTCAGCATGAGTGCTAGAAGCTTTCCCAGCACATCAGCCAAACTTGAAAGTGTGAACATAACCTAACATGCACTATCAGCTAGGCAAATACTCACGCTAGACCTCTTTTACAGCCCTTTTTGTCTATTCTTTTGAAGCCCTTTTTTGGTCAAAAAATCTAGGAATGAACTGTGAAGAATTCCTTTTGTTATTGGTGATAAATATTTGTCACAGTGTGTCATTTTGGCAGATATACATTTTAGGGGTACCTTGAGGATACAGTATTGTAGCGTATGCAACCATGTAGAACTGTTGGGTAAAATGTATGATACAAATTAGAGTAGATACTGCAGGCATTCTTAAACATTTGGGTAACCAGGAAGACAGTCCGATATATATATATATATGTATGTATGATATACATGAACACTCAGCCATTCACAAGGAAAAAAAACAGATACTTGACGAAGCTAGCCCCTCCATTTGTATATGTTTGTTACATGTGGCATGCTTTGGCAACCTGTAGATAACGTATAACTTATATAGCGCTTTGCCAAATGTGGCATAGATAGGGAATGAGAGCTAAGAAATGTTATCTAAATCATTCTATGCCAGTTAACCTTTGTCTATGAACATATTTGTGGTATGTACAAATAAATATTCTCCAGTTCTTCAGCGGTTATTGAAAATTGCTCATGAAGCCAGATGTAACCTTATGAAGGTATATCTATAGCAGATATAGAAATCGTTCCACAGAGTAACTCTGAAATAGTATTAATAAAACACTATGAAACGTAGCAAATTATATTTTTAACCCTATCTATGTTTCTATCTGCTTATACGTGGAAACATTTTAAGGCTCGGAGAAGATCATAAGAGAATTGTAAAAGGGAAATTCACCATCCTCAAGAAACCGCATCATGTAATAATTTTATGCTACCGTTATGACTCGGCTGCAGCACCCTTGAGTACATTGCTGTCAGCAGTTTTCATTTTATTGGGTTAAAGAAACTAAAGAAACAAGGTTAGCTTCTTAAAATGTAGTGTAATAGATGATTTGTAGATAATAACGGTTGTTCTTGCTTATAATAAACTGTACTTTAAATATTGTAGATCTCAAAAAATAGAAAAAAGTTGGCTAAAAGTAAATATTTAGCTGCTTTATGCAGTGAATGTGTACACTATATAAATAACAGATGTCCCATTACGAAAGCCTTAAAGCATTTGAATGAATCAGTGATATATATAACGTAGATCTTACCATCTGGCGGCATTAGCACTTTGTTGTTTTGTGTGCACCAACCAACAGGGTGCAGGTCGGCAGTCATGACATCGCACCAGAAGTCGGCTCTTCTATCCTCTCCATAGCCACAATATCTTAGAAGCAGTAGCTGGCCACATGTGGTAATGATAGTAGCCACCCAATAAGTATCTGGATTACTCTTATTGGCCACTTCCAGTTTCATTCCAGGTTGGAAGCTGCTTTGAAGACTAATTTCAACCTTGGGAAAGTTAAGAAATGAGTTAAGTCATATCACATAGACACAAAGTTTTGGATGTCTATCCAGAGTAACCCATTCTACTATTCGCTAAGACATATAATAGAAGTTGACATTAGTATTTTCAGCCATACGTCGTGGATACATAACGTACAGCCCATACAGAAAATACAAGGATTAGATATTCTAGCACCAAGGTAAAATACTAATTTTAGAATTCATTTAAGTAAATGTCACAACTGATTTGATTGCTTAAACTAGCTCTCTAATTGCAAGACAGAGTCCATTAATATTTAAATGCAGGAATATTTCTAAAATTTGAGGAGATGGCTACAGTCTGGAAATCTCATGTTCTCATTTTCTTTTTTTAATTGCTCTTCTTATTTAATATTTCTACCTATTTCCATTTTGCATATATTTTAATGCAGTATAACTCAGGTATCCAAGCAGAGAATTACAGCGGCTTTAAAAACACTCAAGCATTTACAGATTGTGACTAATATATGAGGTTCTGAGAAAAGCTGAGTTCATACTACAAGAAAGGAAGCGCATTTTATGCATCAGTAAGGATTTCCAGTCTATAGTCAATGTATTCTCTTCGCCTCCTAATCTTCCTCAGTAAATGACGGACATCTCGTTGATTTTTGTGCGATTTTGCCATTTCAATAGTGCAAAAGAGGTTTTCCAAGATTTTAAAGAGTATATCTGGCATAAAAATAAAGGGTCAGTAAAGGCTGTCATTGATCTTTAAAAAAATAACATTTTTTTCCTAATCTTAACTCCTTTCGTCTTTCTTCACACGCTAGTGTTTTTTCTTTACTCTAAGGCTGGATTCAGACGACCGATATCTGCTGGGTTTTCACGCCCAGCTGATATACGTCATCTCTCTCTGCAGGGGGAGGAGGCTGGAAGAGCCGGGAGCAGTGCTCTGAGCTCCCGCCCCCTCTCTGCCTCCTCTCTGCCCCTCTGCACTATTTTCAATGAGGAGAGGCACGACGGGGTGGGGGCTAATTCGCGGAACTTAGCCCCGCCCCCGTCCTGCCTCCTTTCATTGCAAATAGTGCAGAGGGGTGGAAAACGGGTGGAGAGGAGGCAGAGAGGGGGCAGGAGCTTAGTTCCTGCTCCTGGCTCTTCCATACTCCCCCCCCCCCCGCAGAGAGGGACGACGTATATCGGCTCGGCGTGAAAACCGAGCTGATATACGGTCGTCTGACTGCACCCTAAAACACACATGTAAAATATCCAGTCTTATTAAATTGGTACATGTGTTTATTTTTTTTATTCACCCAATTTTAACATGTGTTTCTTTTCTAGTGTTTTTCATCTATTATAGAGAAGATTATGCAAAAACGCAAGAAAAACATACCATAACTACAGCTTGCTGCAATAGCAAAAAATGGCACTGACCCAAAAACTGCACAAGTGAAAAAAACTCCACAGCAAACATCTGGCAGCAGCATTTTTTCACAAAAAAAACAAAGCAAAATCATCCAAAAAATGACTGTGTGTGTGACACCACACCGAGTGTATTGTTTTTCCTGCTTTTTTCAGGCAATTTCATACCTTATAAAAATAGAAACAGCTGGAAATATAATTTACCCATATGTGTATAAATGTATCTGGAACGTCTAAGAATTGGAAATACTGTATGTAATAGTGTCCTTGAGGCAACTGCCAACCTGGTATACGTCAGGACATCTTTTTTAAGTATATAAGAAATTTCCGCCTCCTGCACTTTCCTATACAATAGGCCATAGCAGAAAAAAAACACATTTTATATATACAAACATTTTTTTTAACATGAGGCACTATGTATGTTGTGTGGTACTGTATGACATACACTGGCATTTCATGGGGCTTTATGTTAGGCGCACACAATGGGAGATTTCTCAGGCACATGCGTGAATGTAAAGCCTAAAGGCGATATGAACAGCGGCTCAGCTCTCTATTTAATGGATATGAATTAATAACAATTAGAAGATTTAATTTCCAGTGCTGAGTGAAAAGTCTAATATCTTCAGACTCTCCATGGCATGATGCAGCTAGAGATTACCTTCAGCTGAACAGTAAATGTAGGCAAGACTCTCTTCACATCATGTTCATTGACTACAGTTGGCATGCTCTAACAAATTTAATGGGCCGGACGTAGGCCAAAAAGTAGAATATGTGGTTTGTTTTTGAATATTTTTGCTGGAAACTTATTTATTTTTCTTCTGTACTGAAAAGCATAGCGATCTACATACTTCAGTACAAGCGGATACTAAAAGAAAAATGTAACTATACATGAAGATATAACATAAATGGTGCCATCCTTTTCAATGCTGCAGATGGTTTTCATCACATTACCAGGCCCTTCTTCACATACGTAAAATGACCACTGGATTTTTGGACTACTCCATGCTCAGTGTGCTTCAGTAGTATGAGATACTTCCGCATGCTCTCATATGGAGCAGCACTCATGATGTCACCACTGTGTCCATCCTCTATCTTGCAGGATCCTTGCCCTAAGAGCAGGAGCATTGTCCTAGACCACTGATGCATACTGTTCGGGCTCAGTCCGATGAGCGGAGATCCGCACGGAAAACAAAACACACCGCGTGCGGGCGAAAATCCGCATGACCGCGTCCATTGTCACCCATATGCTCTTTCTTTGGCAAGTGCAGATTTTTGTCCGCACTTGCAGTACGTTTTTCTGCGCGGATCTCCGCTCGTCTGACTGAGCCCTTATAGTGAATGTGATGACTATTTTACATACATGAAGAAGGAATTAGGAATGGGTTGAACCATGGCAGCAACAATGAAGGAAGACTTAAGGTATGTTGATATACAGTACATTCTGCGTGGATAGTGAAAAATGAAAGTCAATGGCAGACAGTAGCATACCTCCGCAGGACGCATTAAACATCTTACATGTTAGAAATGTAAATTCTGTGAAGCAACATGAAAGAAAACTCGGTAGATGATTCTCTTGAATTTATAACTGAGCCCGATGGCTTTGATATCCAATTTGCTTTGTGATACCAGGTGTTGGGCTATGTTCATATCTGCATAAGAGGCTCCGTCCAGAGCTCCCAGCACAGATCAGGCATGCAATCCTCAGGGAAATAATGCAGCATGCTGCACTATTTTGTATGGGAGCATTTCTGCTTGCATGCTAAAAGCCAAATTGACTCAATTAGACAATGGGGTCCGTTTGGCCCCTTCTGTGCCCAGTATAATCCAGATTCATGACTCATGGTTTTTTTTTTGCTGTTTAACTTCAAGGACAGAGCTGAACAATAGAAAACATTAACAGTAATGTAAACTGTGCCTTATAGAAGAATAGAAGCTATACATACATGCTTAAAAGAAGTGTGAGGTGCAGCAACAGATGCGGATTCCTCCAAATACTCATCCCAACTGAAATCTGTGTCTTCAACACTGGAGCCATCATCTATGGATAGAAAAAGAGACAATAAGAATGTGCTATCAGCAAACACTTCATGTAATATTAAAGTGTAACTTCACTCAAACTGAAATTCTACTTGGTGTCTCTGGTGTGGCGAGTGACTCGCGTGCCAGACGGCTATACTTTCCATATAGTACTAGTTTGATTTTAAAAAGGAGAGGAGTTGTCACCCTGTCATCTCCACTTCCTCTGACATCTTGTCCACATTTGATACTTCCTCTCCTGTCCATAGCCTCCAACATCCTGTGAGCAGTGCATGATGGGAGGACAGGAAGTACTGCACAGTATTGCTCATCTGCAGGTCAGAGTGCCGGAAGCTCCTGTCTGTCTGCTTCAGCAGCTCTCCCGCAGTCAGTGAGAGGGAGGTTGGTGCTGGTAAGTAGTAGGACCTGTGAGCAGTGGGCGGAGCTACAGTGCTGGGTGGGAGACAAGCTCTATGCATGCTCGAAGTCGTAGGTAACAGTCTGCTGCTGTATTTACTGCAGAAGTGATGCATGTAAACAGCGGCAGATCGGCGGCTGCACAGGACAAAGAAGAGGGTCCACAATGGCAGACAGGAGGTACAGGTTGCCGCTATTTAGCTGCACCTCCTAGTTTTCAGCATTTTCAGAATTTCTCTTTTGTGCCAGGAAAACCCCTTTAGGGAAATTGAGTCTCGCATAAGCAATCATTGAGAAATATCTGTATAGAAAGAAGGCAAACATTATCTTCAACCCATGAGCTTCAAAAGTGTATTGTAATTATAAAACCATGATAATTGTCTAACGTTCATAAGTTTAAAGTGTTCGTGTTACAAAACAATGTAAACGATAATAAAACAGCACTGACCATTTACTATATTGCCAACCGGTGCTTGTCATGGGAAAGTTATTTATCTAGGTAAAAGGATCCTACGACGTACCGTAAATCAGGGAATTCGTAATACTGTGCCTTTATATCAGCTCCAATGAGGAGCTTCACTTCTGAATTTTAATTAAAAGGGTTGTGCTAAGAGCATCACCTTTGTTAATATGTTTTAACAGGGCATATAAGCTTCAGAGAGCCGTTCCCCTATTTTGGACCCCCCTTCATGAACCAAAATAGCGACCTGCTCAGTAAGAGTGGCTCCTGTTCTGGTGGATCTTCTATGATTGGCGTTTGATGCAGGGGAAATGTAGAACTGGCCATGTCTCCCTCTGCAAAATCAGCCGATTGTGGGGGATGCCGAATGTGGGATCCCGAAATGATCAGCTGCTTGCCCTGTGCACCGCATTCTGGTAGGAGCTGCGCACCCTTTAAGATGTGATATACATAAGATTACATCTGTATCATATCATGTCTCTTTATTACCACCATGACATAAGTTTTAGAATGTCTTTGGCATATTGAAGAAATGGTTTAGAATGTTTTTGTTTTTACATCGTTTTCTCTTAATGAAAATCAATTAACAATTCTTTGACATTAAGACGCACTCTAATCACTGTAATCTAATATTTATTAAAATCAAAATTGAAATGGAAGAATTTGTTTCATTAAAAATCTAATCCTTCATCCCATTTCCATGTGGTAATAACATAATACAATTTGTGGTGGGATATAACTGTACATTAATGCAGCTTAGAAGAAGCATATGAGATAATTGTTTCTACAAAGACTAATTCGAGTCCTGGAATAACTCCATTATATTTCAATTATACAGCATAAATGAGATTTCAACAACAGTTCTATTACTTCATCCGTGTGTAATGATGAAGTGATAACTACAATACATTTCTATTCATAACTAATGCAGGTTCTATCATTTATAGTACAAATATGCAAATGTGTATGGAAATAATAAATGTTCCAAGCATCTACTACTCTTTCACTAAAATAATATTTCCTGACATTGCTTCTGATTTTTCCTCCAACTAATCAACCTCATATTGTTCCCATTTCATATCCCTGCTGAAGCCCATCTATAGCTTTAACATATGTAAAGATTTCAATCATGTTCCCCTTTCCCATCGCTCCTCCAGGCTACACAAATTAAATAGTACCAGCACTTTCACCTTCAGAGTGCTTCTGCTACATCGGCAATTTTTGGCTCCTTCCAGCAGCTGAAGATGGCCCCGTATAGCGCTTAGTCATATGAGGCCATCTTCAGCTGCCGAAAGGAGATGTAAATCGCCGATGGAGCAGAAGAGCTCCAAAGGTGAAAATACAGGTACTATTTAGGTCCTTTAAGTCTTTCCTGATAAGATTTGTTTTTGGGACTTTCCATCATTTTTGTGGCTCATCGTTGGACTTGTTCAGATGTGGCCTCACCAGAGCTCTATACAGCAGGATCACAATTTCCCACCTTCTACTAGTTATATCTCTAGCTATACAGCCAAGCATCCTACTTGCTTTCCTTGCTGCCTGGCCACACTACTGACTTATTGTGAAAGTGTCCTAAATCAGAACCCCTAAAACCTTCTCTTCTGATGTAATGACTAATATTATACTAAAGACAGGAAATTCCGTCTCCTCAAGTAATTCTAACGTATTAATCAAATGGTCCTGTTAACAGCAAGAGTGCAATAATGGATAATATGGCGTAATACCAGAAAAATAAGGGGTGCAATAGCACACAAGAAATAACTCCCTTACCACCACCACCCAAACCCCAGCCGGATGACATTTCAAGAAAGACACTAAGGCCTTGTTTACAAGGTGATTAAAGGGGTTATATGGCCTTAAAATAAAGAAAAATGGAAGACCCACCTATTTAGGTGACTCGCCGTTCAGCGCTGCAGCCTTGGAGCCTGCTGCATAGAACCTGGACGGAATGAAGAATGGTCACATGCCATCTATTGTGCACGTGACCACTCAACCACTCACAGGCTTCAGTGGTGATTCTTCTATGGCAGCTGAAGCCTGTTATATGCACAATGTATAACACGTGACCACCTGCCACTCCTTCCGGGTGCCGTGCGGTGGGCACGAGGGCTGCAGCGCTGAACAGAGAGCAGCCAGGATTGCTACGAATTCAGTTTTTCTTTATTTTAAGGCTTTTTTCTAGGCCCTGGAAACCCCTTTAATGTGGCAGATGACGGCTAAAACAAACATAAGAACTCAGAGAGTTTCCCCTTTTTGCCACTAAGGTTCAGTCACTGCACTGGAACAATTAGTTACAAATAAGGAAACCCAACTATATGTATTACACCCATCCTAATACAAAGGGGAAGAGGACACCCCACTACAGTAGTAGGACTAGAGCCTTACAATATGCAGTTTATTTCATTGTCCTAATTATTTTTTACCAAATTCTCTTTTTCTCATAAAATAAATGGAAATATGTTAAATCAATACATAATAGATAAAAAGGTAATAATCTTGAGGAGAAATAAGAATTTACCATATTGCACGTATATAGCAAACCTCATATTAAATAATATACTTCGCAGCTCCTGATTACTGACACGAAGAACAATAATAAAAGATAATTACGGCCAATTACACGGTTATAAAAAAAAATCTGAATATCTTGCTGCTTAATCACGTCAATCAAGAGAGTGCTGGAACTAAAAATATTTCCGAAAATTCTGGGGAGTTTTTTAAGACTTGTCTGTGCTCAGCATGTATCTGCTGTGTAAGCAATTAAAAACTATCTTAAGTTGGTAGCTGCCAAGTTTCATTATCTTTAGCAGGCCATTCAGCTGATCCTTCAGGAATACATTGCAGAATATGTGATACCGAATAAACTGGACTTCCATGCTTCACTAGATAATAGTTTAAGCTGACAAATTAGATTGCAATCATTAAGTAGCATGACATCTATTTGCCTATTTATATTTTAAAGAAGGGACTTAAACTGAGCAGTTTATCAGTGTGGCCTGGTTGGCCCATTCACAGTTAAATAATGACACATTTGGATTGAAATGACAAAAAATGGTGAAAAAACATTCAATGGTAAGAGAAAATGTCAGCTGGTGAAAATATGTAATGCAAAAAATATTATATATCCACATGTAGTTCAGAGAATGTAGTCATCAGCCAGGCTGGGAAGTCTATCTGGCCAATATGAGAAGACGTTGTGCTATCAATGGTTTCATTGGGGCCTTCTTACAAATTGCATTGGGGCTCAGAATCTCCAAGTTGTCTGCTGCCGATG
The DNA here is from genome assembly GCF_035609145.1 of Eleutherodactylus coqui. Lineage (NCBI taxonomy): Eukaryota > Metazoa > Chordata > Amphibia > Anura > Eleutherodactylidae > Eleutherodactylus > Eleutherodactylus coqui. The sequence continues at coordinate 190,407,396 of NC_089838.1, read as the reverse complement.
CTGTATACAAGGCCAAATCCACAATGATAATTTACATTTCTCATAGGGTACTTGTAAACTTTCTTATTTAGTTACTTCTAGCTTGTGGCTTTCTTTAGCACAACATTTTTTCAGGTTTTTCAACTCTATTCAAACAAATACACTATTGTTCCAAAGCTTTCGTATGACGACTGCGGAAGCCGCTAAAACATTCTGCGCAAATCATAGAAATTAAACAAATACTGGGAGTCTATGAAAAAGGTGTAAAATTTGGTCTTCTCATCTCATATATTTTCACTTTCTATACTTTTCTTTACTTTAGATTCTACCGCGATGCATATATAATTTTAGTGTTTTTAATTCCTTTTCACCCTGCAGTGCACTATAGTCGCGGCAGGAAAGTATGCCACAGTGATGGTGCAAGTTCTGGAGCTGTGGTCGTGGAATCGTTTCTGAGTGCTACAGTTGATGCCTTACTCTAAAGATGACTTTGATCATCCCCTCATGATGCAATTGCAGGGAGCCAATGGGTTACCATGGCAGCCAGAAGCTTAAAAATGGGCTCCAATGTTGCCTTTTTAGGGGCACCTATTAGGACCTAATATGCTGCCCAGCAGATTTACGGTACATAAGATAATGTAATACAGAAGCATTGCAGTGTATTATATGAGCTATTATGGGATTGGATGTTCAAGTCCACTACTGTCAGAAAAAAAAGTCAGAAAAAGGGTTAAAGTCAGAGAAAGGTTTAATTTTTCATTAAAAACTATATATATAATTAGTATAACCGCATCCATAGGCCTCCTGCACACGGGCGGAAATTCTGCGGGAGGATTTCACGCAGAATTTCCGCCCATGCACGCTGCCATAGGATTGCATTAGATAAGGCAATCCTATGCAGACAGCCACGATTTGACCGGTAAATCACGGCATGTCCTATTTCTGTGCGAGCCTCGCAGAGGTCACCGCTGACACCAGCCGGCACATCGTAGGGCAGAGGGAGAAGACGCCAGATGGGTGAGTATACGGTGAATGCCGAGGCACAGGTCGCATCACACTGTGAGAATTCTCGTAGTGGGATCCAACTCGGCCGTCTGCAGGCGGCCCTAAGCGGCACGGAAAAATGAACACAATATATTCCACATAAATAACATAACAAAAAAATCCCAAAAACGATCCCAGACATGTTTTCTGTCCATTCTATCTTTCAAAATATTCAATAAAAAAAGTTCTTGTGTTCCCCAAAATAGCTCCAACATAAGCCGCCTGCACACGGGCGGAAATCCCGCCGCGGGATTTCCCGCGGGATTTCCGCCACTAAAAGTTTGCATAGGAGTGCATTACAATACGCACTCCTATGCAGACGGCCGCGGTTTGGCCATCCATTTAGCTGGGTTTCCATTGTTTTATATGGAAAAATAACGCAGCCGATTGCGCTATTTTCCTACCCAAAAAATGGAAATCCAACAGAACAGAAGCAAACTGAAGCCTTTCCATTTACTTTCCATTTTTTAAAAATACAATTGAAATTAATGGTTTAAATGGATCCATATTTTTCCATTTTATTTCAGTTTCTCTCCTGCAAAAACGGAGCAGAGAGATGGAAACCCTGAACTGAGTGCTAATGCAGGTGTGAAAGCAGCCTTACTCCTCCATATAACTACCACTTCTCACTCCCTGGTAAGGTCCTCTTCAGTTCCAACACTGCACTATGTTCATAGTTAAAATTCAAGGTCTGAAGTCCTTTTGGAGCCTGGATTAGGGTCTGAATTAATTTTGAAGTCTGATCTAGGGTCTGGATTCATTTAGGGGTCTGGAACTTTGTGAAAGATATAGCAAAAAAAAGAGTATAATAGGAGTGCCACAGCAGCCTTCTAACCTGTGGCCTGCATCTGTATCTGAATACATCTGTAATAAGAAGCTCTATAGGAGTCCACATGAAATCAGAGGCATACATAAGGTATAGGAAACCATATAATGTGCTACAGGAGCCATATTACAAGTTCTTTACAACTTGAAGCTGTGCATGAGCCCTTATTCATATGAAGCATACATAAACGTATACAGGGCGGGATTTGTTTTTTGTGGATGTAGCGCACCAAGATGACCTTTTGGGCCTTTAGCTGACACCATAGCTGACATTTCCTAGAGATTTCGCTCTTTGCATGGCAATAGGTGAAATCCACAGCAAAAATTACCAGCACAAATACAGTGCTCACTTTTTTGTTTTTAAATCCCTTACTTTCCCGCGGATCCGCAGCACCTCCACAGTGACAGCGGGGATGGCTTCCATTGACTTTAATTGGAGCTGTCACTGCGGGACCTGCAGGAAAATGAAGCATGCTGAGATTTCTTCCCGCATGCCGGGAAAAAAAAAAAAATCACATCCGCCTGCTTTTACTTGCCTATGGGCGGCAAGATGTGCGGATCTCCCTAACAGGAGTCACACGCGGATTTTATAATTAACATGAGACATGTGGACATTGGGCCTAATAGGAAATTCACATCTCATCTGTGAAAATATGTATCTTCAGGACTATTGTGATTTCATTTTATTAAGCTCTTCACAACATACATTTCTGCATATAAGTCAGCTCTATCTACCCAGAGACAATGCTGCTAGGACATAAATATGTGCATTAATTTTAAGCGTAGCCCCTAATGACAGTCCCATTAAACTAATGTGCCTGGAGGCTGACATGATCAGTTCCTGGTCATTAGCAGCGCTAAGTACTGCGCCCCTGAATGTGGAAGCCGCAGTCCTTAAGTAGTTGCAGTGGGAAGTCATACTGACTCCAACGATGTTATGGGCTTGTCAATGTAACAGGGAAGTAGTCATCATTACATCGTTCTTGTCTATAAATATAGGAATACATTGACAACACAGATCGATTTATCACTGCCAAAAAAGGGGAAAAGATGTTAACAATCCGTCAATTTGTAAAATAAATATATGTAAAGAAAAACGGCTACAAGAAACAAAAAAAACAGATCCTGGGAAAAAATGTTTTTGCTGATCATCATATCACTGTGTATCAAGAATAACTGGATTATGTGCACTGACACAGTGTATTAGAACCCTTCACAATAAAGTAGTGTATCTAAGGCCTCCCTCGCTCAGGCATTTGCAAAAACGCTGTGTTTTTCAACGCTGCATTTACTGCGGTTTCAGCAGCGCTTGGATGCATTTTGTCAGTGTTTTCCGCACAGCTGATAACGCAGCCAAGGAAGCTAAGTGCCAGACCTGTGTGAGGGAGGCCTTATACGTACCTAGCAGACGCCGTCCGGGGTCCCTCCCACTGATTTCCGGAGCTCTGGGTAGGCTTCCGGGCACTTGTCATCACCGACAGAACATTTCTTGATGGTAACAGGGTTTGGAGACCCAGCCTCCAGGAAGAGATTGCTATGATTGGTTGAGCCACAGGCTCAGCCAATCAGAGCAATGCTCAATGAGCCAATCAAAGCAATCTCTTGCTGGAGTCGGGGACTTCAAACCACGTTACAATCAAAAGATGCTCTGTCGGCGATGACAAGTGTCCAGAAGCCTGCCCGGAGCCCCTGAGAGCAACGGGAGGGACCCCAGACGGCGCCTGCTAGGAGAATATTGCTTTTTTTCACGTAGTGCAGCTTTTGGGGTAATCAGGGTAGCCGAAAATAGAACATACATCGCTTCAAAGGGCAGCGTTGAAAACACTGCGTTTTAGCGCTTGTGTGAGTAGCCCCATTGAAATGAATGGGAATGTTGTACAGCGTTTAGCGCTGTGTGGAGGAGGCCTAAGGGGACAGATTATGTTATTTTACATGGCAATGTGTGCAAATATCTGATACAGTAGTAAATAACCTCGTAGCTAACATCTTTATAAACTTACCTGATCCAAATAATTCGCGACTGCCATTACTTGGGCTGTTAGATTTTTCCATATGGAGATTCGTTTTATCTTGATTTCCTTGCATTGATGGCTCCCTTGTCTCCATTACTACAATTTCTCTTTTCTTTTCTTTCTAGTTCATTGTAGGAAAAGTTATTCCTAGACGAAAAAAACATCCCAATTAACTACTTTCTCAGTCCATATACTGTACTATCATGCGCAATATCTAATGTTTTATTGGTACAGTTGTAGCAAACAGAGACTTCCACAGAAGCCATAAAAAACTAGATCCATACTATATTAGCTGGGTACCAGACAATCAACGTATTTCTGTTCATGCACAGGAGAATAAAACTAACTGTAATTGCATTAAATAAACCAATTAAGATCATTGTGTATCACGCTGATATTCCATTCATTAAGCTAAAGTTATTTTACATTGATAAATCTGTTGTGGAGTGAATTTACTATTTATACTACAATAAGGCAGTGACTTATTAGATAAGAGCATTAATAAGGTGCCCATAAAAGGTATAAAACAGTACATTCACAGAGCACTAATTGTATAAGCCACTGTGCAGCGACTCTACGTCCAATCCAGTTGTTCTGTAAAGGACATGCAGGTGGGCAGACTGTGCTTAGGGAGGGCAGAGCGGTTAGTTAGGCTGCTTACACATCTGCGCTCGGGGTTCCGTTTTCCGGCTGTATTTGGGGAGCTGGAAAGGGGAATCCCTTGGCCAAACGGGTTTGTCTTAGGATGGACCTAAACAGTGAAGAATGGACCCCATTGAGGTCCATTAAGGTCTGCTCAGCTGCCCGGCATTTTACAGTAAGAAGAAGCACTGCATGGCAGTATTATTTATACTGGTATTTTGTGCCGGATCTGCAATGGAACCACCAATCCTACAGACATCTTGCTAACTAAACATACTGTATACACATACATCATCTAATCACAAAAATCTCAGAAACATTCTCCTAGGGTTTTTTTTCACACAAGCGTATATCGACCGCCATTTTCATGGCCGGCCAATATACGCTACGATCTGATGCATTGGATCGCAATGCATCAGATCACATGGCCGTATTCCTGCGGCGTAAAAGCACTCGGCCGGGCCAATATAGCGCCGAGCAATTTCACGCTGGGCCGAAAAGATAGTCCTTGAACTATCTTTCTGCCCGGAATACATTAGCCACTGTATGGGCTCCTATGGGAGCCAATGACACCAGCCAGAGAAGGGAGGTGCGAGGAAGTTTAGCAGTGTGACTGTTAAACTCCCTCCCTATTCTCTCCTCCCCTCTCCTCTGGCTGTTTGCAATGGGAGGGAGCGGGATGGGGGCGGGGCTAAGCTCCACCCCACCCCTCCCATTGCTGGTTGCGGACAAGGACCAGGAAGGGTGCTTAGCTCCGCCCCCATCTGGCCCACTCCCATTGCAAATAGCTACAGGGAAGGAGAGATCTGGGGCCTGTGCCGTCTAAACGGGCACACAAACGTTAGATTTGTGCACCCGTTCATGCGTTTTTACGGCGCCAGTTGGCGCACAAAAAAACGCCTACAGCCATGTAAAAAAGGCCTAAACAACATCTTTGCTCATGGACTATCATTAGTCAAACGTGTGCCGAATAGGTTACCTTTCAGCATATACAGAAGGTGTAACTTTGTCTCGGCTGATTTAAAAATGGTCATTCTTAATATAACTGTTTGTATAAGAAAAGTATATAATTCTGTACATATTTTTTTTTCAATGGAAGTCAATAGGCATACAGCTGCATATGTTTGGGGACATGCCTCATGAACCCAGCCTGAAATTATTCCACAAAATTTGCCATACTTCCTCAACTTCATTCTGTACCCTAGTAAAATTTCATCTCATATAAAACTAGTGATACTGTCTAATGTCAGCATAAGGCCTCTTTCACACAAGCGTTTATCAGCCACCGTTTTCACAGCCGGCCGTTATACGCTATAATCTGATGCACTGGATTTCAATGCATCAGATCACATAGTTGTATTCCCGCAACATAAAAGTGCCCAGCCGGGCCAATACAGTGCCAGGCGCTTTTATATCAGGCCCAAAAGATAGTCCTGGAACTATCTTTCGGACCGGAATACGTCGGCTGCTGCATGGGTTCCTATGGGAGCCAATGACGGTGCCCAGAGAAGGGAGGTGGGAGGGAGTTTAGCTGCATGACTGCTAAACTCCCTCCCCTTCTCTTTTCCCCTCCAGCTGATTGCACTGGGAGGGGGCAGACCTCAGTGCCGACCCATCCCGCCTCCTCCCATTGCTGGCTGTGGACAAGAGGCGGGAGCTTAGCTCTGCCCCTGCCCCCCCCCCCCCCATTGCAAATAGCCAGAGAGCGGGAGAAAGCAGGTGAGCCGCTGAGGGGGAGGGAAGGGAAAGAGGCAACGGCATGGTGGCCCCATGTTGTCTGAACAGGCATACAAATGTTAGATTTGTGCACCCATTCACGAGTTTTTCCGCCTGAGATGGTAGCGTATATCGGCCAGCTGTGAAAACGGCGGCCGATATATGCTTGTGTGAAAGCGCCCTAAGGCCGGTGTCACATGGGCTTAAGCGCATTTACTTGCGTATTTGTGCATGCATGTCAGTGTTGTACTATACTCTCTGCGTGTGCCAATCATGTGCTTTTGTGCGTGCAAAAAAATGCAACCATGCTCCCATTCATTGAAATGAGCAATTAGTGTAATTAGTTCAATATGTGCTCTTATGCTGCATATTTTTTTTGCACAAACTTCGTGCACGCGCTGCGCCAATACGTTCGCGTGACACTGGCTAAGTGTCATAATAGCTTTCCATAGTGCCATTTTTAAAATACATTTGTTGCAACGTGACCACAAACTGTTCTTACATGTGAAACATGAATTTACAAATATTTCCAGAACCACAATAATAAATTATTATTAATAAACAACAACATCCCATCTTAGCTACAAGGAGTCTGTGCATTTCCCTGTTTACAGTAATGCCAATTCAGAAGAATGCACACATTTCACAAGGCAGTAGATACATTGCTCAATCCAGTCATAAAAACATTCCCACCCTGTAGAGCAAGAAAGACTTAAGCCCCAAATAATCTCTTCGCTTTATCTGCAGGCAAACCTCTCGTTAGTAACTGATAGGATGACTGCTGTTTACTGACAACTGGGCAAATAAGCCAATAATACTTTTATAAAAACCTTGTTATTAAATCTATACCTTCCAGAGTAGAATTTGCTCGAAACGCAGCGCTTGAGAAAGAAATCCCCTTCAGTCTATAGAGCCAGGACTTTCTAATGTAACAGTTTGCAGGAAGCCATCAATACTCCAGTGTACACCGTGCATAGATCGTCACTTTGGTTAGTTACAAGACATTAGCTGAATGGCGTTCTAATGAATATTTACTGTTCCCTCTGGAGTTTTATACTGCACAGTCTGTACATCAAATGTTCAATTGAAACGTATGTATTCTATTCATACAATAGGGCTATTTGTAACACAAGCATTTCTGCTCCTGGTTTGACATCAAGGACAGATAGAGTGTGGCTGCTAGCAAAGCTTATGTATTAACTCAGCAGCACTCTATCCATCACTTTAAATTGAACTCAAGGGCACAAATATAAATAGGGCATGTTGTTAAGTGGCATAATATAAGAAGTTGTGAAAAGCTGTTGGTATTCTGACAAGGATACATCATTATGTTATGGAGCGTTACATAGATGAAAGCTCTGCTGATTTCAGACACTAAAGCAAGCCAATATTGATATTGCAAATACACTCATTATCCGCATCACTGCAAGATACTGTTCTCATTTACAGACCACTTTTCTCTTTAAAAGGTTCCCTACGGGTCTGAAGCATCAGTGACCAAAAGTACATGGAAATAAATAAGCACAACTGTGTCCTATTGATGTGACATAAATACCCATTCGATCACTCATGGGTTTAATCAGACAGGTCTCAAAGTTTTGCCAATTACGGTAGTACTTATTTAAAGGGGTTGTCCAACTGTAAACTATTACTGGCCTCAATAGTAGATCACTGGAGGTCTTCTGCCTGGGACCCTCGCTGATCAAGTGTTCCTAAAATTGGCATGCTCATGCACTGAGCTGATTTCTGCACATTATCCCTCGGGGTTAATAAAATTCACTTGACTTCTGGATATTATCCTCCAAGGTTAACATAGTTCACTTAAAAGACTCATGATATAGTCAAGAGCAGAACAGACTGGCTAGAACTAGTTTGTAGGGGGCAAGTGAAATGAACTAATACATTCAAACATCATAGAAGACCTTGTTTGTGATTTGCAACAAAGTGCTGGAGAAAAATGCTGCACTTATGTTACTTAGTTAGATAGTTGGATGATTATTATCACTACTTTGCATTACTCTATATAAGCTATGCAAATAATAAAACACTTCAGAAGAGCTTGGAAATATCACGTGAGTGTTTCTCATTACCTCTTCTTCCAATCAATAATGAGGCATGCCTGATTGATAAGTCTTCAATACCCATTGAGTATCACCTATATTTGATTGTATACTGTTGTACTAAGCCTAACCACTGCAGTGGAAACTGAGCTGTCTGCTTCCTGTAGTAACTAGCTCAGTGCATAAACACCACCCTTGCAATCAGTGGGGATCCTGGACAAGGATCAGTCACTATTGATGGCCTATCCTAAGACAACCCCTTGACTTAATTTGTTATTAAGCAGTGTCACGTGATCAGGAAGTATTCTAGTGGCATTGATATCTTGTAATTTTGCACAAAGACATGCCAATTAGGACATACTGTTCTAGTGGAATGTTTCTTCTTCACTATCTTATCTGAAGGCTTATTAAAATGTATAAATACACAGGGCGATTACTGCAGTATATGTTGCCACTGTAGATTACCAGTGACATCGGATCCTTGGGTTAGGGAGACTTGGTGACTTGGCATAGTATACACAGCTATATGACCAAACACTGAGAGCAGTATGTACTATATTAAAGGATAGTCTTACTTTTTGCATGCTCCTGTGGATCAGCACAAAGACTTCTAACTTTCCAATTCATTCTGTGTTCCACTGATGTCATAAATTTATTACAACCTGAACTGGAGGAAAGTCTGTAGAACAGCTGTAAGCTGTCTGCTCTTGGGCACTTTTATGTTGTCAGAGAAAAACCGCTGTACAAATGTTTCTCCATGCTGTATACCAACATATAGCATAAGCTTAGTTGTACCCACTGTGCAGACTAAGGCCCCCTGTCCACGGGTATTGCGGTATCCTGCGGCGGATCTCCGCTGCCCGGGAGCAGGAGCCAGCAGACGGATCTCCGCTGTCAGCTGACAGATAGGCTGACCGCAGAGAATTGCGGCAATTCGCAGCGTGCTGCGAATTGCCGGCCGCGAGCGGAGAATCACAATGATTCTCCAATCGTGTGGACAGGGGATGGCGCTTTCCATAGCAACGCTATGGAAAGCTTCAGACAGCGTAATTCGCCGGCGATTTACCACCAGCGAATCATCGTCAGTGGACAGGGGGTCTAAGACTCTATCCGCATTGTGTTCAAGACATTTGTAAGAGGTTTCTTTTGGGAAGATTTTCCAATTTATACATTGGATGAAAAGCTCTAATTTATGCCACATATGCCAAACGAAGAAAGCAAGCACAGGGATAAATAGGACTTGTCACTGCATTAAGTCAGTGGGGCTTTTTTCTCTACCCGCGGAGATGGCTGCTGTTTTAGTACAGCACAAACACGCTTTGAGAAATTATTTTCCCTACTTATAACATGGGTCCTAGCTTTAAACGGGCAAGGAAACAGGATTTGGGAGTTGCGATCCCCCAAGGCGACTGGCAGAAGGCGTTTATATTTACACATAAATTGTCCATATTCTACGCTGCTTAGGAAAAAAGCTATAAGACATTATCAAGGTGGTACAGATATCCTACTCGTCTCCACACTATATTCCCTACAGTCTCGAAACTTTGTTGGCGCATTGGAACTGATAGAAGTACTATGATCCATGTTTGGTGAAGTTGTAGCATGATAAAACCTTTCTAGGACAAAGTATTTTCCGCCTACAATTTAATACACTGTAAGAGGATAAATAACACCCTACAAGTCGCCCTCCTTTCTATACTCAAGGCGCAATTAAACCACAAAAGAGGGATTTACTACGATTTTGCGTGGCAGCTGCTAAGGTGGTCGTACCACGCCATTGGCATACCACTCAAGTCCCTTTTATGTCTGAATAGCAACAGGAGATGTCACACCTGTGTCATATGAAGCAATTGTATGCTGAAAATGCAAGGGAAGCGAATACATTTTGTCAGTGTGGCAACCATGGATACAATTTGAGTCCTCCACAGAGTTCCAAACTTTGTTTCTTAGGCATGATGAATATAGGACCCATCTGTAGGTCATCAGAATGGTAGGGTTAACAATATTAAACTTTCCCGCCTTCCCCTCTCCCCGCCCCCTTTTTTCTTGCTTTTTTAAAATGATCTTATTTAACCCCCTTCTCTTCTCTCCTCTACATACCTCTATACTTTTCAATCACCTTTTTTATTTTTTTCTTCTTATATTGGTGAAAATAGGATTTAACCATATTGTTAGGCCAATTACTACCGGAGGTGCTTACTCTAAATTCTCACACAATTGCAATAGATACCATAAAAGTTTTTGTTTTTTTTTAAACAGTAAGATGTAGGAATTGGCCCGATTTTTTTCTATTTTGTGTCATTCCTTGACATGTTATTTTTTTTTCATGAGGTCCAGCAAAATGTGCATTTTATTTGAAAAATACTGCTGCCCCACTGACTCTATCACCATTCTTGAGGGTATTTTTTTCATACTCACCTCCCTTTGCTTGGACAAGCTCTTCTTAGGTCTTCCTGCTGGTACTAACGGTGTGTCAAGTGGGTGGTCCCCAATACACACTGTCAATGGGTGGCGTCGGACTTGTTTGAGAGCCTGACGTCACCCACAGAGTGAGTGGTGGGGACCATCTGATTGACACATTGAGAGCACCAGTAGTCAGACTTAAGCAGTGTCCATCTGCCAAAGGGAAATTAGTATAGAGAAAAAAAGGGGATATAGTCAGCTGGGCCATGGCTGCAGAGCCCCACTGATTTTACCTAGTGACCTATTTAACATAACACATTGGCATTGATGATACATGACCACTATGGACATGTGCCCAACCTACACTCACAGTTTTTAATAGTGTCTACATAGCCTTAACAACCAATCTGACGTTTGTTCTAACTATCTGAGGTTAGATAATGCTAACTGGCACTTGTAAATTGTTTGGCACTCATTCACATTAAATACCTCAACACGTATTTTAATGCAGCCCTCTAATAATGCTCTAGAATGACTTGACATACACTTGATCCTATCATGTGACTATGCACAATTCTAATTAAATTCAGTGGCAGTGAACCTCTGCTCATTTCAGCTCGTCGATGAAAGCCATATTATTAATGAATGTAAAAGTGCAATTAGTAGACATTAGTCCTGTGAGGGGCTACACTTTCAATTAGTTTCTAATCAAAGCAACATATGTTACGTGTTAAATTGTATGTGTTGCAGTCCTTTAGTAGAACAATTAATGCAATGTTACAAGCTTGTGTACTGTTAGCAGACTCTGGCAGCGCTGCCAATATCAATAAAGATTGTGTTGACTTAACTGCCTGAGAATAGGTCCTGTGAGAAGCCCGGAGAGAGCGCAGCAACTGGAATTTCAACTGTGCACTAGGAAATCGTCACATCGCTTCTCAGATGTGAGTTCCAGGGTTCAGGAGCGCTCGTCAGTCTACAGAAACGTAGAATTCATTTCTTCATTCTGCCAAGTCACCTCTGGCTGTTAACTTTCTTATCTAGATGAAGTTCACAGTCAGTCAATCATCCAGTGCTTCCAGGGAGATGATCATTTACTGAGCCGTATTCCAATACGAAGTAGAATAAACCTCACCATCGCAACACCATTATTGTTTTCTGTAACATACAAATATTAGGGCACTCGCTATACAGAATTACCTTCATCATGGTAGATTCTTTGCAACCTGTGACTCAAGGTCACAGTAACCTACAAATTGCATCATGGCTCCGTTGAACTTAATGTGAGTGCAAGGGCACAGGTCTAGACCGTGATCTTTGGTGACGCACCCACTGTTGTGGCCAAACCCTGTAGTGTATCCCCAGGTTAAAACTAAAGGGAAATTACATCAACATTTGAGGCACAGAGGACATTTCTTGATCGGTTCTGCATTTTTACAATATCTGTATATGTGACTGAACTATGTTTTAATGTATATGGCACTGAGAGATAGGACGTTAATACATGTCCCTCAAAGTGTTCATAGACGCCTTTCATTTGCTGCAATATATATTCTCATATTTACTAAAGAGATTGTCTGGTTTAGAAATCCTCATTGAAGAATGCGGGTAGAAGATGCATTTCATGGGTCCCACTTCAGGGCACCCATATGTCCTGCACAAAAGATGAAGGACTACACAACATACACCAAATTCAATGGGCATACGTACACTTCAATAGACTTTGGTGTGCTCCCAGAGCAGAAAAATGCCGTTAACAACCATGTTAATTAATATAATTTTCCGAGAAAATAATTTTTAAATTTTTTTTTTAGAGCACAAGGTATCTTATTTATTTAAGATATGTAACTACTAAGCTCCAATTCTTTCCAATTTTAGCCTGTGATCATCTCACTGCTTTCTTTTCCATCCTATAAATAGTTCCATGAAAAGGTTACAGAAGCATAAAGTAAAAGAATTCTCTATACATGCTGTGGGCAAAGGTATGCCTTCATATTGTCACAAGCCGCGCTTCCACCAAGAGTTGGTCTGGTGGGTGTGTATGATTGCAGATTTACTTCCATTATTACCTGTTCAATTCTGCTAGAACACCTGTGTTATCACACCCAGGGTTTAAGTAGTAGGGGTGTAAGGGGTTCAAAAAATATTAAATTTATATGAATATTATTTCTGGACTTTATGTATGTTCATTCTAAAACCTTCAAAGAGGTCACATGACTGTGGTTCTTACTCTAACTTTGCTGCTGTGGAGTAGCAGACCTGAGCTGCCCATTGATTAGCTGATGGGCTAGGTATAAAAGGCAGGTCCTGTTCATTGGCTCTGTTGTGACTCAGCAGCTTTTGCAGAGAGCCCTGTGAGGAATGAGCCACCCCAGTACTGCTGGAGAGCTGAGAGAGAGACTGATTCCTTGAGTGGTGCTACCCAACTGTTGCAGTGCAAGTGCCAGAGGGAGATCTGTCCATCACCCCAGGAAATGTCAGCTGTAATCACTGACCGCAAGCACCAAGAGATCACCAGGAAAGTGACCACCGGCAAGAGCAGATAGACCAACAGCCAAATGCTGATATTGCAGTTTTGGTGGTGTGTAATCGTGAGAGCCATGACCCAGGCTCTACACCAGTAATACTGGTTATTTTGACTTCATTACTGTACAGCCTTCCCAAAGGTGCTGTAGTAATAATTTGTTCAGGGGACAGTGACTGCATATTTCAAGTAACAGATATAGTTGTTGGTTAACTGAAGTTCCTGCAAGCCTAAACTACTTCAATGGAGCTGTTTACCCTAGCTCAGGATAAAGCATTTATTGACTGTGATAAATCTATGCTGCGTGCACAACATAATGGACACCTTATTCACAGGGTACAGAACAAGTTATGGCATTAATTAAACGCTCGTAAACTGTTTGCATTGTATCGAAATAATACTCTTGTATGTTTTTGCCATATTATTCTGTATCATACATTCAGCAGAATATTGTTTGCTAACTAAAACTGGTGTAAAGCCTTTCCATAAGCCGGGTCATATTCCATACTTCCAACCTATTTCAGGAGTTAATTATGTTCCTTGCTTTTAGATACTAAGCTGTATACCCTTTACTGATCTACCTGTATATAGAACTTTGCTGTTACAGCCCTTTAGTGACAGATAGGATGTGTTCACACTGTATTTTTTCGTGCATTTTTAAGCAGTTTTTAAAAATTTTGCGCTTTAAAAAAAAAGTATGCCTTTTTTGGGATGCCTTTTTTTTTTACTGTAGCTCAAAAACACTCCAAAAATGCATTGAAAACTGCCACGTGTATATACAGCCTTAATGGTGTGATTTATTCTGCTTCTCTACCTGTGTCTCTGATTTGGCCTGTTTTGGACACAGATTCTGGATTTCTACTTGCTATACTGTGCGTTTTTGTTCTTCCGATTCTTGCCCTGCTTATGTGCTCAATTTTGTCTTCCGTATATCCTTGGCTTTGGCGTTCTCCTCTGACTACTCAGTACTGACCCGTGGCATCCTCCTGCTCTACGCTCTTTTTGTCTGCTCGATGGTCAACATTCGCTCTAAGAACATAACCAGGGGCCTCTTTGTAACAAGGTAAAGGTGAGGCGCCCCGAAGACCATTGCGGCCTATTTATGACCTATGTCATTACACATACATGTTAATCTACAGGATTCCTAACATCACGTTATAAAAAAATTGAATCGCTGTGCATTTTCCCCCAGACTTTTGAAGAAGACACTTCAAACGCAATCTGTGTGGACACAGCATAGACGCTAGACAAAAACTGATTTGTGCGTGAAATTTCCTCATAGAATAGACATCTAACAGTATGTGGCACGTGATATGTAATTAGAATTTCAAAAGAGATGAACTTTAAAATGAAGAAATAATTACTGTGTTTCTGACTTTAGATATTAATCTGCGTCTAGCTAATCACAGATTCTAAATATTATTATGATGCTGGCATTTTACATAGCAGATACAATTAATCAAAGGGAAATCAGACATACCATGCCTGACATTTTTATGGAGACTTTATCTGCAGAAAAGGTAAAATGAATTTTATTCTAGATTCCTGATAGAAAGATGATTGAAAGAGAAGGCATGATCCTGGCATTCAACTGATACTGCGATATGTATGTACAGAGATTGCAGGATTACATTCCACCTGTTACTGGCAATTTACATCTTCTGATTACAAATAATACACATATTTGCTGTTTCTTCCAGAAATGGTTGCTTTTTATTGTCTTCTTTAATTGTTTTTATACTATTAACTTCTCTCTGCTACACTGTAAGTAGTTTTGGAGTATGAGGAAGTCTGGTTAGTTTAGCATTTTCATATAAAATCACCAGATAGTAGATAGGAGTTCTTAAATTGTCCTTTAATAGGAAACATTCTATCAAAACTAATGACAGAAAATGATGGAATCCGACAAAAAGATATCTTTTTTTTTTCTTCCAGGAACAGAGACTATTTTTTTTTTAATCATCTTTTTCCAGAAATAGCACTACTTGAAAATAATATTTGAGACTAACGCTATGTTTACAAAATTCTAGAGATGAGCGAACGTGTTCTTCCGAGCTTGATATTCGTGCGAATATTAGGGTGTTCGGGATGTTCGTTATTCGTAACGAACACCATGCGGTGTTCTGGTTACTTTCACTTCCTTCCCTGAGACGTTAGCGCGCTTTTCTGGCCAATTGAAAGACAGGTAAGGCATTACAACTTCCCCCTGTGACATTCAAGCCCTATACCACCCCCCTGCTGTGAGTGGCTGGGAAGATCAGGTGTCACCCGAACATAAAAGTCGGCCCCTCCCGCGGCTCGCCTCAGATGCCTTGTGAGTTAGATGAGGGACAGTGCTGTTTGTACCGGAGCTGCTGTAGGGAAAGAATTGGTAGTTAGTGTAGGCTTCAAGACCCCCCAAAGGTCCTTATTAGGGCCACTGATAGCTGTGTGTTGGCTGCTGTTAGCAGTGGCAATTTTTTTTTTCTCAAAATCGGCTCTGCAGAGCGTTGCACCCGGCATTAGGGACAGAAGTGCTGCATAGGCAGGGAGAGTGTTAGGAGTGAGTGTAGCCTTCAAGAACCTCAACGGTCCTTTTTAGGGCCATATTTATCCGTGTGCAGTACTGTGCTGGCTGCTGTTAGCTGTGCTGCATTTTTTTTTGCTTCTCAAAATCGCCTCTGCAGAGCATTCCACCCTCCATTGATACTGCAGGGAAAGAATTGTATAGGCAGGGCCACAACACAGTTATTATTCATTGAATATACGCAGTGCTGCCTTTTGCTTGTAAAACAAGTGAAAATAATTCTATTTGTCCTGCCTCTGTCCGTCCTAAGGGCGGTGGACACGTGTCGGCTGCGTGTGCAACCTGTAAAAATCATACGCACCCAGCTACGTTTTACTCCTGGCTTCGCCATTTGCTTTCCTTAATTGGGAAAAAAAATACCTGCTCTGCCACAGTTAATAACTCTGCTACCCTCACGTTCTGTGACACATTAGCAGGAAAACAGCACAGTTATTAAACTTCTCATGTTCATAGAATATACGCAGTGCTGCCTTTTGGTGCAAAAAAACGGAAAATAATTCTATTTGTCCTGCCTCTGTCCGTCCTAAGGGCGGTGGACACGTGTCGGCTGCGTGTGCAACCTGTAAAAATCAGACGCACCCAGCTACGTTTTACTCCTGGCTTCGCCATTTGCTTTCCTTAATTGGGAAAAAAAATACCTGCTCTGCCACAGTTAATAACTCTGCTACCCTCACGTTCTGTGACACATTAGCAGGAAAACAGCACAGTTATTAAACTTAGATTATTCATTCACTAGAGGCAGTGGGGCCTTTCGTTTTCAAAAAAGGGAAAAAATTATATTTGGCCTGCAGTCTTGCGCCAATTTATTAGCTGCCTGTGAAATCAAATCACTGGTAATACAGCATGCTGAGGGGTAGGGGTAGGCCTAGAGGACGTGGACGCGGCCGAGGACGCGGAGGGCCAAGTCAGGGTGTGGGCACAGGCCAAGCTCCTGATCCAGGTGTGTCGCAGCCGACTGCTGCGCGATTAGGAGAGAGGCACGTTTCTGGTGTCCCCACATTCATCGCCCAATTAATGGGTCCACGTGGGAGACGGTTATTAGAAAATGAGCAGTGTGAGCAGGTCCTGTCCTGGATGGCAGAAAGTGCTTCGAGCAACCTATCGTCTACCCGCAGTTCTGTGCCGTCCACTGCTGCCAATCCGAATCCTCTGTCTGCTGCTCCTCCTTCCTCCCAGCCTCCTCACTCCACTACAATAACACCTGCTCAGGAGCGGGAACACTCCCAGGAACTGTTCTCGGGCCCCTGCTTAGATTGGGCAGCAGCGGTTCCTCTCCCACCAGAGGAGTTTATCGTCACTGATGCCCAACCATTCGAAAGTTCCCGGGGTCCGGGGGAAGAGGCTGGGGTCTTCCGCCAACTGTCTCAACAACTTTCTGTGGGTGAGGAGGACGATGACGATCAGACACAGTTGTCTTGCAGTGAGGTAGTAGTAAGGGCAGTAAGTCCGAGGGAGCAGCGCACAGAGAATTCGGAGGAAGAGCAGCAGGACGATGAGGTGACTGACCCCACCTGGTGTGCAACGCTTACTCAGGAGGACAGGTCTTCAGAGGGGGAGTCAAGGGCATCAGCAGGGCAGGTTGCAAGAGGCAGTGCGGTGGCCAGGGGTAGAGGCAGGGCCAGACCG
This sequence comes from Eleutherodactylus coqui, assembly GCF_035609145.1. Taxonomy (NCBI): domain Eukaryota; kingdom Metazoa; phylum Chordata; class Amphibia; order Anura; family Eleutherodactylidae; genus Eleutherodactylus; species Eleutherodactylus coqui. The sequence continues at coordinate 190,390,002 of NC_089838.1, read as the reverse complement.
AATAATCCACCAAGTGTTTCCCAAAGCGCCCCCTCGCGCCATGGCACCCTGCAGAGGCCGAGGTGCTCTAAGGTCTGGCAGTTTTTCACAGAGACGCCTGACGACCGACGAACAGTGGTGTGCAACCTTTGTCGCGCAAAGCTCAGCCGGGGAGCCAACACCAACAGCCTCACCACCACCACCATGCGCAGACATATGATGGCCAAGCACCCCGCAAGGTGGGACGAAGGCCGTTCACCGCCTCCGGTTTGCACCCCTGCCTCTCCCCCTGTGCCCCAACCTGCCACTGAGATGCAACCCCCCTCTCAGGACACAGGCACTACCGTCTCCTGGCCTGCACCCACACCCTCACCTCCGCTGTCCTCGGCCCCATCCAGCAGTGTAGTTCAGCGCACCGTCCAGCCGTCGCTTGCGCAACTGTTGGAGCGCAAGCGCAAGTACGCCGCCACGCACCCGCACGCTCAAACGTTAACCGTCCGCATAGCAAAATTCATCAGCCTTGAGATGCTGCCGTATAGGGTTGTGGAAACGGAGTCCTTCAAAAGTATCATGGAGGCGGCGGCCCCGCGCTACTCAGTTCCCAGTCGCCACTACTTTTCCCGATGTGCCGTCCCAGCCCTGCACGACCACGTCTCCCGCAACATTGTACGCGCCCTCACCAACGCGGTTACTGCCACGGTCCACTTAACTACGGACACGTGGACAAGCACAGGCGGGCAGGGCCACTACATCTCCCTGACGGCACATTGGGTGAATTTAGTGGAGGCTGGGACAGAGTCAGAGCCTGGGACCGCTCATGTCCTACCCACCCCCAGAATTGCGGGCCCCAGCTCGGTGGTGGTATCTGCGGAGGTGTATGCTTCCTCCACTAAAGCACCCTCCTCCTCCTCCTCCCCCTCCTCTGTCTCGCAATCAAGATGTGTTAGCAGCAGCATGTCGCCAGCAGTCGGTGTCGCGCGGTGTGGCAGCACAGCGGTGGGCAAGCGTCAGCAGGCCGTGCTGAAACTACTCAGCTTAGGCGATAAGAGGCACACGGCCCACGAACTGCTGCAGGGTCTGACACAGCAGAACGACCGCTGACTTGCGCCGCTGAGCCTCCAACCGGGCATGGTCGTGTGTGACAACGGCCGTAACCTGGTGGCGGCTCTGCAGCTCGGCAGCCTCACGCACGTGCCATGCCTGGCCCACGTCTTTAATTTGGTGGTTCAGCGCTTTCTGAAAAGCTACCCACGCTTGTCAGACCTGCTCGTAAAGGCGCGCCGGCTCTGCGCACATTTTCGCAAGTCCCACACGGACGCTGCCACCCTGCGCACCCTGCAACATCACTTTAAGCTGCCAGTGCACCGACTGCTGTGCGACGTGCCCACACGGTGGAACTCTACGCTCCACATGTTGGCCAGGCTCTATGAACAACGTAGAGCTATAGTCGAATACCAACTCCAACATGGGCGGCGCAGTGGGAGTCAGCCTCCTCAATTCCTTTCAGAAGAGTGGGCCTGGTTGGCAGACATCTGCCATGTCCTTGGTAATTTTGAGGAGTCTACCCAGGTGGTGAGCGGCGATGCTACAATCATTAGCGTCACCATTCCTCTGCTATGCATCTTGAGAAATTCCCTGCAAACCATAAAGGCAGCTGCTTTGCGCTCGGAAACGGGGGCGGGGGAAGACAGTATGCCGCTGGATAGTCAGGGCACCCTCCTGTCTATTTCTCAGCGCGTACAGGAGGAGGAGGAGGAGCATGAGGAGGATGAGGAGGAGGGGGAAGAGACAGCTTGGGCCGCTGCTGACGGTACACCGGCTGATTGCCTGTCATCCTTTCAGCGTGTATGGCCGGAGGAGGAGGAGGAGGAGGATCCTGAAAGTGATCTTCCTAGTGAAGACAGCCATGTGTTGCGTACAGGTACCCTGGCACACATGGCTGACTTCATGTTAGGATGCCTTTCTCGTGACCCTCGCGTTGCACGCATTCTGGCCACGACGGATTACTGGGTGTACACACTGCTCGATCCACGGTATAAGGAGAACCTGCCCACTCTGATTCCCGAAGAGGAAAGGGGTTCGAGACTGTTGCTATACCACAGGACCCTTGCGGACAAGCTGATGGTAAAATTCCCAGCCGACAGCGCTAGTGGCAGAAGGCGCAGTACCGAGGGCAAGGTAGCAGGGGATGTGCGTAGATCGAGCAGCATGTACATCCCAGGCAGTGCAACAGTCTTTAAGGGCCTGGCCAGCTTTATGGCTCCCCACCAAGACAGTGTCACCGCTCCCCAGTCACGGCTGAGTCGGCGGGAGCACTGTAAAAGGATGGTGAGGGAGTACGTAGCGGATCGCACGACCATCCTTGGTGACGCCTCTGCCCCCTACAACTACTGGGTGTCGAAGCTGGACACGTGGCCTGAACTAGCGCTGTATGCCCTGGAGGTGCTTGCTTGTCCTGCGGCTAGCGTCTTGTCGGAGAGGGTGTTTAGTGCGGCTGGGGGAATCATCACAGATAAGCGTAGCCGCTTGTCAACCGACAGTGCCGACAGGCTAACACTCATCAAGATGAACAAAGGCTGGATTTCCCCAGACTTCTGTTCTCCACCAGCGGACAGCAGCGATACGTAAGCAATACGTAGGCTGCACCCGCGGATGGAAGCTACGTTCTCTCTCACCAACCAAAACGGGGACATTTCTGCTTCATCAATCTGTGTCTAATATTCCTCCTCCTCCTCCTGCTCCTCCTCCTGAAACCTCACGTAATCACGCTGAACGGGCAATTTTTCTTAGGGCCACAAGGCTCACTCAAATAATTTTTCTGAACAATTTTTATAAGTTTCAATGCGCTTAAAAGCGTTGGAACTTTAACTTGAACCAATTTTTCGTTACACTGGGCTGCCTCCAGGCCTAGTTACCACTTAAGCCACATTAACCAAAGCGATTAATGGGTTTCACCTGCCCTCTTGGCTGGCCATGGCCAATTTTTGGGATGTACATTAGTACTGTTGATACAGCAATTTTTGTGGGCCCTCGCCTACAGTGTAATCAAATTAATTTTTAGCCCACCTGCATTACACCTGACGTTACCTCAGCTGTGTTGGGCAATGCAATGGGATATTTTTATGTACAGCCGGTGGGTTCCAGGGAGCCACCCATGCTGTAGGTGCACACGGAGTTTTTAATACATCTGTACACTTCTAAAGAACCCCAGTCTGACTGGGGCATGCAGTGTGGGCCTGCGGTCCCTCGTCATGGCAGACGCAATTCTAAATAGACATGAGCGTGGTGTGGCATGAGGGCAGCTGAAGGCTGCCCAGTGACACTTTGGTGTGCGCTGTGGGGGGGAGGGGGGGCGGTTGGGCAGCATGTAACCCAGGAGAAGTGTCAGTGGAGTGTCATGCAGGCAGTGATTGTGCTTTGTTGGAGGTAGTGTGGTGCTTAGCAAAGGTATGCCATGCTAATGAGGGCTTTTCAGAAGTAAAAGTTGTTGGGAGGGGGGGGGGGCCCACTCTTGCCGGTATTGTGGCTTAATAGTGGGACCTGTGAACTTGAGATGCAGCCCAACATGTAGCCCCTCGCCTGCCCTATCCGTTGCTGTGTCGTTCCCATCACTTTCTTGAATTGCCCAGATTTTCACACATGAAAACCTTAGCGAGCATCGGCGAAATACAAAAATGCTCTGGTCGCCCATTGACTTCAATGGGGTTTGTTGTTCGAAACGAACCCTCGAACATCGCGGGAAGTTCGTTCCGAATAACGAACACCCGAACATTTTGGTGTTCGCTCATCTCTACAAAATTCGTTGACTCTTATGCTTAAAAAAAACTAACATTATAACATATACGGAGGAGCAGCTTCTCACTTTCCATAGCTTACATGGGGGTTATGATTTCTATGTGATACTGTGACTAGAGTTCAGTGAACATACTCTGCCAAGCTTGATGCTCGGTCGAGTATTAGCGTACTCGATGGTGCTCGTTACTCGAATGAGCATCACGTCGTGTTCGACCCCGCCCCAGTTTTTGTCTCCTCCCCGCTGTGATGTGCCTGTTTTGGCCCCTCCCCACCGCGACACAGTGCGTGCGTCAATGGCAAATTTTTGGGCTGGCAGGGAGAGAGAGCGAGAGAGAGAGAGAGAGAGAACACGAACCAAGGAAGAAAAAAAAAAGCTTGGGACCCGGCGTACAAAAATGCTTGAGTCTCCCATTGTAGTCAATGGGGTTCGTTACTCGAGTAGAGCTCTCGAATTTTACGAAAAGCTTGACTCGAATAACGCGGACCCGAGCATTTGGGCGCTCGCTCATCTCTAACTGTGACATTCATTTGAGACCACAGTGACATTCAGTCCATAATGACATAATGTCCCACAGTAAAGGGAAGTAAAGCCGTGATCGGGAACTGAACCCGAATTTTATTGCTAAGTGTAATTAATATACAGTTTGTTGCTATAAAGGCTGTAGGCAAAGTCTTTGGACACAACACAGTTTGTTTGATCAAAGATTGCTATGTAGCCCAGCAACCTTGCACTACCATTGAACTCAATGAAGTCCCAATTTGTGTCTTCAGTCACATGACCCTTGCCACAGCTGTGTAGCTCAAGCCTAATAGGTTAAAGGGAATCTGTCAGCTGGAACAAGCTGTCTAAACTCACGGCATAATGTTATAGAGCAGATTGATATACCGTTTTATGGGGGAAAATTCTGTGTAAGTTGTGTTTTATTTATTTAAACTTTTGCTCATTCTGAGCTGAATAGTCCAATGGGCGGTCCTATCAGTGACTGCCAGTTATACCTTTAAGTACATTCATCAGAGGAGTAGCTCGGCTTTCCTTCACCAAGGGGCAAAGATTTAGTCCTGCGCTGCCTCTTTTCCGTTACCAATACACAATCTAGTATTTAAAAACCTTGGCGCCAAATTACTTTCTAAGTGGAAATATATATACAATATAATACTTTTTGGGGTATGAGGAGAGACCAGCTGGCACAGCAAGTATTATTTATTAAACATATATAGCTACAGTTGGTCTCTCCTTGTACTCAAATTGTTGCGATTAGAAATGGTGCTATTTTGCTGCCATATAACAGTTGCTATGATCTCGCAGTGCTGCTATATTATTGTTGGAAAGCCATTGTGATGTCACTCTTACTGATGCTATAATACGCTCTGGGCAATTTGTTGATTCAAGCATCCAGCTTTTCGCATTCCAATACCTAGATTGGCCTGATGTTCGCTACAAATCTATGAAAAACTGGTTGCAAATGTTTTAAGAACTGCCAAGTGAAGGATTTGGCTTGAACTGTTCGCCGTCCATGGCTTGGTCTTCCACGTTTGGGGTACATAGGAACAGTCAAAGTACTAAGCACTTGATATGAGCAGTGCTTAGCAACACTTGACTGTCCCTAGTGGTGCGTTTGGCTGAAGCACAATAGTGCCGCTAGACTTAACATAGGAACTTTGCCCTGGCCTGACAGCTCACTCAATGTATCAAACTCAAATGTTATGATTTTACGGCGATGATGAGGATGTACCAAATCTAATGACACCAAAATCATTACACAAAGGGGTCAAAGTGTGGTGCAAGAAATAGCCTGTAGGATTGTGGAGATTAGATGTGCCCCTTCTCAAACTCTTATGTATGACTCTAACCTTGATATAAGTAAGTGATTACAATATCAAAGCAAAAGCATAATTAATTGCGAAAAACTGTATACCTGAAGAAAGACTCTAGTACCCTGTTAGGCCATCTCTAGATTGGAGGCAAGATGTGATATGTGCAGGCAAGGAGGCATACAGGTACTGTATGGTATCCTGCAACATATCGCTCCACATTTACTGTAACTGAGCCTCTAAATCGTGCAAACTTATAGGCTGTCAAGGCTGGCGACCGGGCAGCCACAGAAGTGTGACAATGTTGTGGAGACATTCCTGTGACCCCCTTGTGTGTGCGGCTGAGCGTTATCCTGCTGGGAAATACCTCTTGGAGGCCACCATGAGAGGAACACATGTGGCTGCAGGATGTCCTGAACATATCGCTGATCTGTCATTGTCCCTCCTATCACTACTAGGGGTGACCGACTGTCGTATGTGATGGCCCCCCAAAACATCACACCAGCAGTAGGGGCAAAGTGCTGCTCCACATCAAAGGCAGGATTAAGGCACTCACTCCTAGGTCTCCAGATATGAACACAGCCGTCATCAGTGGCCAAACTAAACCTAGATTTGTAGCTGAAGATAATCCAGTTCCACTGCATAGCAGACCAGTTTTGTCATTCATGATACCACGGTGATGATGGATGAGTTTCAAAGGAAGTACACATAACTGGTGCCATAAGACTAAATGTCCTTTAGCCAAGCACCTGGAAATGGTTCTGACAGACACATAGGATTGTAACAATGGTGCCACCTGTCTCCTTGTCAAATGATCAGACGATCCTCTCTACTGATGGTCTGTCAAGAGCCTCCTGAGCCCTGGGTCCTTGAGTGCGTGCCCTCATGTATCTACTGGTCCCAACACTTCCTAACAGTCTGGTCAGAGCGGCCCAGGTGGACGGCAATTTGACGATATGACCATCCAGCTTTTGGCATTCCAATAATGTGCCCCCCTCTCAAACTCTTAGCTGGGTGAAATCTCTTTAATTTCATTGTAGAAGCGTCTAGTGTTCAACAAGTTCTACGCAAGCAGAAAAAGAGGTTCCCTACACACAAGGAGCTTTTTTATAGGCCAAGGGTGAAACCACTTTTAGGGCCTCAGGTGGCAAGACTGTTCATCTAATCACGCACAACTCTGGCCATTTGCATATCTGCATGCCGGATTTTGTAGCAAAATGACAACTTTATTTTCTTTTTTATACAGAGTATAGCATCCACAAATGTGGTAATTTTTCTGAACAAGCTCTTGTTTCGACAGCTCCTCTTTTTAGTGTACACATAATCGTTTCTACTTATGAAATGCACAAATTGTCATTACATTAGTTAAAAAACACATCAATGCTGATTGTAAAGCACAGTTTCCCATAAAGCTTAAAAATTACCAACAAATCTGTCCAGGTGGTGTTCTTGATTGCTAAAAGCACTAATCAAGTGTATCATATCAAATCTGGTTAGTAAGGCTTCTTTTACATACATGCCCCTTTTTCAGGCCTCAGTGCGCCCCGAAACGCGTTGCCACTACAACCAGTGTATGTACTGTATGTGCCTGTGTACTGTTACATATCATTGAATAAATCTGTCGGAAGAAGATCTGTGAAAAGACCCTCCCTTTCCACCTTCTGGCGTACCTTAATGTGAGGGGGAGTTGGCTGATGTCCAAAGACTGTAAAGTAAGTTTATTTACAGCTTTCTTTATAGTATGTAATTCTCTGATGTAGCGCAAGGATATTTTTCTTTTTTGACCCCTACTGCAATAATATTGCGGAAAGGTTCGGATTCCGCATCATCACTAGGGAATGACGCGGGAAAAGCAGGAGTTTTAAAAAAAAACTGTACTGTGCATGTCTGACGGCGAGCCGTGCGAACTATCCTCAGTAGAGAAGAAAATGAAACTAACCAGGTTTGCGCGAACGTCACTGCTGGCAGAGCCAGATTCCACTGCGGAGTTCTGCATGCGGAATCCGGCTCTGCAGTGTGCAGGAGGCCTAAAGGTATCATGTCATTTTTGTTACAGTGTGTACCCCACAGAAGCAAGACACTCCCACCCAAATCCAACTAAGGGTGCTGGTCCGGTTCGCTTCCAGGACCGCTTGGCTGTATTTATATACGGCACGGGAGAGTTTTTAATACATTGATTGTGCAGGTATGACTTCATCAACATTGATAACCAGCGTGGTAATCAGTGCAACGTCACTAATGCAGCGCTGTTATTAGTGTGACGTACTAATCACTGATCACAGGTTCCCTTTAACCATTTACTGTAAGGACAACCCCAGATCCACTACAGCAGCTAGAAGTGTCTTTTACGCTACAAACAGTTTATATGTTAGCTGCGCTCTCAGAACATCCATGACCTAAACATGACATGTGAGGTCAGTGCTAAAAAACTTCCTTAAGGTTCCAAGACACTATAGATATTTCTGGCACAACCCCCAACCTTTTATCCTGACCGTATTCTACATACTGACTGCCATCACCAGAGGCAATGGCGCTAGATCTCACATTCACGCTGGGGCGGTTCGCCTAGCTTACCTCATTTATGGGAGGATCCTGATTTCTAAAAACGATTATTCTTTGTAGAAAGAATCATTTTTCAATATTCCTGTATGCATTCTGTAACAATTCAACGTGGCTTTCAAGATCTATGCTGCTATTCACTAGGAACTTATATTGTTTACCTATACAGTAATACGCAGAATACGCACTAAAATGGAGAACGCTGCGACTTTTTTTCCGCTTGGAACTCATACCCACAAGTGTGAAGGAAAATTCGCAAATACATGCCTTTCAATGTCCGCATTTTAGCACAAAACCCCGTGAGACCCCCTTAGACCGCTCTCACAGCCCCTTTTTTGCCACGTTTGAAATGCAGCGTTAAACGTGGTACAATGCCTCAATTGATTTCAATGGGGCTTCACAGACTAGTGTTCGAACGCAGCGATTTTCGAGTGCTGTCTGCTCTATTTTCGTTCGTTTTAGCACTTTTTAAACGCACCTCGTCACTGACTATAATGATGGGGTGCGTTAAAAAAGTTGTCAAACGCTGTAGAATGGGTTAAAAAAAAAACACGTGAAATTGCAATAAAACGCTACGGTTCTGAGTGCAGCGTTTTGGTAATGCAGGTGTGGGTGCAGCCTTAGGCTATATGCACATGAGTGTGAATCTCGCGTGAGTTTTGTGCAGACGCATTCTTTTGAATTGACTTATTCACATGAACGTTTTTTTTTCCTCATAGTGATGCTGCGTGGTTAAAAAAAATAAAATCACTGCATGTCCCATTTTTTGCCGTTCTCTCGAAATGCCTTGCCCATTGTTTTCAATGGGACCTTTAAAGACATGGGGGCCGAGCTCCATTACTGGCTGTAGCCCCTGTTACTGTTCCGTAAAGGACTGCAGCTGTAATCACTGACCATAGCAGGGGACAGAGCACCGGCGCAGGACACAGCGGGAGAGGTGGGCATATGATGATCCGTTATGTTACTGCATGGGGAAACGGTTAGGCCTAATGTCCATAGCACGCAGTGCCTCCGCTGCGGATGTAATGCGGATATCCGTAGCGGATGCACTGCAGATCATCTATGAAATGCTTATAAATGTTGTATAAATGCTTGCGGGTGATCGTGGATTGTGGGTTATTTTTGTGCAGATGTACGCGGATGAACTGCGGATCATCCACACAGAAGAAAATTGCAGCCCCACCTCCCTAATTGCTTCTAACCTTCAAATCCGCAGCAGATCCGCAAGTGCATTTAAATGTATTTGCGGAAGCACTGTGGATCCGAAGCTCCAATAGAGATGAATAAAGCCACATCCGCGTGGAATCCGTGATGAAATGGAGCATGCTGCTATTTTAGATCCGTGCGGATACTAAATAAGTACAATAAAATCATCCGCAGAACTAAAATCATTTGCGAAAGTCCCAATTATTGCTATGGGTGGCAATCCGTGCGGATGTCCGCAGCTCAAATCCGTGCAAATTCCACAAATAAAATACGCAGGTGGATATTGGGCCTTATACAAAGATATTACAACTCAGGCAACCCCTTTAAGCATTCCACAAAAAGACATACAATACGAAAAAACAACATTTCTTCCAACTCCCTTACAGCAATATACAGTAAATCACACAGGATCCGCCATTCACAATACATTACGGTCACAGCTCCTCTCATCCACCGCCCTGCGCTATTATCTCTGTACAGGTGACAAAACATGCCCATAGAAAGCAACGTGCCCCTGCCCATTGTGTGAGTGACTGCTGCAAAGCATCTGTCTAAATGCTATTACCAGCAGCTCTGACACCTCCACGCTCATGTTACGGATAGTAGGAAAAGTCTACAATCAGAAAGGAAAAAACAGATTCGAAAAAAAGAACATATATCAGAATCTGGTAAAAAAATAAAAGTGATACATTCCCTATAAATAGTGATTGTCTATAGAGGTTCAACTAGAAGCCCAAAGCAGTACTGTAAGCAACTGGTGTAACATCATGGGATGCGGGGGATGCGGTTGCACCCAGACCCAGGAGCCTTAGGGGGCCCATAAGGCCTCTCTTCTCCATATAGGGAGCCCAGTACTATGAATAAAGCATTATGGTTGGGGGCCCTGTTACAGGTTTTGCATTGGGGCCCGGGAGCTTCAAGTTACGCCTCTGCATTAAGGGATTAAGGGAAGTTGGGGGGCCCCAAGCCAAACTTTTGCACCCGGGCCCATGAGCCTTTAGCTACGCCCCTGGCTATAATGTATTTTATGGATACTATTACAAACACACTAATAAAGACCAGCTATTGAAACCAGGGGCTGCTCTTCACTGTATTCATAAGCCAACAAAACAAGTTTTGGTGTTCATCAAGAACAGTTTCAGCCTATATATGAAGGGAAACTCCCAGGCATTTCAGAAAAGCATCGGTGTCACGCTGGAATGGTCACATTGTGAAGAGTACTGGAATGTACATCAGCACAGCCTGCGAGATGTACTCATTACAGGGCCGTGATATATGCACCACAACCCGACAAGTTCATACAAGCACAACTCCCACTCATGATACAGATTCACTGTCTATCACCAGCAAATGGAGAATGAGGTTTACAAAGGAAACTCCAATCTTTCATCTTAAAGAGGAAGTATAAACAAATATCATTTACCTATTATTTACAGGGATTTTCTGCCTGCTCACTATATAAAAAGTTACTCTTCTCCAAGAACTGACTCTAAGGCTAATCTCACACGGGTGAGCGTGATATGGGGTCGGGAATCCCGCCCCGATTTTGTGTTCCCCACTATGTGAAATACCAAGGGATGCGAGGCTGTTTTCATGTGAAAACAGCCTCACATCACTTCGGGGATAAAGGGATCCTGCGCCTCGGCTTTCACAGCTGCGTCAGAGGATCCCCGAGCTTCTCCCATTGCTTTCAATGGGGCTGCGATGCAAGATCAAGCAACCAGATAGAACATACATGTTTCCTGCATAACAACGCATCTTGTTGCCATGTGGGAAAACATTGCTCATGTGTATGACCCGTTCAAATGAATGGGATTCATATTTATGCATCCCAAAACGCACACAGGTCGCGCAATTGTTTTCACCTGTGTGAAGCCGGACTAAAGCCACTCTCACATGAGTGTGTTTTTTGCTGTGTATTGCGCACGCACAAACTACGCCGCACTAAACCTCCATATATTTCAATAGAGCCTCTCACACTAATGATTTTGCGCCATGTATTGTATCCCATTTAATCCTATTTTCTGCATTTTACGGCGTATTTCACATATAAATCACCCACTGAAATTAATTGAATATGCAAAAAATCTCAGTGAATACACAATTGCATGCAGAATGCTGCATTTTACTGCATTTTATACGCAGGTTGCTATGCCACTGGGAGGGGGGAAAAGGTTGTGGCATCATCAGCTTGTGCTTGTCTGCGTTTTAACTGCCCAAAAATACGTAGTAAGAAGACAGGCGAACGCGCACAAAAACGCATAAATTCACCTCTGCGTGCAGTAAAATGCTGCATAAGAAACGCCGTGTCTTTACATCCGGTCCTATGACAGTGGCCCAGCGGCGGCTTCATACACAGCATTGTACAGAAAAACCACACAGGTTTTAGGAGCACTTTTCTAGGGCATTTTTGGCTGTGTTTTTTCAGCAAAAAACAATGCGGTCAGATATTAGCTACAGGTTAATAGGAAAATACGAAATGTTCTAAAACATTGCATTTTTGTAGGTTTTCCCCACATTTCATTTGTTTTTAGGGTCAGTGACTTTTCTTGCAATCACAGTAGGCTGTAGGTTCGGCGTTTTAAAAGTATTTTTGTATATAGTTCTCTATAGGAAAAAAAGACATCTGGAGAAAAAAGCTTGTACAAAGCTTGTGTATTAAAAATATGCCACACAAAAATGCCTCTAAAAATCACATATACTGGTTAAAAAATTGCTGGCTCTTTTTTTTTAATGAGTTCTGCAATGAAGAAAGCCTAAAACATTGTTGAAAAGAACTTGTCGTGCCCTCTGATCTGGGGGAGGGGGGGGCGATTGCATAGCTTTGCAGCCACAGCCCTGCCGACTCTATAGCCAAATGTTCTTTACTTTGTAAACCCCCTACTACCCCGGCTCCATTACCCCACATCGTCCTCCGATAGATTTTAAAGTGCTGGGAGCTGAATCTGTCAAGTAAGCAGTTTTCTCTTCTCACTGTTTATGGATAACGTCAGGTTTCCTCCAGCCCACTAGACAGATACAAAGCACCAGGAGCTGAATCTAATAGGGTCAAGAGTGGGGAAATGGGTGTTGTACAAAGAGAAAAAGAGTCATGCCTGTGTAGAAAAAGAGCATGTTAGAGAGGCAGAGTCTCAGAAGCAAATATGGTCAGAGGTTCACCAATCTGCAAAACATGTGTCTAAAAATTGTGGAACAATTTCAGAAAAATGTTTCTCAACATAAGTTATGAAGACTTTGAATATCTCACCATCTACAGTATATAATATCATCAAAAGATTTAGAGAATGTGGAGAAACACATAGGCACAAAGGACAAGGCCAATGGTCAATATCGGATGCTCGTTATCTACGAGCTTTCCTGCAGCATTGCATTATAAACAGGTATAATTCTGTAACGAGCTCAGAATACTTTCAAAAATCATTGTCTGTGAATCCACAAATGTAGTTCAAAGCTGTATCATGAAAATAGGAAGCCATTTATCAACACAATGCAGAAACGCCAGCATCTTCTCTGGGCCAAAGCCCATTTAAAATGGACTAAGACAAAATGGAAAACTGTTCTGTGGTCAGATGAATCAAAATTTGAAATTACTTTTGGAAAACATGGACGCCGTGTCCCACGGATTTAAGAGGAGAGGAACTATCCAGCTTGTTATCAGGGCACAGCTCAAAACCTGCATTTCTGATAGTTTGGGGCTTCATTAGTGCCTATGGCTCGGGCAGCTTACACATCTTGAAAAGCACTATCAATGCTGAGCTGTATATATAGTTTTTAGAACATTAGCTCACATCCAGAAACGTCTCTTTTCAGAGAAGCCTTGCATATTTCAGCGAGACAATGCTAAACCACAGAATGGCTTCACAGAAGAAGAGTCCGGATGCTGAACTGGCCGTCTGCAGTCCAGACCTTTCAGCAATAAGAAACACTAGGTACATTATGAAACGGAAAATCAGGCAAAGGCCACCTGCACACGGCCGGATTTACATTACGGAATCCATAGCGGGCGTCCGCTTCCAGATTCCGCAGCAAATACCACCCATAGCGGTAATAAATGATGCAGTGGATTACATTAGTTTTCACAATTGTATACATTTATTGGTAAATACAAAAAGGTATATGTTCTGCTATCCATTGAAGTCAATAGAAGCTATCCGACCCGAAGCCCTTCTGCAATCATCATTGCGGAAAGGTCGCAGCATCTGCAGCATCGCCTAGCGACAGCATGGAAAAATCTGTACTACGCATATGCGTCAGCGCGCCTTCCGGACCATCTGCAGATCAGATGAAGAAGATTCCGGACAGATATGCAGGGTCACCAGCCAGGCACAGGGTCAGAATCCAACTCATTTATGTGCAGGCGGACAAAGACGACCCAGGACTGTTGGGCAGGTAGAATCTCACATCAGACAAGAACAGGACAAAATTATTCTCCCAAAACTCCAGCAATTGGTCTCCTCACTTACCAGATATTTACAGACTGCTGTAAAAAGAAGAGGGGATGCTACACAATGGTAGACATGGCCCTAGCCCAACTGTTTTGAGATGAGTTGTGGCCATCGATTACTAAATGAGTTGGGTTTTTTTTATACAAAATGGAAAAATGTCTCCCTTTCACCTTCTGATGTGTTCTATGTTCTATTGTGAATAAAATATGGTTAGATGAGATTTCCAAATAATTGCATTCTTTTTTCTTTGCATATATTTAAATTTTACATAGCGTCCCAACTTTTTTGATTGGGTTTGTATAAAATAAACTTAAATCTGCTGCTATCGTCTTGCTGCCAGATACGACCAGACCCCTTCAGAGGTCTTATGGAGTTCATGACTTGACGGGTCAGAGTTGTTTTGGCAGTATGAGAAGGACCTACACAATGTTAGTCATGTTGATGTGTATATGTATATTGCTCTTTATGGTCACTGACAGTAGGCAATTTCCCTAAGGCAGCAATAAATATTAGAGCTGAACATAGATACTGTTTTTGCATTTAGCAAGAGAGCTGGGCTTAGGTTTCTTTGCTTATGGCTAGAAAATGGCTTGCTGCAAAAGAAACCATCCCTGCTGTTCTGTGTGCAGATTGTCTACTTGGCAGGCTAAACCCTGCTCATTTAGCTAAGCTACATGATGCATCTATTCCCTAGCCCAAAAACCGAGGAGAACTAAAAAATATAATTTCCTGCAAGATGTGTGGAAATCTATTTCAGGAGTTTGCATTTTTAATTGTTCAAAATTACCTTTAAAGGGGTTGTCCAACTGTAAACTATTGATAGCCTGTCCTCAAGATAGGTCATCAATAGTAGATTGATGGGGGTCCACTGCTGCCAATCAACTGTTCGCTGGGCCAGTGCGCTTATGAACACAGTTGATTTCTACAAGAAGCAGACAGCTCTATTCCTACTATAGTGGCCAGGCTTGGTATTACAGAAAATGGGAGCTGTGCCTGCAATACCAAGCCAGGCCAACTGAAATGAGAACAGAGAGGGTTGCTTCTTGCAGAAATCAGCTCAGTGCATGGGCACAACTGATTGGTGGGAATTCCCTGACAACAGAGTTCCACCAATCTACTAGTGATGGCCTATCCTGGAGATGGTTCATCAATAGTTTACAACTGGACAACCACTTTAATGTTTACGCATTGATATATTGTGAAACCAGGATTTAAACATATAGATATGTCTTTGAAAATTACTCATATTTTTGGTGGCTTTTTATGGATGTGTAGTTAGAACAGAAAAAAAACATCAAAGTCCTTTAAATATTAAGAATACGATGGACAGCAAAGAAACCAACCCAAGCCTTGCCTTTCATATGACGCACAGGCTATATCTACTCATAACTATGAGCCTGCTCTCTTCTCTCATTACTCATAGTAGCCAAAACATGCCAATATATTTGTACTATTTCAACAAATGGGAGAACACGCCTGTCCCTGTAATAAGCGGTCCTTTATATTTAAATAACACCTTTTAAATGTATTAAATAAGTTCACAATTAACTCAGCCAAGGATTAAATATTTATATATCAATTAATAAACAGCTCTAAATTCAACAGGAATTTTCCAAATATATCCAAATCTGAAAATTGCCCTTCTTTCTGTCTGTGACACGTACACCGAGAATGATATTATAATGTAGCCTTTCTTTCAGTGTGAAATTGAAACTGTTTTATTGTGCCAGAAAGAGTGCTGTAGTAAGATGTTTAGGTCATACATGCAATCGTCTATACATATTGTAGTAATTCTACAAGCTTATAACATCTGTCTCTTATTGAAATGTCTCTTCAGGGAGGTTGGATCAGAGCAAAGTAAGCAAAATGCAAAACACATTTTCTACAAAGTTTATAAATAAGCAGACAGCCTTCACTTTATCTGGGATGGTGATAATTGCTTTCATGTAAAAGTGTTGAATATTATTACTACGCTGTCTATTATTTATTAAGTGCTAACACCAATCCAAAGCATTTTACACTTCGCAAACAAACCAGTTGTACCATATGCAAATAACTTCACAGGAAAAACATGAAGATTCCAGAGAATAGGAGACATTGCTTGTGCTCATATTGGGGGTCATCTATCAACCATATACTTTGCAGGATGCTAATTCTAAATTGTGCAGGCTGTACAAACTGTTTCACCTGGACTATCATTTCTTTGCAGATATAAGTCACTTATAGAGGTATTCCAGTCTATTCTAACTAATGACCTATCTCCTGGATAGGTCATCAGCAGGTGATGGATGGGGTCCGATGCTTGCAGCCCACTCTGCAGTGGGTTGGACATCAACATGGGGTAGGGGTCTTCACTCAGGATCCCCTCTATAAGTCATTCTGGCATACCCAACTTGTCCATACATTACAGGTCTGGCCATTCTTTTCCAGTGACTATATCCCAAACCCCCAGCTTCCATTTAAAATGAAGGAAACTGGCTAGTGTAAAACCAATAAAAATTACTCATCTGCAAGGAAAAAAGATTGAAACATGAACCCAATGAGTGAAGAACATCTACCAGGGGCGTAACTATAGAGGATGCAGGGGATGCAGTTGCACCTGGGCCCAGGAGCCTTAGGGGACCCATAAGGCCTCTCTTCTCCATATAGGGAGCCCAGTACTATGAATAAAGCATTATAGTTGGGGGCCCTGTTACAGGTTTTGCATTGGGGCCAGAAGCTTCAAGTTATGCCTCTCTGCAGCATGGTTTAGGTATGGGTACGGGTACAGATACAGATATAGGGGGGGCCCCAGATCACCTTTTGCATCAGGGCCCCTGAGCTTTTAGTTACGCCCCTGACATCTACTACACATGTTCTTCTGTCAACAATCCTAATGTAATTCCAGATTTCAGGATTGGATTTGAAGGGGGCAAAGTCTGAATATTTACAGGTTGCATGGTGCAGGCAAGGCTCAGTATTTGATACTTCAAACTTTCATGTACAATACATTTAAATTCTAGCCAGTTGTATCACATATAACTATTTTGAAGTGTGATCCTCCTGAAAAGGGGAATATAATTCTTGCTTACATAACTATACTCAGAAAAAGCATGTTTTGCATTGTGATTAGGGACGTATAGGGGTTGTACTCATGAGACAATGCCTTTAGCAATCAATTATTTTTCATTTAATTAATGTTTAAACCAACAGGAACAAAAGATTTTAACATATTCAAACCATTTAGACAGAAGTTATTAATATATGGAAGTATTTTATACTGTATGTTACGGTTAATTATCCACACTTCCTGTTTTCTTCTACTTTGGCCATTTAGAAGGAATAAGTATTTAAAAATGTATGTTAAACAATGTCGTCCTAAAATACACTTCAGTGAATCATTGTTTCCAGTACAATAACATCTCTGAAACCTGAGCCAGTAAATGTCACTTGATTATATTTTATGTAGTTTAACTCTTACAACACATAGCTCCTGCCATATAAAACAACCCCCAAATAAACCGAAAATTACTGTATATGCAAAAAAAAAATCATTTTGTTGTGTAAGTGAACTTAAATTCAAGGGGTTGTGTCAACTTTGAAAGTTATCCATATCCATAGGATAGGAATAGTTTTCTGTTTGCTGGGACCCCCACTGATCTTGACAATAGGGGTCCTGAAAACCCTTGAGGAATGGAGGGCTGGAGAGTCAAGCACTAGAGGGAGGACTGTATGATAAAACTAACTTGTATGTGCATATAATGTGTCTACTCCATTAAAAGTCATTGCTTCATACATATATTGATATTGCAATTATTTAAAGGTACGCCTTAAGATAGTATCGTGTATGAGTTTCCAGATGTTTTTCACTGGATGCAAAGTTTCCTTCCCCCTGTCTAAGCACTAGATTAGATAGATAGACAAATAGACATAAACATATTTGTGAATTGTATTGTACATTCTAGCACCGAGTGGTCCTGCCAAACATGTGAGCTGTAGGAGTATGAATACCTCATTCAGTACAGGATGGCCTTTTCAGTGATGAGGAAAACCACTTCCACATGACGTAGCTCTAGTGCTTATTCTGCCAACAGTTATCAAAGCAACATCAACAGGAAAATCCCTTTGGTAGAACCTCATAATTACAGTAAGTCGTACGGTATCACACTGCACAGTGCAATCATTTAGAAATAGAGCCATATACATGAAGATCTTAATAGCAATATGTTACATTGGGATACAGTAGATTTTAAAAAATCAGTCATTGCCATATAATTAGAATCAACATAGTCAGTGTTATACGTTCTACTAGCTTTTATCATTTTTGAGTTTATTTTACCCTTAGAATCACAGTAACTAGTTGTTTTGGCATCCCCATCTTGTTATTTTCAGCTGCTTTGTGTTGTGCTGGAAATAAACCAATTTGGGGATTATGCCAACTTTATACAGAGAGGCATTTTTCAAAATTACTAATCACAGTTGAAACAATAATTAAAGTGTATAAATATTTGCAGTAAGCTAATAAATGTCTACGCTACAAACCTAATGTGGATTGCAAAGTATTATTTAGATTAAAACGATAGTGTCTGTGGTCAGTAATCTCAGAATGGGAATGCAAATGCTGGAGGTCTGTGAAGAGCGTAAACTCTTCCATATTTGGCCAGTGGTACTTCTGGACTTTATACCTGTCCGAGGTAAAATTATATGGCGCCTCCCCTACATAGAAAATCTGGATACGATAGACAATGGCCAATGGGGACGAACATTATTAAGAGACATTACTATCACTACATTTTATGTACTGCCTAATAAGGTTGTTCTATACAATTTGTCCAAATCCCATTTTGTTATTTCTACCTATGAAATTACCTACCGATTAAAACTGATGCTATAAATGACAACTAATGTTATTCATCATGTTGCTTTTTACATCCCTTTTCCCATCGTCTTCACTGTAACAAGAAAAATAGATGGAGCACATCACCTCTTCCTCATGGACCAAACAAAGTACTGTATGCCGAGTTTGGTACATTGTACATTAACTGCTTTGTAAAAACGTATGACAACACAACATTTCTATTTTACAAGATCGACAAAGTCCATGGAGTAACAGCATCCTAATTGAGCAAATGCTTGAAGTAATTTTATTATATCCAAATAACACCGCCGGTTTGTCATACTGTACAGATTTTGTATACAATGTTTCAGGTGAAGGCTCTTTCGTCAGGCAAAAATGAGTTCCTAGCACCAATTTGTTACTGACAGATGTTATGCTGGATAATCTCATTTTCTGATGAGGTTTTAGACCCCGAAATGTGTAGCAAGAGACGTCTCAGCAGTTATACTTTATTATATTATGCATTGTCATTGTGGGTTCCATGAATGAGGAGTGTGGCCCCTCAAAGCCTCATTTTTTCTACTGTTTACTACTGTTCCCTTTTAGTAGGGCAGAATGCACAAAATTACTATCGGCATGCCATGATGTCCAAAGACAGGAGTGCAGTTGAGCAAGGAACCTCATCCTACACGAGACTTCAGCTTATTCAGCACATGGTCTTTGACTCTGCTACTTGTGCATTGTATTCTCAGTTAAGAGGTTTAGCAGGAAAAGTTGAGTTGGTTGAGAACGACGATGGCAGTGATGCCCTGCACATGAAGTGGTGCTCAAGAAAACATGTCAGTTGGCATAAGGAATAAAAGCTCCTTATTAAAGTTTTACAAGTTCTCGGTAACTCAAAGAGCATGACCAGTAAGAGCCCTCTTACACTAAACGATTATTACATACTAGCATAGTATGTTAGACTGAAACAAGGCAAATGACTATCCAGTTCAGCCTGTTTTGCCCCCCCCCCCACACACACACACACTCTCATGTTGATCCAGAGGAAGGCAAAAAAAACACAATGTGGTAGAAGCCAATTTATCCCATTTTGGGGGGAAAAATTCCTTCCTGACTATTATTCAGATTATCACTGGATCATGCAAATCTGAACAATAATCATTCAGTGTAAGCGATGCCAGTGACTGAATAACTAACAACAATTTGCTTATTGTTTGTGGTTTAGTTTTGGCAGGCATAAAAATCAAACAACGATCAGCCTGTGTAAATAGACAGACGTTCATCTATGAATGACTGCCTGTTTACTATGAATGGAGGCAGGTGGTCGGAAGCAATATCCTGCTGCTCCACCTCCATTCACTGATCGATAGTGTAAGCACGGGAGTGATAATCGCTGGAATGACCGTCATGCACCAAAGCACCTGACAATCGTTCTGCCTAGAAAGAGCCTAAGCTAAGCTGGTGAGAAGTCAGCACACTAATCCTGAAACGTGCTCCTTCTGTGTACATATTGCCCCCTACTTCTAGCATTCTTATTTTATTTGTCAACCTTCTATGTAAAAAATATATATGTGTTTCCCTGAAAATAAGACACTGTCTTATATAAATTTTATATTAAGGACACAGTGTCTTATTTTCGGGGGGGGGGCCTTATATTCACCTGCGTCGCAGCGTCTCGATGCCTCCCAATGGGCTTCAGCAGTGCTGCGGTAAACTGCTTCCTCCTCATCTCACAGCTGAGCTTCTTCCTGGTGACAGGGCTTTGAATACCCCGCCTCTAGCAAAGCGAGTGCTGTGATTGGCTATCCGCCAATCACAGCTGGCGCTCAATGAGCCAATCACAGCCATTCAGTGATGTCATTCATATAATATTCATATAATAAACTCACTACAAGACTGTGGATAGGATTCAAAACTGGTCGCAACCAAGTTTATTAAGGTTCTTCACAGCAATACAAATTCACACACACAGTGCAAAAATAAATTCTGGCCACCTGGCCACCAACATTTATAGCATGTCTCACTATCAGGACCTACCACCCAGAACCTCAAAATATGAACAAATCAAGGTGCACCTTCTCCTTTTTGGTTCAGGCTCCACGTGCCTTAAAATAGCCGGTCTTCCACCAAACTGGGGTCATTGTGGAAATAGCTCCTACTCCTCTAATTGAGCTCTCCCAGCTGGCTGCTAATTAACTTCATTAGCACAAAGGGGACTTTTATACGGAACGATTATCGTTAAAAAAAATTGCTAGATTGTTCGAATTTGATCAATAATGGCTCAGTGTATATGCAGCCAACGATTAAACAATAAACAATAACTCCTCTGCTTATTGTTCACTTGATGCAAACATGAAAATCATTGTTGGCTCGTTCGTGAATTGTTCTGTTTAAATACCAATCGTTCAGTGAATGAGAACGACTGAATGATTCGTGAGGAAATTATTTATCTGCCTGTATAAACGGGCTGCACGAGCGAACTTTGTCATTTCTTGCTTGTTCTAACGATAAATCACTCCATCTAACGGCACCCTAATATATAGAAAGCCCTTGCCCTGCTGACCACTTTCATGAAAGTGCCCACTGCCACAAAAGAAAAAAAACTTTACTATTGATCATTCCAAGAGTTCGCTCCTGACCATATTTTTAAGTGTTTAATTATGTCAAAAACGATTATAGTGCAGGAGTGTGCAGAATAATTGCATTTCACATAGCAGATTTTGCTACTAAATAATAGCAAGGAGCGGCCGTGGTCCATGCTGTGCGCTGCTCATATCTATGCACTTGGATGCAGACATAGTTACTAGTGATTGACTCTAAAGTTAGCACTGTATCAGGTTGTCTTCTACTGGACTTTGGGGCCTATTACCGTATCAATAGAGTTTAGTTTAAAGGAGGGTAGAACAACCCAAATGACTCAGCTCCTTCCCAGCCAATCATCACTAAGCTGATGGGAGAAGCTAAAGTTATATAAGTTCTTGTAATGTTCTGGAAGTTAGAGAAGAGAAAGAGCAGCTGTAGTGACAAGTACACAGACACCTGGCTTAGGGGACACAACAGGGAGGTCCCGACCAGTCATTGCCTGGATAGAATGATTGAAGAATAAAAGGTCTTTCTGCTAGTTGAAGGGGCCACGGTGAGAAATCCATATAGCAGTAGAAGATCAGATAGAAAAGCAATGGCACTTCCAGCCACCACCTTCAAAACGGGATACGAGAGACTGGATTGTAACCCTTCCCCACCTGAATATTAAATAAGTGTGAGTTATTTAATACACTACCTAACTCCTTGGATTCTCTATTACTGGGGGACACTACACTACACTGCTACATCACAGCAGGGACTAGACGCCAGCCCTCAACGTTTCACTGTAGTGTAATTGGGTGGGAATTAACCTGTAATAGCCACAGTGACCTTAACCTGCCACTCTGACACACAAAAGTTTTAAAGAGACTCTATCGCCTACTTTTAGCCTTATCAGCTAGGCTTATGGGCTCAAAAGTAGGGAACCCACTGAGTCTGGGAATATAAGTGTTATACTTACCTCCCTCGTCGTTAGTGCTGAAAGCTGACACTCAATGCATTGAGTGGCGCTGCTAATTAGTCCACCTATTATAAAATTACAACAGGTGGACTACTTACAGCAGTCCTACTTACTACTTAGTGACATAGACTAATGATGCCTACTAATGTACAGTGTACATCAGGCAGTCAGAGAAGCTGGTGTGCTCATCTTTGTTTCGGGACTGGAGGGTCGCTTTAATATTGTATATACCCTTGCAGTATTCATGGCATTCCACTATTTGTTTATAGAACATTTCTTGACATTATATCATTTCTGTATGGTTTGTGACACTATTACAACACAATAAACCTGAATATGAAGGAAATTTGATTAAGTCATTGTAAATTATGGACACAAGCTTTAATTCTCCACAACATCCTCAATAAACTTCAACAGAGACAACAAGAATAAAGAATCCATCATTTATAATCACCAACCGTAAAGTATCATTGACATTTTTATTATCTACCGGTGAATGGGCGTTCCCCGGTTTTGATCTGGAAGAAGGTTATGTAAATGAAACAGCATCAGTATAATATTTTACTACAACGGACTCCCAGTGTCCTAGGAAGTCAAGAACCGGGACAATTCATTGGTGTAATTAATTATTCTATTGTTAAGTACAATAAGCAGAATATATAAAGGCTTTATTAAATGGTGTTCACTTCAATTTCTTTATGCTATACAACCACCGAGGTTAATGAGTGAAAAAGGTACAACTAGAGAATATATTTCACAGTCCACTGACTTCTTAGTAATGGGTCGCACTTCTAAGTTCTAGTACAGACAAAACAGGAGCATTTGCTTATCAGTTTCCAGCTTTCATTTTCTTAAGGGCTCTTTCACATGAGTGTATATCGGCCCACCGTTTTCATGGTTGGCCAATATTTGCTACGATCTGATGCATTGGAGTCCAATTGCCTGGCCGGTCAAAATAGCGCTGGGCGTTTTTACGTCGGGCACAAAAGACAGTCCTGGAACTATCTTTTGGGACGGAATACGTTGGCCGCTGCATGGGCTCCTATGGGAGCCAATGACAGCAGCCAGAGAAGGGAGGTGGGGGGGAGTTTAGCAGTGTGACTGCTAAACTCTCTATCTCTCTCTTCTCTCCTCCCCTCCGGCTGATTGCAATGGGAGGGTGCGGAGCTAACCGCTGCTCTGTCCCGCCTTCTCCCATTGCTGGCTGTTGACAAGGGCGAGAAGGGAGCGGGAGCTTAGCTCCACCCCCCCTGCGCCCCCTCCCATTGCAAACAGCCACAGAGGAGGAGAGAGGAGGGGGAGGGAATGGGCAACGGCATATGTGCCGGGGCCCATGCAGTCTGGGTGCACAAACGTTAAATATGACATAGATATGATGCCTTCTAACAAAAATACATGATGTTATAGCAAGCTTTCAAACCTCTCAAGATCCTTCATCAGACTAGCAATGAAAATGGTTTCTCTCACTGAGAACAATCACACTTTGCTTTACTGGATAACACCGTACCAATCCCACTTTTTTTTTTTGTTTTATATAATTGGACAAGAACATTTGCACCAGCGTACTTTAGCCTGATCATCAGGTCATTTAAAAGTACAAATGATCAGGCTGTGCATCTTCCTGTGTGAAAGCGTGGAGATGTGCAGCCGACCAATGACAGCTCTATGCAGATAAATGATTATACTGGCAATCATTCATCACCATAATACAGGTAATAATATAAGTATTAATACTGAGAGCTGATAGACATGCTTGTTAAGGTACCATTACACAGAACAACTGTGGTACACATAAGCACCTGATAGCCGTTCCACCCACTATCACTCCTATGCTTTCTAACAGGAGTGATAGTCATTCAGAGGTTCGAGGTAGAGTGCATTGGAGATCGCTTCCATCTGCCTGACTCTATTCACTGTGAACAGGCAGTCATTCATTGATGAATGACTGCCTGTTTACATGGGCCAATAGGCACTTGATTTTTAGGTAAGCTAAGGTAAGTGATTGCTTGCTCAGTGCCTTGTTGGTGGCTTGTGTACATGTGATGATTAGCCTGGGCATCATATCTGCCCATGTAAAAGGACCCTAACTCAAGAACAATACAAATATTTACAGAACAATTTACAATGCTGCAAGCTACTGAAAAAAACAGTAAACTAAAACTCTGTTATATTAATAAGGTTATTTAATATACAGTCTTCATATTTCCCCACATTACTGCTCATACCATGGTCATTAGGAGACACAGGGTCACATTCATCTCTGTATTACTTTTATTTGGTGAAAAGCTAGGCAGTATCTCTATTTAACAAGACACAAAGCCACTTCTAGAATAAGCAGCTGTAACTCCAGTGAAAAGAAAAATCCAGTTATTTGTAAGAACTTCAGTACTGAAAACAAATTAAGTCGCACATATCCACTGCCAGGAAAAACAATGTATCAAGTTTCTTAGTACCAAGTCTCTGTTCTCGGTTGTTCAGAAGAAACAACATGATCCACAGATTTCTTGGGAATTTTCTTTCAAAGTCATTTTCACTAATACAGAAAAATATCAAAAGCCATAAAAATACATAAAAAAGACCTATTAGGGCGAAATGCTTAACACATAACAAATGATGATCAACAGGAAAGTACTTCCAGTTTATACTGAGAAGGGTGTCGACTGTTTCAAGACACAAATTTATGCTGCACACCCAGATTATTTATATTACCAGAAGGTTCAGTGATGTGAATCAGCGACATATCATCTATAAATAAGTGCAGTGCTTGCAGAATTCTGCAATGCAAGATCAGAGCAAGTGCACACCTCACTGAAGTCGCTGAACCAGAACATTCTCTTCCAGATGAAGATATAAACTCACATCTACTAACAGATGCAAGCACGCTGATTGGTTGCTGGGGACAACGTCTCCTCCACTTTTAATAAATAAACCCCCCAGAATGCCTTTTTGTGAGTCAATTAAGAATACAAAAAATAATTATTTAACATGTTTTCAGATTGCATTAAAGATTTGTCATCAAGATTTTACAGACTGTAATAACCCCTGCAGGAAAATAGCTCTGTGATGTCAATAGATTCTGTCAAGAGAATATTGTAGCTCCACAATGGATTTGAAAATTCCCAATGTTGTGTGCAGGACCAATGTACATCATTATTTGTGGTTCATAGCTATAGGGCTGCACAAATCACAGGTAGCCAGTGTGCCTAGAATTTTGTTAATGCGTCCAATACAACAATATGAAGTTTTGTACCTACTTTTATGAAAGTTCTTATTGCCGAATGCCTAAATAAAGTCAGATTGGCTCCAGAACTTGTTCCAATGCCTCTGGTAGCCCTACTGTCACCACATGACCAAATCTCTGCACCTAAAATACAGGTAAGGCTCTGTACAGATCTGCAATGGAGGATGCCTTTAGGGCCACTGGCAGAGATCTATGCGAAAATCCTGGATGAAATAGTATAGCTACTTTGGGTAAATGCTGGAGGGCAAGGTGGAAGCCAAACAGACCCCATAGTCAGAGGTGTAACTCGAAGCTTCTGGGCCCCAATGCAAAACTTGTAATAGGGCCCCCAACTATAATGTTTTATTCATAGTATTAGACTCCCTATATGGAGAAGAGAGGCCTTATGGACCCCCTAAGCCTCCTGGGCCTGGGTGCAACTGCATCCCCTGCATCCCCTATAGTTACGCCAGTGCCCATAGTCAATAGAGTCCGTTAGGTTCCATCAGAGGATGGATCCATTCTTCGAAGGGAATCAATTTCTCTGCTTCCACAAGAGAATAACAAAACAGAAACCCAAATGCAGATGTGAACAAAGCTTTACTGGATCAAACAATATGTCAACTTGGAACAATGAAGATAATGGATCTACACTTTTTCAACAATAATGAAATAATTTAGGACAACACCGAAGAATGTGAATTAGATATTTAAAATGGACATTAATTTGATTATTTTGCAAGTCAAAAATATATTGGTCTTTTCTAAGTAGGGCAGGGACACTATACAGTCAAGCAATTGCAGTCACTTGGGGCATACTGACTCAAGGCAGAAATGGTACATCAGAACACATTATCGCTATGCCAGCCAGCACTTCCGCACACATCCGTAGTGAAGACCTGGACAGTTAAGCATGGTCATCGGCTGGGGGCAGTGTCGGATTCCACTGCGGGCTCCCGCATGCGAAATCCGACATGCCCTTGGACATGAGGCCTAAGGGTGCCTTTACACTGAGCAACTATCATTCAGATAGTCGCTGAGAAAAGTCGCACAAATGACAGCAGCTTATTCGCTTTTATACTGACTGCTTTACCAACATTATTCATAGGGGGATCTCCATGCAAATTCATTTGCAAGCTGTTCAACAATGAATGACTGTGACTTTACACCAGACGACTTTTGATCAACCAGCGATTATTTTTTAGGTGAGCTGAAATGAAACGACTAGTGAGCAAGTTATCACTTCTCTCCCCATCGTTAGCACTCACATGATGTAGCAATTATTCGCATTATAGCTGTCTTCTGTAAAGGTAACTTAGTACTGTTATGGATTTCTCAAACCCCAGCATGCTTTTTTACGTATCGCAGAGTATACCTTTCATGTTATATGCCAAGGGTGTTGGCAGAGCAGAGAAGAAAGATGGTATGCAAATGGGAAGACGTTACAATGTCTCGGCAGCAGCAATCTCCACAAGGATAAATTGTAGCCCTCCTAAAAGCACAAGTAATAGAAAGGTATATTGTTCGGAGCTACTCTTTATTCTTTGTCTTCAAGGCAGACCCACGTCATTGGTCTCGCTCTCTATAACAGAATATGGGCTGCTCCTAGTCTGCTATTTAAATAGAACAAAACTCACAAAGGCTTTCAGTTAAACCATAAGAGCCGTAATGTAACCACACCTAATATTTTATATTCTGTTTCTCACTGCTTTCCCACAAACTGCACTGCACACATCAAACCCTTCACCCCTGGGTGACTGATGCAGCCGTCATTCCCTTTCTAAAAAGACACTGCTATTATGACAATAAAGAGCTTTTGCGTTTGTTATCTATCTACATTTGATGTTATGTTGGTAATTGTAGCAATTCAGTGTTTATGTTAAAACTTGCATCAATCCCTTGCTAGACTTCTTCATCTTCGCTATGATTTAGAATCTTACAGTGCCTTTTAAAGCCTTCGAAGCGGCAAGTTCTTTACGACCAGACTTTTTTTTTTGCTGGAGAAATAGGTGTTGTACTAGTCATTATTACATGTTAGCTTTTGCTGTTCTTGCTCCATTGATGTTAAGGAGGAAACGTTGCCAAATAACAGCATAAAACATCACGCAAATGTAATTTTGGGCTTTTAAAAAACTGTAGCATGGTATAAATCATACTCTTCTGTGATGCCATTCGCTTCAATAAGGCATCCAGTTTAGTTAAGCAAGATAGCATAGATCAGAAAGAAAAGTATGCTATTGATTGGAATGTAAGTGCTCCTCCAGCCAGTGCTTTATAGCCTGTGTTCTGCTCCGTTCAGTTCATCAGGGCTGGCAGATGGTAAAACAACGTATTTGTGTTGATAAACTATTGACAAGTTTTCAGCACTGGCTCTAAACTCTAATGAGCAATGAATAATGGACTATAAATCAATGGAATCATAGCATTGCTCTGTTTCAGATTGTGCTGCAAGAGCTAAATGTGCCCAAGTCAAGACCTTCAATTAATCAAATCAAATAAGGCTTTATTGCATCAATTCACCTAATACAAAGGAAAACACAAACAAGGAACAATAATATTCATTTGATGATACAACTTACTTCTACTCAGTAACCACAGTTAATGAATAACACCATATTAGCTGTGTCTAGAGGTGAATGATTCGGTGTCAGATATCTAATTGCTGCTTCTTGCACATAGAAAAAATAGTCTTATGTATGAAGGTCTAACAGAACGTTTTGCAGCATTTCTAGCATTTTGGTTTTTACATCTCTTGAAAAGTTGATTTCAATGAGAGCCGCGCCTGCAGTTACAAGCACCGGCCATTACACAGAGGTCGGAGCAAAGACTTCCGCTGCTTCCGCTTCAGCCACTCTGTATTTGCGACGCTGATAGCATGCGCCTGCTCAGCTGATCGATCGGGGTCCCGAGCAATGGACCCCAGACGATCAATTACTGATGACTAGAGATGAGCGAACGCGTTCGTCCGAGCTTGATATTCGTGCGAATATTAGGGTGTTCGGGATGTTCGTTATTCGTAACGAACACCATGCGGTGTTCTGGTTACTTTCACTTCCTTCCCTGAGACGTTAGCGCGCTTTTCTGGCCAATTGAAAGACAGGGAAGGCATTACAACTTCCCCCTGCAACGTTTAAGCCCTATACCACCCCCCTGCTGTGAGTGGCTGGCGAGATCAGGTGTTCGCCTAATATAAAAGTCGGCCCCTCCCGCGGCTCGCCTCAGATGCGGTGTGAGTTAGATGAGGGACAGTGCTGTTTGTACCGGAGCTGCTGTAGGGAAAGAATTGGTAGTTAGTGTAGGCTTCAAGACCCCCCAAAGGTCCTTATTAGGGCCACTGATAGCTGTGTGTTGGCTGCTGTTAGCAGTGGGATTTTTTTTTTTCTCAAAATCGCCTCTGCAGACCGTTGCACCTGGCATTAGGGACAGAAGTGCTGCATAGGCAGGGAGAGTGTTAGGAGTGAGTGTAGCCTTCAAGAACCTCAACGGTCCTTTCTAGGGCCATATTTATCCGTGTGCAGTACTGTCCAGGCTGCTGTTGGCTGTGCTGCATTTTTTTTGGGCTTCTCAAAATCGCCTCTGCAGAGCATTCCACCCTCCATTGATACTGCAGGGAAAGAATTGTATAGGCAGGGCCACAACACAGTTATTATTCATAGAATATACGCAGTGCTGCCTGTTGGTGGGAAAAAACTGAAAACAAATCTATTTGTCCAGCCTCTGTCCGTCCTTACGCCTGTGGACACGTGTGAGCTGCGTGAAAAACATTGCTAAATCATACGCACCCAGCTACGCTTTACTGCTGGCTTCGCCATTTGCTTTCCTTAATTGGGAAAAAAATACCTGCTCTGCCAGAGTTATAATAACTCTGCTACCCTCACGTTCTGTGACACATAAGCAGGGACACAGCACAGTTATTAAACTTCTCATGTTCATTGAATATACGCAGTGCTGCCTGTTGGTGGGAAAAAACTGAAAACAAATCTATTTGTCCAGCCTCTGTCCGTCCTTACGCCTGTGGAGACGTGTGAGCTGCGTGAAAAACATTGCTAAATCATACGCACCCAGCTACGCTTTACTGCTGGCTTCGCCATTTGCTTTCCTTAATTGGGAAAAAAATACCTGCTCTGCCAGAGTTATAATAACTCTGCTACCCTCACGTTCTGTGACACATAAGCAGGGACACAGCACAGTTATTAAACTTCTCATGTTCATTGAATATACGCAGTGCTGCCTGTTGGTGGGAAAAAACTGAAAACAAATCTATTTGTCCAGCCTCTGTCCGTCCTTACGCCTGTGGAGACGTGTGAGCTGCGTGAAAAACATTGCTAAATCATACGCACCCAGCTACGCTTTACTGCTGGCTTCGCCATTTGCTTTCCTTAATTGGGAAAAAAATACCTGCTCTGCCAGAGTTATAATAACTCTGCTACCCTCACGTTCTGTGACACATAAGCAGGGACACAGCACAGTTATTAAACTTCTCATGTTCATTGAATATACGCAGTGCTGCCTGTTGGTGGGAAAAAACTGAAAACAAATCTATTTGTCCAGCCTCTGTCCGTCCTTACGCCTGTGGAGACGTGTGAGCTGCGTGAAAAACATTGCTAAATCATACGCACCCAGCTACGCTTTACAGCTGGCTTCGCCATTTGCTTTCCTTAATTGGGAAAAAAATACCTGCTCTGCCAGAGTTATAATAACTCTGCTACCCTCACGTTCTGTGACACATAAGCAGGGACACAGCACAGTTATTAAACTTCTCATGTTCATTGAATATACGCAGTGCTGCCTGTTGGTGGGAAAAAACTGAAAACAAATCTATTTGTCCAGCCTCTGTCCGTCCTTACGCCTGTGGAGACGTGTGAGCTGCGTGAAAAACATTGCTAAATCATACGCACCCAGCTACGCTTTACTGCTGGCTTCGCCATTTGCTTTCCTTAATTGGGAAAAAAATACCTGCTCTGCCAGAGTTATAATAACTCTGCTACCCTCACGTTCTGTGACACATAAGCAGGGACACAGCACAGTTATTAAACTTCTCATGTTCATTGAATATACGCAGTGCTGCCTGTTGGTGGGAAAAAACTGAAAACAAATCTATTTGTCCAGCCTCTGTCCGTCCTTACGCCTGTGGAGACGTGTGAGCTGCGTGAAAAACATTGCTAAATCATACGCACCCAGCTACGCTTTACTGCTGGCTTCGCCATTTGCTTTCCTTAATTGGGAAAAAAATACCTGCTCTGCCAGAGTTATAATAACTCTGCTACCCTCACGTTCTGTGACACATAAGCAGGGACACAGCACAGTTATTAAACTTAGATAATTCATTCACTAGAGGCAGTGGGGCCTTTCGTTTTCCAAAAAGGGCAAAAATTATATTTGGCCTGCAGTCTTGCGCCAATTTTTTTCCTGCCTGTGAAATCAAATCACTGGTAATACAGCATGCTGAGGGGTAGGGGTAGGCCTAGAGGACGTGGACGCGGCCGAGGACGCGGAGGGCCAAGTCAGGGTGTGGGCACAGGCCAAGCTCCTGATCCAGGTGTGTCGCAGCCGACTGCTGCGCGATTAGGAGAGAGGCACGTTTCTGGCGTCCCCACATTCATCGCCCAATTAATGGGTCCACGCGGGAGACGGTTATTAGAAAATGAGCAGTGTGAGCAGGTCCTGTCCTGGATGGCAGAAAGTGCTTCGAGCAACCTATCGTCTACCCGCAGTTCTGCGCCGTCCACTGCTGCCAATCCGAATCCTCTGTCTGCTGCTCCTCCTTCCTCCCAGCCTCCTCACTCCACTACAATAACACCTGCTCAGGAGCGGGAGCACTCCCAGGAACTGTTCTCGGGCCCCTGCTTAGATTGGGCAGCAGCGGTTCCTCTCCCACCAGAGGAGTTTATCGTCACTGATGCCCAACCATTCGAAAGTTCCCGGGGTCCGGGGGAAGAGGCTGGGGACTTCCGCCAACTGTCTCAACAACTTTCTGTGGGTCAGGAGGACGATGACGATCAGACACAGTTGTCTTGCAGTGAGGTAGTAGTAAGGGCAGTAAGTCCCAGGGAGCAGCGCACAGAGGATTCGGAGGAAGAGCAGCAGGACGATGAGGTGACTGACCCCACCTGGTGTGCAACGCTTACTCAGGAGGACAGGTCTTCAGAGGGGGAGTCAAGGGCATCAGCAGGGCAGGTTGCAAGAGGCAGTGCGGTGTCCAGGGCCAGGGGTAGAGGCAGGGCCAGACCGAATAATCCACCAAGTGTTTCCCAAAGCGCCCCCTCGCGCCATGCCACCCTGCGGAGGCCGAGGTGCTCTAAGGTCTGGCAGTTTTTCACAGAGACGCCTGACGACCGACGAACAGTGGTGTGCAACCTTTGTCGCGCAAAGCTCAGCCGGGGAGCCAACACCAACAGCCTCACCACCACCACCATGCGCAGACATATGATGGCCAAGCACCCCGCAAGGTGGGACAAAGGCCGTTCACCGCCTCCGGTTTGCACCCCTGCCTCTCCCCCTGTGCCCCAACCTGCCACTGAGATGCAACCCCCCTCTCAGGACACAGGCACTACCGCCTCATGGCCTGCACCCACACCCTCATCTCCGCTGTCCTCGGCCCCATCCAGCAGTGTAGTTCAGCGCACCGTTCAGCCGTCGCTTGCGCAAGTGTTCGAGCGCAAGCGCAAGTACGCCGCCACGCACCCGCACGCTCAAACGTTAACCGTCCGCATCGCAAAATTCATCAGCCTTGAGATGCTGCCGTATAGGGTTGTGGAAACGGAGTCCTTCAAAAGTATCATGGAGGCGGCGGCCCCGCGCTACTCAGTTCCCAGTCGCCACTACTTTTCCCGATGTGCCGTCCCAGCCCTGCACGACCACGTCTCCCGCAACATTGTGCGCGCCCTCACCAACGCGGTTACTGCCACGGTCCACTTAACTACGGACACGTGGACAAGCACAGGCGGGCAGGGCCACTACATCTCCCTGACGGCACATTGGGTGAATTTAGTGGAGGCTGGGACAGAGTCAGAGCCTGGGACCGCTCACGTCCTACCCACCCCCAGAATTGCGGGCCCCAGCTCGGTGCTGGTATCTGCGGAGGTGTATGCTTCCTCCACTAAAGCACCCTCCTCCTCCTCCTCCTCCTCCTCTGTCTCACAATCAAGATGTGTTAGCAGCAGCATGTCGCCAGCAGTCGGTGTCGCGCGGTGTGGCAGCACAGCGGTGGGCAAGCGTCAGCAGGCCGTGCTGAAACTACTCAGCTTAGGCGATAAGAGGCACACGGCCCACGAACTGCTGCAGGGTCTGACACAGCAGACCGACCGCTGGCTTGCGCCGCTGAGCCTCCAACCGGGCATGGTCGTGTGTGACAACGGCCGTAACCTGGTGGCGGCTCTGCAGCTCGGCAGCCTCACGCACGTGCCATGCCTGGCCCACGTCTTTAATTTGGTGGTTCAGCGCTTTCTGAAAAGCTACCCACGCTTGTCAGACCTGCTCGTAAAGGCGCGCCGGCTCTGCGCACATTTCCGCAAGTTCCACACGGACGCTGCCACCCTGCGCACCCTGCAACATCACTTTAAGCTGCCAGTGCACCGACTGCTGTGCGACGTGCCCACACGGTGGAACTCTACGCTCCACATGTTGGCCAGGCTCTATGAACAGCGTAGAGCTATAGTCGAATACCAACTCCAACATGGGCGGCGCAGTGGGAGTCAGCCTCCTCAATTCCTTTCAGAAGAGTGGGCCTGGTTGGCAGACATCTGCCATGTCCTTGGTAATTTTGAGGAGTCTACCCAGGTGGTGAGCGGCGATGCTACAATCATTAGCGTCACCATTCCTCTGCTATGCATCTTGAGAAATTCCCTGCAAACCATAAAGGCAGCTGCTTTGCGCTCGGAAACGGGGGCGGTGGAAGACAGTATGCCGCTGGATAGTCAGGGCACCCTCCTGTCTATTTCTCAGCGCGTACAGGAGGAGGAGGAGCATGAGGAGGATGAGGAGGAGGGGGAAGAGACAGCTTGGCCCGCTGCTGACGGTACACCGGCTGATTGCCTGTCATCCTTTCAGCGTGTATGGCCTGAGGAGGAGGAGGAGGAGGAGGATCCTGAAAGTGATCTTCCTAGTGAAGACAGCCATGTGTTGCGTACAGGTACCCTGGCACACATGGCTGACTTCATGTTAGGATGCCTTTCTCGTGACCCTCGCGTTGCACGCATTCTGGCCACTACGGATTACTGGGTGTACACACTGCTCGATCCACGGTATAAGGAGAACCTGCCCACTCTGATTCCCGAAGAGGAAAGGGGTTCGAGAGTGTTGCTATACCACAGGACCCTTGCGGACAAGCTGATGGTAAAATTCCCAGCCGACAGCGCTAGTGGCAGAAGGCGCAGTTCCGAGGGCCATGTTGCAGGGGATGTGCGTAGATCGAGCAGCATGTACATCCCAGGCAGTGCAACAGTCTTTAAGGGCCTGGCCAGCTTTATGGCTCCCCACCAAGACTGTGTCACCGCTCCCCAGTCACGGCTGAGTCGGCGGGAGCACTGCAAAAGGATGGTGAGGGAGTACGTAGCGGATCGCACGACCATCCTTGGTGACGCCTCTGCCCCCTACAACTACTGGGTGTCGAAGCTGGACACGTGGCCTGAACTAGCCCTGTATGCCCTTGAGGTGCTTGCTTGTCCTGCGGCTAGCGTCTTGTCGGAAAGGGTGTTTAGTGCGGCTGGGGGAATCATCACAGATAAGCGTAGCCGCTTGTCAACCGACAGTGCCGACAGGCTAACACTCATCAAGATGAACAAAGGCTGGATTTCCCCAGACTTCTGTTCTCCACCAGCGGACAGCAGCGATACGTAAGCAATACGTAGGCTGCACCCGCGGATGGAAGCTACGTTCTCTCTCACCATCCAAAACGGGGACATTTCTGCTTCATCAATCTGTGTCTAATATTCCTCCTCCTCCTCCTCCTGCTCCTCCTCCTGAAACCTCACGTAATCACGCTGAACGGGCAATTTTTCTTAGGGCCACAAGGCTCACTCAAATAATTTTTCAGAACAATTTTTATAAGTTTCAATGCGCTTAAAAGCATTGGAACTTTAACTTGAACCAATTTTTCGTTACACTGGGCTGCCTCCAGGCCTAGTTACCACTTAAGCCACATTAACCAAAGCGATTAATGGGTTTCACCTGCCCTCTTGGCTGGCCATGGCCAATTTTTGGGATGTACATTAGTACTGTTGATACAGCAATTTTTGTGGGCCCTCGCCTACAGTGTAATCAAATTAATTTTTAGCCCACCTGCATTACAGCTGACGTTACCTCAGCTGTGTTGGGCAATGCAATGGGATATTTCTATGTACCGCCGGTGGCTTCCTGGCACCCACCCAGGCAGTGGGTCCACAGGGAGTTAAACCTACATGTGTCCACTTGTAAAGAACCCCAGTCTGACTGGGGCATGCAGTGTGGGCCGAAGCCCACCTGTATTACGCACGACATTACTACCTCAGCTGTGTTGGGCAATGCAATGGGATATTTTTGTGTACCGCCGGTGGGTTCCAGGGAGCCACCCATGCTGTAGGTGCACACTGAGTTTTTAATACATCTGTACACTTCTAAAGAACCCGTCTGACTGGGGCATGCAGTGTGGGCCGAAGCCCACCTGTATTACGCACGACATTACTACCTCAGCTGTGTTGGGCAATGCAATGGGATATTTCTATGTACCGCCGGTGGCTTCCTGGCACCCACCCAGGCAGTGGGTCCACAGGGAGTTAAACCTACATGTGTCCACTTGTAAAGAACCCCAGTCTGACTGGGGCATGCAGTGTGGGCCGAAGCCCACCTGTATTACGCACGACATTACTACCTCAGCTGTGTTGGGCAATGCAATGGGATATTTTTGTGTACCGCCGATGGGTTCCAGGGAGCCACCCATGCTGTAGGTGCACACTGAGTTTTTAATACATCTGTACACTTCTAAAGAACCCGTCTGACTGGGGCATGCAGTGTGGGCCGAAGCCCACCTGTATTACGCACGACATTACTACCTCAGCTGTGTTGGGCAATGCAATGGGATATTTCTATGTACCGCCGGTGGCTTCCTGGCACCCACCCAGGCAGTGGGTCCACAGGGAGTTAAACCTACATGTGTCCACTTGTAAAGAACCCCAGTCTGACTGGGGCATGCAGTGTGGGCCGAAACCCACCTGCATTAACCCTTTCCAGTCCACTGTGTGACCTGTGAAGACATTAGGGTTTAAGGCTGTACAGCTCCGTTGTTGGTAGACGTCCGTCGGGGTTCTCTTACTGTATATTGCCAGCCTCTCTGCTGTCGGAGCCTATCCTACGTGTCAGCTCATGCAGTACTGGCTTTAGCCAGCATATAGCGCCGTTGTATAACAGCAGAAAAAGAGTAAGCCCCCTAGGAAAACCATATACAAATTGGATTGGAAAGGGTTAAGCACAACATTACTACCTCAGCTGTGTTGGGCAATGCAATGGGATATTTCTATGTACCGCCGGTGGCTTCCTGGCACCCACCCATGCTGTAGGTGCACACGGAGTTTTTACTACATCTGTACACTTATAAAGAACCCCAGTCAGACTGGGGCATGCAGTGTGGGCCGAAGCCCACCTGCATTAAGCACGACATTACTACCTCAGCTGTGTTGGGCAATGCAATGGGATATTTCTGTGTACCGCCGGTGGGTTCCAGGGAGCCACCCATGCTGTGGGTCGACAGGGACTTCACAATAGGGAGTTGTACCTGCCTGTGTCTATGAATTAAAAAGCCCGGTCTGACTGGGGCATGCAGACACCTTGACAGAATGAATAGTGTGTGGCACATAGGTTCCCCATTGCTATGCCCACGTGTGCAGCTCCTGATGGCGGTGGCACAGGATTCTATTTCTCATTGCTTCTGTACAGCATTGTGGGCTATCGCTCCGCCACTTTTAAAGAGGGTCGCTGCCTAGCCGTGCCAACCTCTGCAGTGTGTGCCTGCGGTCCCTCGTCATGGCAGACGCAATTCTAAATAGACATGAGCGTGTTGTGGCATGAGGGCAGCTGAAGGCTGCCCAGGGACACTTTGGTGTGCGCTGTGAGGGGGAGGGGGGGCGGTTGGTCAGCATGTAACCCAGGAGAAGTGTCAGTGGAGTGTCATGCAGGCAGTGATTGTGCTTTGTTGGAGGTAGTGTGGTGCTTAGCAAAGGTATGCCATGCTAATGAGCGCTTTTCAGAAGTAAAAGTTGTTGGGAGGGGGGGGGGCCCACTCTTGCCGCTATTGTGGCTTAATAGTGGGACCTGTGAACTTAGGATGCAGCCCAACATGTAGCCCCTCGCCTGCCCTATCCGTCACTGTGTCATTCCCATCACTTTCCTGAATTGCCCAGATTTTCACACATGAAAACCTTAGCGAGCATCGGCGAAATACAAAAATGTTCTGGTCGCCCATTGACTTCAATGGGGTTCGTTGTTCGAAACGAACCCTCGAGCATCACGGGAAGTTCGTTACGAATAACGAACACCCGAACATTTTGGTGTTCGCTCATCTCTACTGATGACCTATCCTGAGGATAGGTCATCAGTAGTATTCTCCCGGGAAAACCTCTTTAAAGCCTGGTTTAGACACTATGATTATCACTCAAAAGATGTCTTTTGAGTGATTTTTGAGCGATAATCGTTGTATGCCTTGTAGCAAGGGAGGTACTTTTGCATCGGGATCGCTGACCTCTCATACCAGAAATGGCGCACAACACGAGTAAACACGGCTCAGGGATAGCGTATGTCTTTGTCTGGCTCCTGCCAGCGTTTATTTCACAGCACGTCACAGCACAGCAAATCACATCACTGTCCATAAGCACCCCCACTTGGGTGGGAGTCCAGGGGCGTCATCCCTGTCGGACTCTTGCCTTTCCAGGCCACCAGCCTCCGCTCTGCTTGGGTGAGTCCAGGGGCGTCATCCCTGTCAGACTCTTGCCTTTTCAGGCCACCAGCCTGCAGCACCTTTCTATGCTGCGCTGGCCCTCTCTCTCTCCTTCTTTGGCAGGAACTGGCTTTTATCTGGTTCCTGCTCCACTCCTTGGTTAACCCTCGCACCAGAAGTCCTGTCTCTGGCCCTCTACAGGCCCTTCTGTGTACTGCACTACTACAGCCTATACAGCGCAAGGTGATCGATCAAAAGTTGAGTGATCACTTGGCGCTCAAAGCGGGGTATGCAGAAGACAAGCGGGGCCACTTGTTTTCTGCATCTAGCTGTTCTCTGCTCAGAGCGCCCAGGAGTTATACAGCCGAGTGCTCTGAGTGGAGAATGCAGGACACAGCCGGACCGCTGTGTTCTTCATACCCCGCCTGTGTTCAGGGAGCGGGATAAAGTTAAACAATAGTATCAGCTGTATCCTGCTGTGAATTCCTGATAACTGATTGCTGATCTTTCAGCATGCCGAAAGATCAGCAATCAGAGACGGCTTAACGAAAACTGCACGGTCAGTGCAGTAAGACACAACGATTATCTCTCAAAAGATGGCTTTGAGTGATTTTTGAGCGAAAATCACTGTGTCTAAATCAGCCTTAAGTATTTACTTCTCTACTCATCCTGTTCTGGTATTTTTTTAAGTGCAAATTAATTATTAACCATGCCTGTGCCTTGTCATATGTGTGCATATATATACAAATGCATGTTTCTTCAGCTATATTCCATAAGCCTGAGGAAGAACCTGAAGTAGGTCCAAAAGCTTGCTGTAACATTCATGTATTTTGGTTAGCCATTAAAAGGTATCATATCTACAAGATTACTTGGTTTCTCTCACTGAGAACAATCACACTTGTCTACTGGCGCCCTTAAAAGTTTATTGGCACTATTAGCAATTAACTTGTGTGATGCTATTCTTGTAATTCACTGCCATTTCCAGCAGCCTGTATTTTATCCATGACCCAGACTGGTAGACATCCCCACGGCATAAGGCATGATGCCCATGGCATACTGCAGCATTCTATCTATCGGATTACATTCAAAGGCAAACACGCTTCTGTTGGATTCTGTATATTCCATTTGATTTTACCTTATGGAGATGTTCTCCCCTGCGTAGGTTCAGGCTCACAGGAGCGTAATTTAATAGTGTATTACGCGTACATAATATGCGGTTAATGGAGTCAATGAAAGTTGATTGATTTTCATTGATCCCTTCACACTTGCGTATATACGTTGTGTATAATATGTGCATGT
Source organism: Eleutherodactylus coqui (assembly GCF_035609145.1). NCBI lineage: Eukaryota > Metazoa > Chordata > Amphibia > Anura > Eleutherodactylidae > Eleutherodactylus > Eleutherodactylus coqui. Next base: position 190,351,419 of record NC_089838.1, on the reverse strand, counting down.
TCTATTTTACCGTGTATTATGCATGTTGAGCCCTATTGTTCTCTATGTGCGCGAAATAAATGCTATACATATACAATTACAAAGCGTATGTGCAGCATTTGTATGCAAAATTGCTAAGGGACAGAGTGGGACATAAAAAAAAAGTCACACTGCACATGACAGCGTGCACAGTGAAATGCCATATGCACTGATATACCGGCTCCCACAGTGGTAAAACACAGCGCTATACACAAGATATACCAAGATATCATACTTGTATGCCTTCATACCCACTCGTATCACATCTTGTATCCAAGCTAGAGGTGGTACAACAGGGTACTAGAGCCTCCATGCCTGCCTATATCACATCTTGTATCCAAGCTAGAGGTGGTATAACAGGGTACTAGAGCCTCCATGCCCGCCCATATCACATCTTGTATCCAAGGTAGAGGCGGTACAACAGGGTACTAGAGCCTCCATGGCCGCCCATATCACATCTTGTATCCAAGCTAGAGGTGGTACAACAGGGTACTAGAACCTCCACGCCCGTCCATATCACATCTTGTATCCAAGCTAGAGGCGGTAAAACAGGGTACTAGATTGTACTTTCTTTAAGGGGTCAGTTTTCTCCAATAAATGATCCTTTTGCTCTGATATTGTAATCACTTACTTACATCAACGTTACAATCACACTGAGAAAATGTCATTCGATTCTGACAACTTCTTCTAGGTGCTTGATTTTTTTGACAATGAGTGTATGTGTAGTTTATTGTGGAATGAACATAACTCCTGGCAGAGGCTTAATAATTTTTCTGTCCAAGATAGACATGGAACGAACAGGATATACGTGTAGTTTATAGTGGAATGAACAGATATGCCACACAAGTAGATACCCAATAACATTTATGAGTAAGATAGACATGAAATGAATGGGATACATGTGTATTTCCTAGTGGAATGAACACGCCTTTCCACATAAGTAGATGTCTATTAATGTTCCTGTGCCTAATATATGTTGAATGAACAGGATATATATACTGTTTATCATGGAATTAACATATATTCCACATAAACAAGTGCTTAATTTTCCTGTACAAGATAGACATGGAATGAACAGAATATAAGTGTAGGTTATAGTGGAATGAACAGATATTTAACAGAAGCACATGTCTAGTAATTGTCCTTTGTCTAACAGAAGTGGAATGAGCAGGTTATATTTACTGTTTAGAGTGGAACAAACATATTGCACAAAAGAGATGCCCAATAATTTTCCTGTGCAAGGCAGACTCAGAATGAACAGGATAGATGTGTAGTTTATAGCGGATTGAGCATATATTGCACATAAGATAATACATGTCTAGTAATTTTCCTGTGCAAGATAGATATAGAACAGAGGAGGAGCAGGAGCGTTACAGATAAGAGCTACATAAAGCAGACATAAGTGAGTGCACTTGCTGTTTTCTAAAGTGTGCTGTATCTTAAGTGTGTGACTTGGGATTAGTGGAATTGCTGAGAGCATCTTTCCACATTTTATTTGTATCTGTTTATTTATGTTTTATATCAAGTCACAGTCATCTCTTAGCTTATATATTGTAGCTAAATTGTTTTTTTTTTGTTATTTTTCCAGAAGTTAAATATATTGTTTCAAAGGGGGTATATTGGAGGGTTAATTGTTAAACATAGCTACATTTAAAGGCACAAATAATCTGCTTCTGGGTTTCAATCTCCATTGCTTTGCACAGCTGATAAATTGCATCTGTGGAGCTTCCTGTATCCTTTCCAAACAGAAGATCAAATACCAAAAGGATTAAAAAAATTGGATATAAGGCATGACCTATAGAGATATATATTTACAGGATATGGGTATTTGCCAAACCTTTCTATTTATAAAAGCAGCATATATACGCATTTCGAGATCAGCAGACCTCTTCCTCAGTACTTGCTGTGGACACATGTCTGTCTGGTTGCTGACAGTTGTCCTTAGGGGAAGACTTGGTTCACCAAATCATCTTTTAAGGGCAGCCACCAGCAACCAAATGTTCATACCTTATAGGAATAAAAGGGTTTGGAATAAGAGATAACCAATGTGGCTCAATAAAGATGTTAAAGCGGTCAATAAACATCAAAAAGAAAGTGTTTAAACTACTAAAACAAGAAGGCACCAAAGAAGCACTAAAAACCTATAAAAGGAAAAAAATAAAATTATGTAAAAAGCAGATAAAAGTAACAAAGATGGAGACAGAGAGGCTCATTGCCAGAGAGTAAAACTAGCCCTTAAAGGGGTTGTCTCGCGGCGAAAGCGAAAAAAAAATTTTTTCACTTACCCCCGCATTCTGCCCTGTTAAAAAGAAAGCATAGGTTAGTTTTTAAAAAGCACATTGCGCTTACCTGCATCAGCGTTCTGCAGCTTCTTTTATTCTTCTTTTAAAGATGGCGCCGCTGGTCTTCTCCCACGGTGCACCGCGGGTCTTCTCCCATGGTGCACCGTGGATTTTCTTCTCCTTCCTTGCATTCCATTGCCGATTCCAGCCTCCTGATTGGCTGGAATCGGCCCACGTGATGGGGCGGAGCTACGATGACGACGCGGTGAGCAGCTCTCCGGCACAAGCGGCCCCATTCACCAGGCAGAAGACCGGACTGCGCAAGCGCGTCTAAAAACGCCAGAAGACAGCGAAATTAGACGGAGCGATGGCGACGGGGACGCTAGCAACGCAGCAGGCAAGTAAATAACTTCTGTATGGCTCATATTTAATGCACGATGTATATTACAAAGTGCATTAATATGGCCATACAGAAGTGCTTAACCCCACTTGCTTTCGCGAGACAACCCCTTTAACTGTTCTTCAATTATATAAATAGTAAAAAGATTAATTCTGAAAGTGTTGGCCCTTTAATAAATATAGGAGAAATTGTATAGGCTGATCAGGAGAAAGCAAATCAGATTTTTTTTTTTTCTACAATGTATTTACAGAAGAAAAGGAAATGACAGATGAGATGCAGAGTGATTAAGTAAACTCTCCACTAAATGTCACCAGTCTAACCCAGGAAGAAGTGGAGAGCCAACTTTAAGAGATTAAAATAGACAAATCACCAGGACCAGATGGCATAAACTCCTGGGTTCTAAGGGAATTAAGTAATGTGTTACACGGACCCTTGTTTTTTATAGTTAAGAACTCTATAGTGATGAGGTCTGTTGCACTGGATTGTCCCATAGGCAATGTGGTGCAAATATTCAAAAAGGAGTCAAAAAGTGAACCCAGGAAATACAGACCAGTAAGTCTTACTTCTATTGTGGGTAAAGTGTTTGAAGATTTTTTAAGAGATGCTATCCAGGAATACCTTGAGGAAAATAGCTGTATAACTCCATATCAGCATTGATTTATGAGAGATCGCTCCTGCCAAACCAACGATGAGCTTCTATAAGGAGGCAAGTTCTAGACTGGACTGGGAGAGTCACTGGATCTTGTGTAGCTGCACTTTTCCAAAGAGTTTGATACTGAGCCGCATAAAAGGTTGGTATACAAAATGAGAATGCTTGGTCTGGGCGAGAATGTGTGCAAGTGGGAAGAAAGCAGAGGGTGGTTATAAATGGTACATACTGTGATTCGGTCAATGTTACTAGTGAGGTATTGCAGGGAGCAGTATTGGGCCCTATAATTTTTTATATATTTATTAATAACTCTGTAGAAGGATTGCACAGTAAAATTGCAATATTTGCAAATGATAAAAAATATGCAAAGTAATTAACTTCAAAAGAGAAGAGAATGCAATGGCAAGAGGATCTGGATAAGTTGAGGACTTGGTCAGAAAAGTGGCAAATAAGGTTTAACACTGATAAATGTAAGATTATGCACATGGGCAGAGAAATGCATGTCATCATTACACACTAAATGGGAAACCACCAGGAAACACTAACATGGAAAAGGACTTGGGGATTTTAGTTAACTATAAACTTAATTGGAGCATCCAGTGTCAGGCAGCTGGTAGGATCATAGGATGCATCAAAAGAGTTCTAGAGGTACATGAGGAGACCATTGTTCTTCCTCTTTACAAGTCAAGGGGCAGACCACACATGGAATATTGTGAACAGTTTTGAGCACCGGAACTCAAGGAGGACATATCAGAGCTTGAGTGGGTACAAAGGTGGGCAACGAAAGTAATAAATGGAATGGGAGGATTACAATATCCAGAGAGGCTAACAAAATTGGGGTCATTTAATTTAGAGAAAAAGTCAGCTGAGGGGCGACCTAATAACTATGTATAAATATATCAGGGGACAATACAAGGATCTCTCCCATCATCTGTTTATACCCAGGACTATGACTGTAACAAGGGGGCATCCACTGCATCTAGAGGAAAGAAGGTTTCATCACTAAAACATTAGCCATACAATGAGGACAATCAGCATTTACCTAATGGGGTTTTGTTTGCATTCCTCTGGATGAACATTGGGGCAGTAATGGGTTGAAGTAGATAGACACAGGTCTTTTGTTCAGCCTAACATACTATGTAACTATGTTAGAGTGAGTAGGAGAGATGTGCAGTTTATAGTGAAATTAACAGATGTTCCATATAAAGTAGATGCCTAATACGCATGTAATGAACAGAATATCTAGACTGTTTAAAGTGGAAAGAACATATACTTCACTAAAGTAGATGCTTACTAGAGATGAGCGAGCGTACTCGCTAAGGCAAACTACTCGAGCGAGTAGTGCCTTATGCTAGTAGGGGAGAGCGGTGAGTTGCGGGAGTAAGCAGGAGGGAGTGGGGGGGAGAGAGGGAGAGAGAGATCTCCCCCCCGTTTGTCCCCGCTCTCCCCCGCCGCTCCCCACCCCCGGCCGGCACCCGAATCTAATTTTTCTGAGCTTTATAGACTTGGCAGTGCACAGTTTATAAGTGTGCACATATTATAGTTAACTAGCTGCCTAATAATTTTCTTGTGGAAAGTGCTGCCCGACGTCCACGAGTGGAGAATCATAGCGATTCTCCACTCGTGGGATTGAAATCGTGGCATGCTGCGATATGCCACGATTCTCTACGGTGAGCCTATCTACTAGATAGGCTCATCGCAGAGACCTGTCAGTGCTCCCCCCTCCTCCCCTGCGGTGGAATATCGCTAGCAATATTCCGTCACGGCCGTGGACAGGCAGCCTTAAGTAGACCCCTCCAGTGCTTCATAGACCTACCGAATTATACAATTGTCTATAATGAAAATGAGTTTAATATAGAGTTCTACCGGACACAATAAAATTATCAGGCATATAAATATGATGAATACGTGTTATTTTGACTGTAAACTACAGATATATCTAGTTCATTGCTTGTCAATCAGGCACGACAAAATTATGAGGTTCTACTTAAACTGGATTTGTATTAAAGGGGTTGTCCCGCGCCGAAACGGGTTTTTTTTTTTTTTTAACCCCCCCCCCCCGTTCGGCGCGAGACAACCCCGATGCAGGGGTTAAAAAAACAAACCGCTCAGCGCTTACCTGAATCCCGGCGGTCCGGCGTCTTCATACTTACCTGCTGAAGATGGCCGCCGGGGTCTGCTCCCTCCGTGGACCGCAGCTCTTCTGTGCGGTCCATTGCCGATTCCAGCCTCCTGATTGGCTGGAATCGGCACGTGACGGGGCGGAGCTACACGGAGCCGGCATTCTGCACGAGCGGCTCCATTGAAGAGAGCAGAAGACCCGGACTGTGCAAGCGCGGCTAATTTGGCCATCGGAGGGCGAAAATTAGTCGGCTCCATGGGAACGAGGACGCTAGCAACGGAACAGGTAAGTAAAAAACTTTTTATAACTTGTGTATGGCTCATAATTAATGCACAATGTATATTACAAAGTGCATTAATATGGCCATACAGAAGTGTATAGACCCACTTGCTGCCGCGGGACAACCCCTTTAATTCCAATATAAATTATGCATCTATGATGCTCATTCCATCTCTATGAAGCGAAGGAAATTGCATATATATCTGTTTATATGAAATATGTGTTCATTATATTATAACCTACACATTCTGCTCATTCCATGGCCATTATACTGTAAAATACAAATATATCCTGTTCATTTAATGGCTACCAAGCATAGGAAAATTACTAGGCATCCACTTCTGGAGAATATGTTCATTTCACTATAAACAGTTTCATATAGCCTGTTCATTCAATGTCCATCTTGCACAGAACTATTATAAGTAGAGATGAGCGAGCACGATCGGTAAAGGCAGGTACTCGAGCGAGCATCGCTCTTCTCAAGTAACTGCATACTTGTCCGAGCAAATGGGGGGGGGGTCAGGGGGGAGCGGGGGGGGGGGGGGGAAGTGAGACTGATCTCTCTCTCCGCCCTGCTCACCCCCGCCCCCCCCCCCCCCCCCCGCGCATTTGCTCGGACAAGTATGCAGTTACTTGAGAAGAGCGATGCTCGCTCGAGTACCTGCCTTTACCGAGCGTGCTCGCTCATCTTTAATTATTAGACCTCTTCCTATGTGCAATCTCTGTTCATTTAACTATAAACTACATGCACATCCTGTTCATTCCACATCTATCTTGCACAGAACAATGTGCATACCTTTATGTAGATTTTCACTAATTGGTAATATTGTTCATTCTTTTTATTCATTCCTTTTTTTTTCATTCTTTTTAGTATGTCCCATAATTGACCATTTTTTCCCATCACCGGCACTAATGCGTTAGAAAAATTCATGGAACATAAAAGTGTTTATGAGCCCTTCCTTATTCCATTCTTTACCCTTTCCATTAACAGCACTAAATGTGACTTTGACAACCATGTACACGAGTCTCAGGTTAACTCAAGTGTAGCCAGGAAACCCATGCTTCACTTGCATACATTCATCAAGCTCAAGTAAAATAGCTGTCTAAGGTTATATCTGCAACTTCATGTTCCTGTCTTCTGCCATAGAATAACTCTAGACATGGCATTGATTTATTGATTCCATTTATATCAATGCAAAGTTTATGAACTCTCTTTTTTCCTGGGAGAGATGCTGTTGATCAGCGCATATATTTGCATATAGATCTATTTATTTACAACTGTTGGTTCACACTTTTCTTTGCAGTTTTTCATCAGTATTAAAAATATGTGCATGAAAAGTAGCTTCGCTGTAAGGTAGACATATGAGTATAAGTAGAACTCTTAGATCGGTATTCACTAATAAAAGACACACTAGTCTATTCCCACAAATTACTTTTACTATCTGCCAGTGTTACTATTCTAAATATACTGATCACATCATTTATAATAGAACTAAAATAGGAAATGTTAGTTTTATTGATTTTTATAATTAGAAAATGTGAAATAGTTATTGCTGAGGGAAGTGAAAAGACATTTTAAGCAAGACATAGATAGATGAATTTTCTACTAAGACTCTGTTCGCATCACAATAAGAGCCTTTGTCGGAGGTATATGTGGGTAGGCCTCCCCGTGTATACTTTTGATGGAAAGCTGCAATGTATCCTATTATATAGGCATATAGTGGGATTTGTTACCAATACAATCCCTCCTCCAGGGTCCCATGATGGGTATCAAGAACAGGAATACAAACCCCTCACCACTCACAGACGCTGCAGGGTCTTGGTGGTGGAGGTTACGGTATTAATGTAGTATGTCTCCACCAGAAGTATAGGTTGACCGGGCTGACCTACAGGTAATGCCCAGGTCACGCCCAAAGCTGCCAAAAACGAAATACACATTTATATCCCCGTTGTATATTCCGGGTTTGTCATCTTATATTTTTTCTCCTTCTCTAGGCACAAACACGGCTAGAAGGGAACGGGGGCGGTTGGAGAAAATTTCATTCCCCGCTCTCCCCCACCCGATTTTTTGCAGCTTAAAATCCTGAGGAGAAGCAGTACAGGAGCGAGTACACATAGGGACAAGTGTTGGGCATCATTTGCCTGACATTCGTCCAGTGTAAATGGCCCCTTACATAAGATGAACCGAGTATTAGTCTAGTATGTCTCCACTCGGGAGTGATTTTGTCAGCTTTGGGCGTGACCTTCGCGTTACCTGTATGTCAGCCTGGCCAACCCATAGTTCCAGTCGAGATATACCACACTAATACCGGTGATCACTCTGCACTTATTGTCCACTCAAAATGAACAAAAATATACGTGTGAACAGTTTTTGTGCCTACTAGCTGCTGCGAGACGCCACAGCACTGAGTATTTCATTGAAGGCCAAACAGCAAGAGACCGCAGCAGCGAGTGTAATTTCAAAGACCAAAAGCAGGGAGAGATCACAGCAAATGTTCTTTCCAAGACCATTAGGGACTGTTCACTTGGTGGTCACTCACATGTATTTATGTATTTTCAGGAAGCAGTTCGCATTAAGTGGTAGGCAAAATGTTTTTAAAAAAAAGCAGGAGACAATCAGCATTCAATGGGAGGCGCCTGCTGAGCAAGCACACCTCCCTCCAAAGTTGTTGGCTAGTCATTGAAAGACAACAATTACCTGTTTACACCAGATGATAATGAAGCAATGGCTATTTTTAGGTGAGTTGAAATTAAGCTATTAGTGAACAAACTCACTCATCCCCTAATTGGCAGCCATATTTACATGGAACAACAGTCACCCAATTATTCAGATGATAGTCGTTACGTGTAAAGCCACGATTCATAGAATCATAGAATGGTAGAATTGGAAGGGACCTCCAGGGTCATCGGGTCCAACCCCCTGCTCAGTGCAGGATCACTAAATCATCCCAGACAGATATTTGTCCAGCCTTTGTTTGAACACTTCCATTGAAGGAGAACTCACCACCTCCTGTGGTAACCTGTTCCACTCATTGATCACCCTTACTGTCAGAAAGTTTTTTCTAATATCTAATCTGTGTCTCCTCCCTTTCAGTTTCATCCCATTGCTTCTAGTCTTTCCTTGTACAAATGAGAATAGGGCTGATCCCTCTACAGTGTGACAGCCCTTCAGATATTTGTAGACAGCTATTAAGTCTTCTCTCAGACTTCTTTTTTGCATTCCCAGATCCTTTAACCGTTCCTTATAAGACATGATTTGCAGACCGCTCACCATCTTGGTAACTCTTCTCTAAACTTACTCCAGTTTGTTGATGCCTTTTCTATGTATCCCGGCTTAGTGTGTCAGGATACGCCCCTAACTGGTGACACCCAGTTGTCAACTTATTTATAAATGTCTAGGAAGGATAACAGAGGAATATAGCACAACATAGAATTTTAAGACAAGATACTCCAGAATTGTTACTTCATAAAGAATACAGATATTTACTAACATGGACATGTCAGGAGAGGTGATAATAATCTTTATTTGTATAGCGCCAACTCATTCCGCAGCGCTTTAATGCGCTGGTCTTCTTTAATAGCGGAATATCTATGAATGTGTGAAGTAAAACAAGTATTCACAGCTGCGCTGATATTTAGAGTATTTTCTGGGCATTTATTATACTAGAAAGGGCTGTGTCTGTAATTATACTTCAGCTCCAATTACTTGAACGATGAACAGGGGAGGATGCAAGTAGCGATACAGCGCATGGACAAACATGACACTATTTCTAGAAATACAGAAGACTTTTTCTAGACTTGAATAAACTACTTTAGACTTCTTGCACTCAAGCAATTCAGAAGATGAGCCCAAGATTCTTGGGAGTAACTTGCATCAGACAGCACTCCAACACCCTGTCCATGTGCTGAACACCACACATTGACATGTACTATTCTCAGACAAGAATAGGACATGCTGTGATTTTTATTTGCACAGCGTATCACCAAGCGGAGGAGAGATCTCTCTCTCCCCTCCAGCCGGCATTCCGGCTCGTCTATCTTTTTTCCTCTGAAGTTGCGAGCGTTTCCGATGCTCCTATGCAATGTTAATTGCACATGGGCGAAGGAACACTCACATCCATTAACTTCAATCAGGGCTGTCCGTGCGAAATCCCCTCTAGAATAGAGCATGCTGCGATTTTTCTTCCGCTGCAGAATTTGTACCTGTGCGGGTGAATAAAAAATTGAAAACACATGGCTTTCAATGCCCGCGTTTAGCTGCGGATCTTACACACAGATGGTGATTGCAGATTCCGCAATTAAAATCCATTCGTGTGAGACCCCCCTAGACATATTAGCTGTACATTTCCAATATAACAGCAATGCTACTAATAGAAGAGCCTCAAGCTTAGCAGAAGATCACAAGCCCAGCAGCCGAGGTGTAAACTACTAAGCACTTGATATCCGAAAACGGAATTATAATAAGCTTAGCCATACTCTTAGGATAAATGCACACATACTAAAGTTGCTGCTCATTTTCCTTGAGGATCTGTGCATGGATAATCCACTGAGGATTACAGGTCAGGCCATGTGCAGAACATTTCAACAAATCTCAACCACATGGTGCTGATTTTTTCTGCATGGAAATTGACCTATGGTGCCCATTTTTAAAATCAATTACTTGTCAACTTGTCCTACGAATTTCAACTGCAGACACCTACAGCAAAGCCACACGTGGATGTGACAGAAAGAAAATCCACCCAGTATGGATGAGATCTAGCCTACAGTATAGCAAAACCCAGTCTTGTAATGAACCATGCACCAGTCTGTCCATCTAGTACCAGGACAGATTTGTATCCCCTGTGAGTAAACAACAAAGGTTCCTACCTGGTTCCCCAAAAATAAGACAGTGTCTTATATAAATTTTTGCTCCAAAAGACTTTATTTTTTTACATGTAAAGCTGTCTGGACACTATTTAAATTTACTTTTTTTATTACCTGTAAATAGGGTTTAATTTTAGAGTAAGACTTATAGTTCAAGCATTCTCAAAAATCCTGAAAAATCATTCTGCATCCTTAAAAATCCTGAAAGATCATGCTAGGGCTTATTTTCAGGGTAGATCTTATTTTCAGGGAACCAGGGTACTGAAAGGCAGCAAGCAGAAATCTTAAAAACTGTGAAGGAATTGATACAGAAAGTATACTGGAAAGTTGTAAAAATTGTTATTATACAAAAATAGCCAAAATACCCTCTTAATGGGGAAGTTCCTAAATTCTCTTAGTCTATAGAGCTACCTGGTTCATTCATATAAAGATGAAGAATAGCATTTAGATTACAGTAAAAGTATGACACTTACACAGGGCTGATGGTTTACCGAATGTATGGCTTGCTAGACATATGTCTTTTTCCAACCATACTATGTAAGTCGGTATAACAATGCAGATTTAAATGTTGTTCATGGTCTACGAATAGCTATGGGCACCGCAATGCTGACTGATAATGATTGTCACATTTGCAAACACAGCATCTGTGAGCCCAAGATAACTCAGAAACAAACTGAATAGAAAATTAACAGACTTCACACAAGAGGACAATTCAGAAGCGTCTAATTCCTGATTATTTTCTTATTCCAGAAGCAAATATTCTTCATAGACTTAGAAATGACACCCACTAAATAAGAAACACACTGTAGCTAAGAAGTAGCCCAAATACTAGAATAACACAGATCATAGCAGGCGGAAAACTAATAATAGCTATGGGGTATTCTTGGGGATTTGGGATCTTCTAAGTCAGTGCTCATGTTATTCAGTAGCTCTCACAGTCAAATACAGCAAGAGCTGCTACACGATGCCAGTGCCATATCACATGCCAACTTGCAAGCATACCTTATAATTTTAGTGTTATTCGACTCTTAAGTCACACTTGGACAGGTAGTCTGTCCTTTGGGCTAACCTAATTATATAGTATCAGGTATCAATATTCACCTGTGACTGTAACAGATCCATCCTAATTGGTATTTGGAATGAGTGTGTGACACATAAGAATAGCAGGTATATTTATCTCATCCAGAAGTGGAAACCATACATCAAATCTAAAATATGGGTACAATAATGCAAGTGTTACTACACTTTACCATATGTATGCTGGGATGAGAAGCTGAAGCACGAATATACTATAATATGGGGGGTTATATTTATGCCCAGTGTGGAATACAATAGCTTACATGCATTACATGTACGTTCATGCCAGTCTCAGAATAATGAGTTGGGCTGTGAGAAAGGTACATGATAGCACCTAATATTTTACTTTTTCTGTAATACATTACAGCTCCAACAGCTTGCAAACAAAACAAAAGTACCATACAAAAAGTTGGATATTTGCATTCTAACATGACACAATGGTGTATAATGGTTAGATATGTAAGAACAGCTATATAAGCAATAATGGAGCACCCTTAAATTCTCTTGGCATTCTTGTTTATATGTATATATGGTTTACCTTTAGTGTTACTTTATTGTGCATCCCCATCCGAAACCTACTTTTCATTCTTTACGCTGTATTTGCATCTATTCTATGTGAATAAAGTATCTGGTACATTGGTATGTATCCATAAGAAACACGTTATATGGCATTTCTCTAAACTATGCCCACTGAAATAATACATAGATGGGATGTTCATCTGAGCATGCACAAACATACAGAAGACAGATAGAGATTAGCATCCAATTGCTCAGTAAGTTCCATTGTATTAGTTTCCTTTCATTCACTCATTCTATATGTATCATAGTATTACCTTCTTTGCACTCCATTATTACTTTCATAACAATAGCACAGTCCATGTGACAGCAGTGTGACTGACCACTATGCTTACAAAGGGTTGTCTCATTAATACAACCCCTGTCTATGACAGCGCCTTCACACTGGTATGAAAATCCTGCGATTTTTGCTCAATGCAGGAGTGAGTAAAAACGCAGACTTATGAAACCAATGATTTTCAATGGTTCCCTTCACATTTGCGATGTTTTCACTCATGCGATGTTGCGAGAGAAAAAAATTGTGGCATGTCCTATCTTCCTGCGTTTGTGTTTTTTTTTATCTGCCATGTTTCCCTATGGAGCCTCCTTTATATCGCATCACAAAGCACAAACTTGTGATTTTCGTGCAATGTGTTTTTAACATTACAAAGTCCTATTAGCTTTCACATTAAAAATGCGTGAGAAAATCACAAGTGGCAGTGATGTTTTTGTGAAAAAAGCAGCACTGACGCTAAAAAAAAACGCAGGAAAAAAATTGTGATTTTCTTGAGGTGATATCGCGATTGCAAGTGTGAAGGAGCCCAAAGCCCTATGAGGGCATACGGACGTGATAGAGGGTGGACCACAGCTCAGGCCCCTTCTTTGAGGCAGAAAAGACAGCTGCTCTGGCAGTCCTGGCCAGTTTATGCATTAGTTGAATGGCCACCAGGTGAAGCTACTTTTCCCTGCAGTAGCTCCTTTTTCCGCTTTCGAAAAAAAGGAACAGTAGCACAATATTAGGTTGCTTCAGTTCTTTGGATCAAATGATATTTATGAGTCACGTTTTTGTAGGTTCCAATAATTAAACAATCCAGATCTGATGAATTTGTATTGCATGGGTATACCTTTATTTCTATTAGTCTTATTAGACTCACAGTAGAACATTAGTAATACAAATAAACAGTCGTAGATATTACAATGGTTACATGTGTGGTTACTATAGTCTCCAGAGAGATAATAAAGAAGGCATTAGATTGTGAGGTCTACAGAAAGGACATCCATATAGGATATCAAAAACTGATGGATATGCAACAGGATTCCTTATATATGCTTTAGGGGGTCGTTTCCATGTTAGTGCAACCCTTCGAGCCTTCAAGACAAGTAAGATCTCAAGGATTCGGGAGAGAATAAGGTGAGTGGAGATACACACCATGTATCCCATACTTTTTAGCAAGCCTGGAGACATCCTCAGTTTTCATACACAATGTTTTTGAATGATCTAGTCGTATTTACCATCTTCCGTTAATCTCCCATCTACCTATCATGTCCCATATATTTTATCCCATCCACCTGTATATCTCCCATCCTCCAATTACACTGTAAGATCCCCTTTATATTTCTATTTTTTCATTTTTTTTAAATATAGAGCAAAACAACACAAGGAAAAAAAACTGTAGCGTGAAAATCACTCTTTCCCCTTTATTAAAATGCAATCACACATAGTTCAAGCTTTTTTTTGACACTCTAAAACTCAATAGATTGAGAAAGTGATGCAATTTGACATCAGTTTCCACCCCATGAAATCAATGATCAAGAAAAACAAAAGAAGATGGATCCTATACAAAAGGCAAGACTGGACGGATGAAGTCTGATGCAGAATAAAGCACGAGACTGGGTGCCACAGAAACAAAAAACAAAAGTGTGAGTTTAGTCTAAAGTTGGCCATGCACATAAGACAACAATCTCTCTCCAGCTCAATGTCCCCCATTTCAATAGAGAGGGGGATGAGTGCTGCCTGAGGAGTCTCCAGGGGAACAAAACAGTCATGTTGAAACCTTATATTTCCAATCTTTGTTACCGTTTAATGGTTACTGTTGTTCAAACACACTTTGCATAAATCAATAGTACAAGCAAATATGAGAAACTTTGTAATATGTCTCAGAGAAAACAGAAAGCCTCCTTCTCCACTTCTGAGGCTGCTTTCCTCCATCCCTTCCCTCCTTATCTATTCATTCACATGAAATACTGCTTAATCCGTGTTACAAAACACAAGACAAACAAACACCTCAGACAAGCTGCTAATAGAAGTCTATAGAGAGGGGAGGCATGATGAAGTCAGAAGCAGAGCTGCAGAGACACACACACATGCATGCTATCCATAGAAGTCTATGGAGAGAAAACAGAGAAGAGAAAGATAAGCTGAGAGAGTGAGACAGAGAGAGCACCTCAAAGTACTTTATTCACATCAATACTGCTCAGTACTACTCTATAGTGTTAAGGCAGCAGAAATGCAGTCCCAAACTCTCGCTCACAACCTGAAGGTTGCAAATTCAATCCCTTTGTGGTTCACATAGCCAGCTCAAAGTTAACTCAGCCTGCGATCCTTCCAAGGTAAAATGAATACCCAGCTTGCTGGGGGGAGGGGTAATAAATTAATTACCTGAAAGCACTGCAGAATAAGTTGGCACTATACAAATAACAAGATTTATTTTATTTACTATGTATGCTGTTGCTTCTGAGTAAGAGCAAGTTAGTGAACAGAAGCTCCTGTTTTCTTCATGTGCACTGTATAGAATACATCATAGCAGCTAGTCTCTACCCACAGCTTCAGAGGAAAATGTGAATTAGAGATTTAGCCTACAGAGGAGAAAACTGGTGATAAATGAAGATTAAGTCATATAATAGCCAGAAATAGTGCCGCTCCTCATCTACACCCATGACAGATTATTCTGAAAAAATCACCTGGAAGGACAGGCATGCTGTATCACAAGATGACTGGGGATAGCCAGGCTTTAGCAAAGTTTATCCAGTTATAGGCAGATCCTGCTGTCAATCAGAATCAGTGGTATCGGTTGATCTTTTTCTAATGTGTATGGCCAATTCTAGATCAGTTGCAAAAAAAAGGCACTTCAACAAACAGAAGTGTGAACTCGACCTAATAAATTCTTATTATATTAACAATCAATAGCATAAGCGAACACACTGTGGCATCAAAAATGATGTTACATTTTTTAATCCATTGTTACATTGACTTTAAACTAATACAATGAAAATAATGTAACAGTGTGATACATTTATAGCATCAATGTTTCAATCAATTGTGTTCTAATGTATTTGCGGATGCCAATTATAATGATAGTATTAAAGCGACCCTCTGGTTTGGGGACAAAGTTCTGTCCCAGGACAGGGGGTATATTACCTGCAGTTGTTCTTCTCTGATGCCCCTCCAAGCTACTAATTCCAGGCCCCATTTTCAGCTGTCCAAGATGGCTGAGGTAATTCTCTAACTATCTAATGCACACTGTGCATTGCTCCTTGATTGGGTAGTATTGATTTCGTGAGCAGCTCCAGCCAATTAGAAAGCAGATA
Organism: Eleutherodactylus coqui; assembly: GCF_035609145.1. Taxonomy (NCBI): domain Eukaryota; kingdom Metazoa; phylum Chordata; class Amphibia; order Anura; family Eleutherodactylidae; genus Eleutherodactylus; species Eleutherodactylus coqui. The sequence goes on along the minus strand of NC_089838.1, from coordinate 190,335,586 downwards.
TAGTACATTAGTAGTTTAATACTAGCAATGCACTGTAGGGATTAGGTAGTCTGAAGATTGTGTCAGCTATCTTGGATGACTGAAAATGGGACCCAAAAAAGTGGATAGGAGAGACAGCAGAAAAGAACAACTAAAAGCAATATACATCCCCACCCTCTCTGATCCGGGACAGAATTATGTCCTGAAACTGAAGAGTCACTTTAACGCATTTGGTTTGACATACCAATATTTGCCTGATCAAAACTGAAAAGAACGGTTAAAGAATCTGTTGACCAAAGATGACATTGTTCATGTAAACAATTTGACCATGCATGGCGAATTTCAAATTCTACATAGAGATATATTTTGCCCCTTCCCAAAAGTTTCTTGAAGGACACCTGTCACCTTAATTGTCTCCTTTAAATCTATGCTAACAGTAGCTGAGGCAAAGGATAACAAGTGTAATGATGCTTCAGGTTCTACTCACAGTGCTCCCTGGGCCCTGAAATTGGCACTCTCAAGGTATGCAAATAAGTTTCCTGGTATGCAAATGAGGTGTGAGCTATCCAATGGGCAGTTCACAGTCTGGGGACTGGTCTGGACATTACACCTCATTCAGCCTAAAATCTGTCTCTTGTCTAGTTATTGACATCACTAGCTCATCCGTGGAACGCACAGCATCTCTAGCTTAGCAGGGAGATGCTTTGGAGCCATGGGGAGCAGTGATCTGTGGAACCTAAAGCACCCCTAAACTTGTCATCCTATCCCCCACCTATGGTTTGCATAGGATAATGGGGAAAAATTAACATGACAGAGTTCCTTTAAAGTTGGATTCTTCATTGGATGGCTTTATAAGATGAGTGCTACTATTCATACAGATTGACAAAGGGTGACAACAATACTACGGCAGATGGACCAAGGAAATGACATAATATCCATATCTTAAGTGTGTATATTGTACTACTTCTTAAAATGTAAATTCCCCATTCTTCTCTTTCAGTTCATCCATGCATATACAGTAATGGCAACTTACAAATAAATTATTCCTGGAAACATTATAATCAAGATATATTTGATCTAGCAACATGACTACAATACTTTTCCTAGTAACTACCCATTAATAGACTCAGGGATGTTTAGCATGCTCCCAGTTCACAGTTTGTAGTCATTGGCTATTCCCTTTCATTCAAACATAAGCCACAGAAGTACTCCCAAACTCCAGTAAAGCTCTACTTCATACATACAAGAAAAGTCTATACATAGGGCAAATCATTATTCCTTCTGTAAAATATATGCTGACGTATGTAGGAGTGGATCTGGAAACATGACTAAAACTACTGTATGTTTCAACAAAAAAGGACAGTTTGCTATGAAAATCGAAACTGTGAAATTCATATTCCCTGACCAAATGGAAAACCAGTCCAGTCTGTAGTTCAATGTTGTTTTTTTTAAATAATGGTAATACAAATTGAAAGAAGAAAGAACAATGAGTGGGAAAGGACTGGCAAGGGTTGGGCATTGGGTAATATGCAGACCCACTAAGTATAATGTCTTATGTGTCAACTACCGTATTGTACTCTGAGATCCTTGTAGTCTTTCCAACCACGTGATCTCTAAGGGCAGGCTGTTTATGTACAAATGGTTATACTGTTTAACAAATAAGATTAAAAGTCAACATGACGTAAACAGGAAGCATTGCTTGGTTTACAAGGACAGGTGCACATTATCTACTGCATACACCCTCTAAAGATTGTGTAATGCATTACATAATTCCTGGTGTTTTGTATGAGGTTGAACTGCAAATAGCAGGAACACAATGTCACACTATAAAATATAATATGTTGCAAGTACATGAAAAGCTACATCTCCATAGACAATACCCATAAAGCAATATGTATCATACATAATGTACAAGATGAAGACATTCAAAACCATGCCTCCCTCAACCAATCCCAACCAAGATGACCTCAAAATTACTGAGATTGAAACTTGGAATGTAACACCCATATTAAAACTAGTATATTGACACCTATGTAGGATGTAGAGCGATCATGGTGGACAGAACTCGACATTTTTTTCATACATTTACATTATAATCTAGATATAAAATAGGTCTTGTTATATTGTCAAGCACTGAACAACAACATGGATGGCCACAAATAACCAGCAAACAAAATGATATCTAGTTCAGATATGAATAAAGTCTAAAGGCCCTTTTATTGTGCAAGTAGTTGCTAGATCGAATGGTTTGCACAATAATCTAAATGTAAATGTGTGCAGCGAATGAACGATCAGCAATAAATTGCTAGATTATTGCCAATTAGATAATTCATGTGAACCTAAAAATCATTATATATCTGCCATTGCTTTGTGCAGTATAAACAGGTGTCATATGATTTCCAGGATAGACTGTAGTGGCAGATGACTAGAGGCGGGGCTATGTTTGAATGAACGAGCGAAACTACCCAATTATTGTTCATTGTAAATCCATATAAAATCACTACATCACCGCTGGTCACATACTTGTTCCAAATTATCTTGCCTTGTAAAAGGGCCTTTAGAGGCACAATAATCTTAAAGGAAATAGGAATAACCACTGATGACAACAGATATGATGACTACTCTGTTAATGTATCAGCACAAAAGCCAAAACTGTATCACTCCAAAAGATCACATTCTGAAGTTCACAAAACTAGAACAGCTCCACCCTGTGGCCAAATTATCATGAAGCAGGGTGCAACCTCTCAAACTCTGTGCTGAGCTATTGCCAGTTCCAATTCTTGCTAGCATTAATTTTTAAAGTAATTATTTTTTATAATTTCACGATAAACTTCCTGCACATTCCCCCTTTACACCATAAAACATGCCCACCTTTATAGTAAAAGTGGAAAATGACCATGTGACTAATGCAGGTGTACTTCACCCTAAAAAATGAAGGCTAGTTATGACTTTATTCCAGTGCACAATAAAAAAGCAACTCAGCAGGATACATTTCATTGATTGATGCATCTCTATAGCAAGGAATGTTCCAGCAATGAATCTTGGCATCATTATGAACTAATCATGTATTTCCACTAAAACTGTCTGACATAACCTAGATAGCATCATGTTGTGAGCAGATCTTAGAGCAATCAGCTACTAAAGTTAACAAACTAGCAGAGGTATAGCTGATGGTACCTGGGATAAGAGAAGTGGTTGGCATTTGACATGTGACAAGCCAATGCATTGCTCTGCAACTCCTCCTGCCATCCACTGGCGATCCACAAGTGCACCTATACAACAAACCACTCGGATCAGCGAGTAGATCTCCAGGTAACCAGAATCATCTCCAGCGCTGTCAATCAAAGCCCCATCCTTCATAGAAGCCAGTGCAGAAGCCCCGCACACCACTGATCGCTATGGAGTAATCACCTCTGCTAATCCCAAATACTCCGGAACAAGACAACAAGTGCAATAATCCAAGGTGGGAGAGCTCCGCTGTCATAGATCCATGCGGGGAAGCAGGTCTGGTGCTGACAAGCTGCGGAGTGAAGGCTCTCGGCTGTCTCTCCCCCACCTCCTCCCTCTCTCCCCCCGATGGGCCCTCCACTTAATTCCGTGCTCGTCAGCGCACACGTCAGTGGAGGAGGTCACCCTGCTCCTCTGCTACATCACACTCCCTACAATAGTGATTGTGCATTGCTCCACAGTAATAGGGGAGGGGGCAGGTGTGCTGGGGGCATCAATGACCTACTTCACTGTGCTTGAGGAATGCCAGGGGATGTGGCATGCTCTATTCACATGCCAACCACTCGACACTTTCACTAGAGCTTTTGTGAGCTGCTGAAATGCTAGTGGTGGGAAGGCTGATGATCCAGAGCTCTACTTGAGTGCACAATGCTAGTTGCTTGTGCAATAAAGTCCAGCTCTGCTATGCCAGACACTGCAGCAACACCACACATCAATGGGGTTATCAGAGAGATACAACACACACCTGTCACTATCACTTTCCCAGACTTGTACTTCAACCACCATTACATTCTCTTTATGGCCCTTCTCACTATAGCACAAACCCTTCATGTTCTGTAGATCTTCCTATCTATCTATCATCTATCTAACTCATATCTATCTATCTCATATCTATCTATCTATCTATCTATCTATCTCAAAATGCACAAATACTCCCCATATTATATTGGAAACCAGTAGAAGAAGAATTCAGCAACTGCTGTCAATCACTGCGAACTGTAGTCCCATAAATAGCTGAATTCAGGACTGAACATAAAATCATCTCATTCTGTTGCAACTAATATTTTTGAAATCGACTACACATAATTAGCACATAGTAATAATTTACGCACAGTATGCCTTGTGAACATATGATACCATCGCCGCTTCATACCATAAACGTTTATTCTATAGAGCAGAGAAGGTTCCAGTTACTTATTGTACCTTAGGAAGAAAAACACATCCGTAATACGGATCCGTGTTTTGAATGATATTACATCCATATGTCAGCAATTTGCCTCCGTATTTGTATTATTTTCTACTGGGCAAATACTGATCTGTAGAAAATCTGATTAGGATTAGCCCTATAGATTAACAATAGCTCCGTTTTAAGGTCTACTCCCCACAAACCTACTCACATATGAAAAACGCCGTAAAGTTTGGTAATCTGCAACTCCGCAGACTGTATGTATAAATGGGGTTATTATTCGTGTCCCTATATTACTCCAATAGCATTATATCATACACAATAATATTACCGCATCTATGTAACAAAAGATATTATAGAACGACTTACAAAAGTGTTACTACTTGATTCAACGGCTGGGACCAAGTGGCATGTCTGTCTATATATCCATAGCCATCTATATGTAGAGGTATTGGAAATAATGTTGCACTATAAGGCTCCATCCACACAGGGCAGTTCGGCTGCAATAAAAGCAGCACCAAAAATTGTATTTGTAAAACTGCGTGCAATTTTACTACAAATGTTGTAAAAACACGCATGGTTTCACCAATGCACTTTTTGGTGCGGTTTTTATTGCAACTGAACTGCCCTGTGTGAATGGAGCCTCAGGGCGCTCTCACACCGGACGGAATATTCAGTACCAAAATTCGAATGGCTAATGTGTGGATTTTGATGTGGAATTCCAGGATTTGATATTCCACATTCCGTCCCACGGAAAGCACCCTTAGGGTATATTCACATGTACATTTATGTTAGTCCTGAAAAATCGAACAGATTTTTTGCGCAATTTTCACATAATTTTTATGCATTTTTACTATTTTTCCACTTAGCAGAAATAACACATGATGGTCCAAATGTTGTTATTAAAGGTTCTGCACACTTTTTAGGGTTACCATGGTTACATGCGATAAAACCGGATTGCAATCACATCAAATGAATGCACTACATTTATTAACTGCACCCATGGACTTGAATAGGCAATTTTCATCCAAAAACCGTAACAAAATAGGACATTGTTTGCCTGACTAATATATATATATATCACAAGTGTAAATATGAAATAACGCACTTTATTTCTATCCGATTTTGGTCTGATTTTACAGACAGAATAAGGGCGCCTACCCACTTGCGTTTGCGATTTTCGTGCGTGAAAAACGCAGTGTTTTTCACGGCTTTTTCGCGCCTTTTCCATTAATTTCCATTGACATTCATGGGTGCATTAAGAGAAAAATAAGGACACATATGCAACTGACAGTTCCTATGTTAAAAATTACAACAGACCGAAAAAAAAACCGCAAATGGACAAGAACACATTCTATCCTAATTGCTCTTCAGAAAAAACGCAAAGGAAAAAAAAAATCGCAAGTGGCTAGGCGCCCTAATTGTTTGTGTGAATATTCCCCTAATTGGTTATCATAAAATGACCGCACAAGGCTTTATAGGGCACAGCACAAGGTTAGCTTCATATAAAAGCACACAACAAGGCCACAGAACAACAGCAACATAAGCTAGACATAGAGGGCAAACATTCCAAGCAGCACACAAATAACACTAGAATGCCATTACCATGTCACCTTCAGCTTACTCTGGGCACAGGGGCTATGCTGGCTGAGATAGGCACAAAGCACAATGTTTGCTTGTAAGCTCATTACTCAAGGCCGCCTATGCTACATTGTACTCCTACTAAACAAGAGAAACTGTGCCTGTCATGTGCTGTGTCAGCAGCTCTGCACATGCGTACTAGTCTGTGGCAGCATTCTGCCAGCACCTGCTATCAGAGGGTTAATATTGTGTGCACTGCACACAGCACAAGGGCTGCCCAGGGACTAATTAACCGCTGCCCTACAGGGAGCCATGGCACACACAGCTCCGTCCCTTATGCCACCCACAGCCATGTGAGTGCCATGCTCCACACAAGACATGATCTCTTTATAATGAGGGTATCAGATGACAAGTGTGAGCACTCTATAACTCCCTCCACCATACACTATAGAACTACAAGTAGCAGCATGGCATTCCAACGTGATGATCAGTGGTTGTTCTAGCTCAGAGGCTGCAGGGTTAAACCTTCCCACTTTGCATAGATCCACATCCCTGAAGGCTGCATTGAAAATCCCTGGATTATTCCTAACAAGATTAGTGTTTAACCTCTCCATATCCGGACGTCTCAGACGGAGTGACCTACAAAGCTCACACACTACTCCTCCAAAAACTGTTCACCATCTCAGGGGTGTAACTATAATGGGTGCAGAGGATGTGGTTGCCCCAGGGGCCTGGAGTTTTTTACACAGGTGGAATTATTCTGAAACAATGTTGCGGAATTTGACATAGCGGAACTCCGCAACACAATCTGCATGTCTGAATGCGGACTTGTTGGCAGAATTCCGCCATTTTTAATTCTGCATCAAAATCCGCACGTTAGTAGTGCGGATTTTGGTGCTGGATATTCCTAAGGGACCTTTTACGCTGGATAGAATATTCTGCAACAGCGTTGTTGGGCATGCCCTCCTGTCGAATATCCAGAACCAAAATCTGCACTGCTAACGTCCGGATTTCGGTGCGGAATTGAAAATAGCAGAATCCTGCTGACAATTCTGCATCACAATCCGCAGTTAGCAATGCAGGTTTTGGTGCAGAATATTCCCTCTCCTACGAAGAATCCCTAAGAGGGGCTTCACACACAGCAGTTTGGGGAAAATGCACTTGCAGTTTTTGATGCACTTTTTGAGCCAAAATAGGAAGTGCATTAAAGGAGAAGAAGAACTATAAGGTGAGAACTTCTCCTTCCTGCTGGATCCACTTCTGACTCTGGCTCCAAAAACTACATCAAAAACTCAAGTACTTTCTCTAAAATATGCTTTGTGTGAAGCCCCCCTTAGGGCTTCATAAGGTCACTCTTCATATGAACAGACCAGTATCATATGGAAGGATACCAGGTGGGGGGCTCTGTTACAGATTTTGCATTGGAGCCCAGCAGCTTCCGGCTCAGAGGTGTCATATATGACAATATTACACTAGTAGTCTATTACCTCTGAGCCTGAAGCTGCTGGGCTCCAATGCAAAATCTGTAACAGAGCTATTATATAATAAATGTCTCTAAACATATTATTACACAAACAGGCTTCTCACATGTAGCAGAGCTGGGCTTGTCACATGTAGCAGAGCTGGGCTTGTCACATGTAGCAGAGCTGAGGTTCTCATCTGGCACAGTACTGCAAGCTACACAGACGCAGTTCCATGACATACTCAGCTCTACTACACGAGTATATCGGGCACATGTCGTGTAGCACGGGTGTGATGACAATCAGGCCGTGGCAGTGCCAGTTTCATGTGTAGCGCCAGAAGTTGGTCGGCTGCCAGCACCCCGCACCACACGTACACCCACAAGTCTTCCTGGGGAAAAAATGCCCCCGGCCTCCCCCCGGTCCCCGTTGGGGTTTCATTCGCTACCGGACCGGAGGGGGTAACAAATGAAAGTGAAAGCGGGCACCTGGCTGCTCCGGGCGCGTTTTTTCCCAGCACATAACATTGTCCGCGGTGGCGGCGGCGGGTGGCTGCTGCCGCCTCCAACTCCTCACGACGTGCCCGCGGGAGCCGGTGCCAGCCGTCCTGTGGGCACAGCGGGCACTTCTCCCAAGTTCCCCGTGTCTTACCGTTCCGGTGTGGCAGTGCAGAGTCACTCCAACATGGCATCCTCCCGTGTGCTCCACACTGTGCAGACAACTCCTTCATTGACCTTTGCAGCAGTTGCAAAATTTCTTACTAGCCAATTAAAAATTGTTTATGAGCCGCCTCTACTCCACCCATGACTACTCATAGCACAGCAGTGAGACTGCTGCCACCCGGCACCCACTGGGGACTGGCTGGAGGTGCCCACTGCGTGCCCATTCCTTACCCTCTCCACTCCTTTCCTCACTCTTCTTTCACAGGAAAGTTGCAAGTCAATCACTGTGTAGAATACAAGCACAGGTGTCTGAGGTGTACAAGGTGGAAGGCAGGGTGCAGGCACACAAACCAGCATTCAGACGGGAAGATGATTGGAAATGGTTTTATTCCCACCGCGATTATTTAAATCGGATGAACTGCTCCAGTATGGACTACAAATGAAGTAAAGCACAATACCTTCTATTTTGTTGTGAGGTATGATTTTAAAAAACAGATTGCATTAGTTTAATGCGATTGCGATCCATTTTTATTATATGTAACCATGGTAACCATAAAAAAAGAGTGTAGAATCTTTAATTACATCATTTTGCCCGTTATGCGTTTTTTACACACGTAAAAATTAGATGTAAAATGGATGAAAATCACATGGAAAAATCAAAGAAATGCCAAAAAATTGCTTGAAAATCAGTAAGATTTTTCAGGACTAAAAAAACCCTAAATTATTACATATATGCGATAGAGAGACATGGATAGATTTAACATGAGATAGATAGATAGATAGATAGATAGATAGATAGATAGATAGATAGATAGATAGATAGATAGATAGATAGATAGATAGATAGATAGATAGATATGAGATGCAGTAGATAGATAGGTGTGTATTTTCTTTCAGGGTGGCACAGTTCGCAGGCTGGCACACCTTATTACTGAGTGTTCCTTGCCCAGTTGATCTGACAACTTCCCCATTATATAATGTATCTGGTATGTTATAAATACTCTTCTATTCTAGGACTGTACGTTCAGTATGAAGAGCTGCCACCATTGATAGAAAACCTTATTAGACTATGGTAGCATGCTGCTATGTGAAGGATTATCTTGTCTTTTGCTGCACCCACAGGTTTCCATGTCCAATTCTACTGTTACCATCCTATGTACTGTGCATAGCATTGACATCATCCACATTCACCTTTCAGAGAGGGCTCATGGGCTCCAGTAGGCACAATAGACTTCTACTGACCTACTTGTCAAAATTGGATATTGTCCACTGACCAACAATATAGGGGCAGGATCTCTTATGTTCCTATATAGAGGAGAGATTTCCAGATAAGAGGCCAGGAAACATTTTATTAGAAGGGGCTGGAATTTTAGAAGTGGCCATAACTATGCACAAAAACTAGTAATCTGTGAAATATTACAGCCATGATTCATTAATGCAGGATGGTGCGCAACAGTAATCCAGCCTGTGTGATAATATAATTATATGTATAGGGGTGTATTCACACGGGCAAAATTCCCCCGTGAGTTCTGTCCGATAGTGATATGGACAGAACTCGCATGTGGAAAGATCACACTAATTTAAACCTTTTTTTTCCAAAGAGCGGATGGTTGAGATTGAAAAATCACAGCATGTCTTATTTTTGGGCGATGCTTGTTTAAGCATGGCCCACTATTTCTCATGGGAACCTAAAAAAAAATCGCATTGAAGTCACATGTAAATAGAAGTTTTATGCGAGTGCAATGCGATTTTTCTATCTTTACTATTGAAAATCGCATGCACCGATTTACAGGTTTACTAGTGTGATAGTGCTCTTAGTTTCTCAGGACTGATATCGCACTCACCTGTGTGAATGCACCCCTTTGTTGAGTGCGATATCAGCCTGAGGGCTTATACAGATGGGCGTGATTTAGTCCCATTATGTGGCCGTATAACAGGGCGCATCGAAACCACTGATCTCAATGGTTTTGTTTCCACTAGGATTCTCAGGCGTTAATAGTACGGGCGAGATAAGATAAGACTTGCCCTGTCTTTGTCGCATACAGTTAATTCTATGTGCGAGAAAGATAGGGCATGACTTAGCTTCCCGCATTTTTTTTTCAAACTCATACAGAATAGTGCACAGTTTGAAAGGTAAAAAAAGAAGATTTTTACCCTGTTTATGCGCAACTACGCTCCGTAGCCGTGAGCGCAGTTGCGTAGACACCCGTGTGAAGAAGTCCTGAGAAACTGGTTATCACACCTGCAAATCTGCGATTTTACCTGTGAGTGTGATGCATTTTGTTACTATGTTACACTCATAGGAACATAGTATGTAAGGCTGAAAAAAGACATATTCAGCCAATTACCCTCTGACCCCCTCCCCTTCCCCCTCTCGATGTTGATCCAGAGGAAGGCAAAAAAAAAACCAATGAGGTAGAAGCCAATTTTCCTCCTTTAGGGGAAAAAAATACCTTCCTGACTTGTGAAAACCCATGTTGTTTCAATAGGAAAAATTGCACTTGCATAGAAATTGCAGGCGATTATGATGAGATTCTTTTTTGATCCCATAGAAAATAATGTAAGATATCTCTCAAAAATTAGGACATGCTGCGGTTCTTCATGCTCGGCTGCCAGAGAAAAATTGCCCATGTAAGTATACCCATTTAAAACAATGGGTCCTCACATTTGATTTCTGGGCATCTTGCAACACACAGAAACGGCGTGTGAAAATTGCCCATATAAATACGGTCGTATTTGTACATTTTCCATTGATAATCCCACCTTTACTAATGAGTCAACACAGGGGTCTGGAAATATTTGTACAAGTGTATTAGATGAAACACGTCTAAGTATACACACGTCTCAGTGAGTTGGTTAAGTGTGACTAATGCCTGGATTATTTTTATTCAGGTCCATAATTAAATGTAATGATGCACGAAGACCATATACTTACAGGGCAAACACTCGCTAGTCAGCTAGATTTACCTGCAATTACACAGTGCCATCTAGTGGACGAATACATGCCAATATTAGTCAGTGCCTAAGATTTCGGGAAATGTGAGCAAATCATTTACAGATTTTCTAAGCTGCAGGCATAGGAGTCTTACAGAGATGTTAATGATTTATAACAAAATCTAAAATATTGATTGACATCTGATTATCTTCCCAATTTATCTCCTCTCTATACTAGAAATAGCTTTTACTCCAGCCCAGTGGGCCATTTCTTTGTAAGACCTGACAATCAATGGGAGGGCATTAAGTCCAGGAAACCCAGGTTTGGGTATGAAAAGAAATTGCAGATTCCATAAGTTGGTAAACTATACCTCTAGTAGAAAATAAGTATACAGAGGCAAATACTGAACAAATAATGATGAAATACTGATGACATGAGGTTGTAATGTAACCTATAACACAGTACTACGGATCCATATTACGGACGTTTGACAATACACTCTAGTTATCATACTAGTCTAGCCTCTGATTGGCTGCAGCAGTCATCTGACTTCCAGTGACGGCCGCTGTCACAACAAACACCAAGACCACAGCGGGACTGCAGTGCTGGATCCCGACAGCAGCGGAGGGGTAAAGGCCCATTTAGACACAACGACTTTTGAGCGATAATCGCGTCATTTACAGAGCAAGATGATCTCTCAAGATCAACGATCACCTTGCGCTGCCAGCGGAGGATGCAGAAGACAAGTGGGGTGTCCCCGCTTGTCTTCTGCATACAGCTGTTGCCCTTTGTTCTCCATTGTGTCTAAAGAGCCGCGGATTGGACGGCTTATATTGAAGTCAATGGAAGCCGTCCGCACAGAAAAATGAAGCATGCTGCGATTTTTCCTACCCTTACTGAAGCCACACTTGGTTTCCGTAAGTGTGTAGGAAGAATCCGTTTCCCATATTATGCTATTAGTGCTATAGGCTGTGGATCTGCAGTGCGGACGCCCGCCGCAGACTCCACAGTAAATATCCGTCTGTGGGCAGGAGCCCTAATTATAAGGAAATTCTACTTTTCAACATTTCAGTTAAAATCTACGCAAAGAAATAACCTCTTTTCTAAATATTTATCTGACTAATCTTGCGCAGATTTTTAGCTACATAATGTTTTTATCACCATTCACAAATACAAGTGAAATTACAAAATCAGCTGCTCTCCTCTTGGATCCACATCAACAGAATAACTGCTTACAGTAACTCTAAGGGCTCCTGCACACTGGCAAGAGTGTTATCGTGCTGTGATTCATGGCCCAATATTGCCCTCCCAACCCTTCTGAAAAGAGCTGGATGTGAGGTGGGTTCACAGGGAAGCAGCGTCTCATCCCACCTGGGCTGAAGGAATCTCCTGCCGCAGCTGTCACAGCCGCGGCAGGAGATAGCAATTTTCTCCCATTGAAAACCTGTGGAAACCCCTGCATGCAAGGTGTTTTCATTAGAAAACAACCTTGCATCACTGCAGGGACTCCCGTCATCCTGCCGCACCTGTCACACTGGCAATAAAATTGTGCAAGATTTGTGTGCACAAATCTTGCACAAAAATGAAACCCATTCTTCTGAATGCGTTCATTCATATCTGCAATGTTTTCCTGCATAGCACCACGTTACGATGCAGAAAACAAATCGCAGCAGGCCCCATTGAAATCAATGGGAGATGATCGCTGAAGGAATTCCCTGCTGTAGCTATCACAGCTGCAGCAGGGGATCGTGATGTTCTCCAATTGGTTTCAATTGGCTGCTGCCACCGGCCCCATTGAGTACAATTGGCAATATCGCCAAAAGGAAACACATGCTGTGATTTGTTTTCTGCATCGCAACGAGGTGCTCTGCAGGAAACCATCGTAAATATGAATAAACCCGTTTAAAAGAATGGGTTTCATATTTGTGTGAGATTTGTGCATCTCGTGACTCACAAATCTACCACAATTGTATCGCCACTGTGAAGGCGCACTAAGTGCATCTTCACACTGGCAAGAAAATCGTGTTATTTTCGCACAATGTGAGGGAGAGTAAAACGCTTAACTCTAAAACCAATGATTTACAATGGTTTCCTTCACATTCGCAATGTTTTCACTTGTGATGTTGCAAGAAGAAAAAAAATCACTGGATGTTCTTTTTTTTCTGCGATGTGCGATTTTTTAATCTCCCATGTTTCCCTATAGGGCCTTGTTTTTATTACATCGTAAAGCACAAACTTGCAATCTTTATGCAATGTGTTTTTAAAATCAGAAAGTCCTATTGATTGTTGTGCGAGAAAATTGTGAGCGGCAGCAATGTTTTAATGAGAAAAAGCAGCACTGACACTTAAAAATCACGGGAAAAAAGTTGTGATTTTGCCGCAGCGATATCGTGATCGCCAGTGTGAAGGAGCCACAAGGGTCTTTTTAAATGGCTTGATGTGAGTCGGATAATGAGCGCCGATCACCAATATCATCATTCTTTACCCAGTTCAGAATTACGAGGGATGAACAATCGTACATACAAGTAATTGTCCCCTGAATCGTTTCATCACTGTCAGCACCACATTCCCCATTTACAAAGGGGGATGTGCTGCTGACAACATTGATTCTTCTGGCTGCACAAAAAATGTGATCAACCAATGAACAAACTGCCTATTCTTTAACTGATCCGTTGCAGCTAGAGATGAGCGAGCGTACTCGCTAAGGGCAAATACTCGAGCGAGTAGTGCCTTTTGCGAGTACCTGCCTGCTCGTCTCAAAAAATTCGGGTGCCTGTGGGGGACGGGGAGAGGCAGGGGAGAGCGGGGAGGAACGGAGGGGAGATCTCTCTCTCTCTCTTCCCCCCGCTACCCCCTGCTCACTCCCGCAACTCACCGCTCACCCTCGCCGGCACCCGAATCTTTAGAGACAAGCGGGCTAGTATTCGCAAAAGGCACTACTCGTTCGAGTATTTGCCCTTAGCGAGTACGCTTGCTCATCTCTAGTTGCAGCCTTACAGGGCTCAATGGTCAGGCAAAAGAATGCTTCTACCTGCTCACTGGTCATGTAAAAAGGCCCTAACTATAACTGTCATCTGAGCTTCCACAATGCCCTGTTTATGGGAAATGCTGACACAGGAGAATCCTGAATTTAGTGCATAAATTGAGTTTTCCTTTAATTAACAGCACAAACAATGGAGTGCAGCTACAGGGTTAAATAGCTGTAATATAAGTGTAATATAAGCAGATTTGGACATACACAGTTGTCAGGCAAGGGAGTGGATTTCATACCTTCATAAAAGCCCTACAGATACCAGCTTAGCAACTGGCAGCATCTGCTGTAAAACATCTCCCTCTATGTGTCAACCATATGCATAAACTATATGATTATTTACGACACGCCAAGTGTTTCTATGTAATGGAATAGAGTACACCAAGTTCCCCTCTGGAGGATCCTTGCAGTTTATTTTTTTTGGGTTGCATCTGCTCTTCTCTTTCTAACTTCCCTTTGACTCTAAAAAAGAAAATAGCATATAGCTTTACAAATCTACAGCAGTATCCCCAAATCACTGCTTTCTTCGCGAGCTATGGCCTGAACCTGCAGAGGATCATGTAATTTCCTGTTTGATTTCAGAGCATAGTAAATTTAATAAAAGATTTATGGGAAAGGCAGATATTTCCTAATAGATGCTGTTGGGATTTGAAGCGTATTTCATTTCCTTCCCCTTGCGCTGAGTAACATGATGCAGAGCAGTTTCCGATCTTGTATGTGACAACTTGTGTAAATAACTGTCATGTTGGGTTAATAAAAAGTATCACAAACTTCCCAAGATCTGTTTGCCTCCTTGGACCTGTGCTGATAGTAGTAGCTCTGATTCAGTCTTGTACATTTCTCAGTACAGTAAGTGCTGTATGTTTTCACTTACACACATCATGCTGAACAGTTGTGACTTCAGAGACATCTCTGTGACATATGCCCGGCTGTCAGTACCCATTTACAAGTCCACTCATTCTGACTTGTGCATGAAAAACTGTCAAAGTGATTTAATACAAACTATTTATAAAGAGATTTCAGCACCTCTTATGCCATCCCAACAAATAGGGAAATCTCCCATCTTTCAATCAATAAAGTATATTCTCTGTTGCTCCCTGTCTTTTGGTGGCCCTCACCTTACTGTGTCAATTTTCCTGGGAAATCTCCCATCTTTCAATCAATAAAGTATATTCTCTGTTGCTCCCTGCCTTTTGGTGGCCCTCACCTTACTGTGTCAATTTTCCTGGTAGGAATATCATGACAGACCAATGACAGCTTTACAGGCATTACTAAAAAATGTCACTAACAATACATTTATCATGACTATTGTTCCTTCCATGGTCATACATCTTTCTATGGTCATATGTGTCAAATTATCTGTGTGCCTCTAGACAACTGGAGAAGCTTTAGGCCCATTTCAGTAAATGTACTGTATCGTGGCCACATTACTCAGAGCTCTGGCGAATCTACTGAACCAAACTTAAATCACTAGAATACTTTGGTCATGTCGAAATAGCTAATTTTCCCATTGGAAAAAGCCCCTGTATTTCTGCCACCAATTAGCCCTATTCGATGGGGTTACTCTACATGTAGCCAATGACACAGCTTCCCTGATATCTCACTTCTTTTATTTTCCACGACAGATTTAGGGTGGCTTCACACGAGCGTGTTCTTGTGCGTGCATACGCGCGCACAAAAACACGCTGCTATTAGAAACAATGCATTCCCTATGGTGTGTGCACATGTCCATGTTTTACAGGTGCGTGCTTGTAAAGGTAGGACATGCATGCACCATAAGGAATGAACGTATTGTCTTCAATGGTTCCATTAAAAACAATGGTCTGCCGGCACTCCTGAATTGTTTTTCAGGGAATAGCTTTACATATAAGCTCTTTCCTGAAAACAAGAATTTTAGTGTAAAAAAAAAAACCTACCTGTCCGCCACTGCCGTGTCCCCGCAGGGATGAAAAACACATCTGCCGCATGCGGCAGATGTTTCCTTCATCCCCTTGAGGAAGAATTCCTTGCTGCACCTGCCACATCTGTGACAGATGCAGCAAAGGAATTCTTCATCCCTGCCGGGAATAAAGAATTCCCTACCACAGCTGGAACAGATGACAGCTGCGGTAGGGGATCCAGCTGTCGGCATCCTGTAACTGTCTTTCAGGAAAGGGCTTTAAATGTAAGCCCTTTCCTGAAAAACAAAAAAAATGGTGAAAGAAATTAAAAAAATCTATGCTCACCTTTCTTCAGCTGCCGGGGCTCCGCCGCGTCCAGCCGGCTCTTCTCCTGCACTGCTGTGAGGAGTATTTATGCTGAATGGGCTTGTTACGGCACTCTGCCCCCCGAGCGCCAGGTGGGGTGCCCTGATCTTCCCGCACCCCACTGTGCGGGAAGATCTGGCGACTACCTAGATGGAACTAAATAATGGGGGACAGAGTGCCGACAGAAGAGGCAGGTGGAACAGACCAACAAAACAAAGACTGAGCAAAGACAGGCTGGAGGAAGCTGACTAGCAAACTAGGAGCTGCTGAGACTCGCTGCAGACAGACTAACTAGTGGCTAACAGAACCAATAACTGGCAGTGAGCTCAGGTCACTGCCAGCCTTTTAACTTCAAGCCTCCGCTCAGGGGCAGAGAGTTGAAGGAGCCGACTCTCCCACTGTTGCATAAGGAAGGTGGGGGAGAGCGGGCGGCACCCTACGGGCGGACACGCCCACGCCACCGCATGCTGGCTGCCCCATGCCACCGGGAGAGCCCCGACTGCAGAGGTCCGGGACGCCGGAGCCAACACCGGAGTGGCGCGCGACGGCCGCGGGACCCAGCGCCGCCCTGCATGGTAACAGGGCTGCTTTTGATTGGTTGAGCACTGTGACCAATCAGAGGCAGCTCTCAGCTATTGAATGACAGCTGAGAGCTGTCTCTGATTGGTCCCTGCGCTCAGCCAATCAGAGGCAGCACTCATCCATTCATGAATTCATGAATGGGTGACTGAGTGCTGCCTCTGATTGGCTGAGTGCTGGCACCAATCAAAGGAAGCTTTGAGCTATTGAATGACAGCTGAGAGCTGTCTCTGATTGGTCCCAGCACTCAGCCAATCAGAGGCAGCACTCACCCATTCATGAATTCATTGAAATCAATGGGATACGATTTGTGGGTCGATTCTATATACACCAAAATCTGCATGAAAATTCTGCCATGTGAACACTAAAATGCAGGTTCAATATATGAATCCGGCCTAAGATACATAAGACCACAATAATGATATAAGGTGCTGTAGATTACAGTTACTTTTTTTGTTAAAGTGGTTAGCCAAAGCAAAATATATGTACATTTATATATTAGTGGAAATATCTGCATGGTGGGTGGAGTCGGCAAAGATAGAATTATTCACTTAGTCCGTATAAACGCCCAACCAGATTATGTTTCTTGATTTTTGAGCCAAAAAGAAAAATCCAATGGAACCACAGCAGCCACTGGCAGCACGTACACTGAGGCTGCCTTCACATTTGCGATTTTCATGCAATGCGAGAGTGAGTGAAACGCAGAATTATGAAACCTATGCTTTTCAATGGTTTCATTTCCATTTGCGATGTTTTCACTCATGCAATGTTACGAGATTTGTAAATCATAGCATGTCTTATCTCCCTGCATTTTGCTTTTTTTAATCTCCTATGTTTTCCTATAGAGCCTTTGTTTTATCGTGATTTTCCTGCAATGCGTTTTTAACATTAGAAAAACCTACTCTCAACCGTGAGAAGATCACAAGTGGCTGCGATACTTTTGCAAGACAAAGTATCACTGATGCTCAGACATCTCATGAGCAAAATTGCGATTTCGCAGCGATTTTCTCAAGGCAATATCGCAATCGCCAGTGTGAAGGAGCCCTCAGTGCAGCAAACAAAACAAACACTTGCTCATCAAGTAGTTTCCTCAGCTACTTCTAACATGCAGAAACTTTCAGTGAATTAGCAGCAGTCCACAGTGGTAGATACCATACCCAACTGGGTGTCAGTCTAGGGCCATCCTTCCCTGTCGGACTCGTGGCATTACAGTTTGGTCCGCACCGGACCCCAGGCATGCAGCCCTCTCAGCTCCTTCTAAGCTATATCTGGTCCAATACTGGGTGCTTCTACTTATTAGCACTGACACAACACTAATATTTCACTAAATCGTAGCTGAGAAACTGTCTACAAGCAGCATGATTCAATTTACTCTCATCCCTAAAATGTTCAGTTTTTACTCCAGACCTGTTTGCTGTATGTTGATGTTGTAACTGCTCCGACATCCTTTAGTAAATTATTGGGAATATTTCATATGTAGCAATTATAAATATATCTTGTTCCCTTAGGATTGATAAATAGTTATGGAGCAGCTGGTTCCACTCATTAGCACTAAATGATAGCCAGTGTTTTCTTGCTTTCTGTATTTTACAGTGTGTATAGGATTTTTTATTGGATTTCTTTAGCATATCGGGACCTAGTACAGTAAATCTGAGAATCAATTAAAAGCAGACAGACAGGTAGAGAAAAATGTTCACCTTCAGTGCCTTCTATCCACACCAGCCCCTCGCTCCTTCCCTCACCCATGTACAGCTCACGTGCACCATTCAGTCTCTTAAATCACCTCAAACTATCTCATTCTATTGTGCAATACAAAAGCTGCTCTCATAAATTACTCACCCATCTGCTCTGTCTCTCTTTTCTTCTGCTACTAGCCACAGGGAACATCTCTTCTAACCCCAGTCCACCTTTTATTTTTGCTAACTTTAACTTCTTACCTGCCTCACAAAGAAACCCTGCAAATCTGGTAAATATGTATTGTATGCCTTCTCCTCTATCCTATGGTGGCCTACACCTTTCTCATAACCCCAGACCTAAGATCAGACATGGTGGAGGAGTACATGTTCTTCTTTCTCCACAATGCAGGTTATTCCCTGCCAACTGGTACCCTCACTTACATTCTCCTCTTTTGAGGTTCACACTCCGATACTTTTCTATTCATTCTCCCTGTGAATGGCACTATCTACTGCCCTCTTAAGCCCTCTCCACCAGTTTTTGGATCACTTTGACTCCTGGCTTCTTCATTTTCTATCCTGTGAAATTCCAACTCTCATTATGGGTGACTTTAACATCTCCATTGACAACCAAATCTCAGGGTCTAAAGGCCCATTTACACTGAAAGATAATTGCTCAAAAATCGTGCAAATGGCACTTTGAGTGACAGTTTTAAGCGATCCTCTTTGCATAACTCTTAGTAGCTACTTAGCTACTTAAGAGTTAATGCAGGCGGAGCGGGATACCGCCGTGATAGTTTAGAGAGCAAAGCAGCTGTTTTATATACACAAGCAGCTGCATTGTTCTAAGAGCTGTTAGCTGGTGTCCCGGTGAGAACTGCCAGTGGGATACCAGCTGAAAGAATACTGTCAGCCCCGCCCACTAGGAAAATCAGCGTGCGGCGCTGATAAGAGTCATCGGTGATTTCTAGCTTGCTAGAAATCACTGATGAACGAATAGTACACGATAGCCATGTTTTTAGATGCAACGGTTATTGCTCAAAATATTGCTTTTGAGTGAATTTTGAGCGATAACCAGTGTCTAAATGGGCCTTAAATCTCAGTAACTTCCAAGGCTTTTCACAACTTAATGCTTTTCCCCCACACAAAGACATAAATATACTTCGCTTGGTTTTCTTCCAGCTCTGTTCCATCTCTGACTTTGTAAACTGCATTCTCTTGTTTTCTGACCACAACCTTCTCTCCTTTACTAGCAAGTATTCTTGTCTTTCTAAGAACACTGCTACATATGTGATTGTTTTCAGCAAGAGAGACCAAGTAATCCTGTAGGTATGATACCTTTTAATGGCTAACAAAAATACATGATGTTATACTGAGCCTATTCAGGGTTCTTACTCAGGCTTAATGAAATAGATCCAAAGAAGCATATATATACACACATACATATGACAAGGCACAGACATGGTGTGATTAATTTGAACTTAAAAAATACCAGGTACTAAACTTTTTTCACTCCTACATATCACACACACAGAAATCTACAGGCTGTTAACACTCAGCAACTTATAGACTCCTTAGAGTCATCCTTTTCCTTGATCTCTTTCCTCTCTGCTGCGATCTACATGTCAAGCATTAGAATGAAACCCTCAAAAATCCCCTGGACAAAGCAGCACCCTCCACTCTTCGACCTTCCTGACACATACCGTTACAACCTTGATACATGCCTCAAATATGTTTCCTTCAGGTGACGCTAGGTGTGCTGAATGCCTGAGGGGAAAACCACCTACGTGAACAGATTATATCCAATACAGGTTCATGCTCAGAAGTTACTACTTTGCCCTTCCCCATGCAAGCCTACTGAGTGATTCTCATCTTACTCTACAATAACAGAACATGACTGATTCTTTTCATTACCTCCTTAGCCCTATAGTGTAGCTGCCTATAATGAATTTAAGGGCTGAAGACCTAGCCACTTATTTGTAAGACAAAAATGACATCATCCAGCATACCCCAATCCTCAAATAGCTTTGATCCCTTTCCCTCCTGCACCCCCTATACTTCAACCTCAGCATTTGACCCACCAACAGAAGAAGTCCCCAGGCTACTCTTTTCTTCTCAACCCACTACCTGCATTAATGACCCAGTTTAATCAAACCTGACCCCGTCTGTCTCCCTGGCTGTAACTAATCAGCACACTATAATGTTTAAGCTCTTTCTTTATTCTCATATCTCTCCATTCTTTAAACATACTCTAATATCTACACTTCTAAACACAAATCTCTTGATCCATCCTGTGCTGCCAACTGCCGATCCATCTCTAATGTTCCTTCCATCTCCAAACACCTGCTCTCTTCTAATCAGCTATGTCTCTGCAAATTCTCTTCTTGTCTCCTTACAATCTGGTTTTCGTACCTTACACATCTGGTGTTCCACAGAAACTGCCCTTACAAAAGTGTCAAATGATCTCCTAAAGGATAAATCTTAGGGTGACTACTCTCTACTGTTTCTTCTGAATCTACCAGCCGCATTTGGTGCTGTAGAGCACAACACCTCTGAATGTTCCACTCCAAAGGCTTTAGGCCTCGTTCAGATGAACGTGGTTTCCACGCTGCTACAGCAGCATAGAAACCATGTATCTATAGCAATTAATAGGTTGCTATGGAAGCGCTCACATGGAGCTTTTTTACCAGCGCAGATTCTGCGCTGGTAAAAAAAGATAGGACAGCGAGTGCCGACTCGCCTGTCAGCTCCGTGCTGCGCCGCTGTCCATGGTGCTGACCACAGGCTCCTATGGGAGCTGCGGCAACACTCTGCTTGCAGCACGGACATGTGAATGGGCTGCTCCGTGGAGCAGCTCATTCACCGCAGAATTCCTGCATGCCAGCAGCGTGGTTTACACATTGCTGTAGCAGCGTAGAAACCACGCTCATCTGAACAAGGCCTTAAAGATCTGGCTTTCCTCCTACCGTTCTGACTGTTCATTCAGTGTATCATTTGATGGATCTACTTCTTCTCCTCTGCTTCTGTCTTGGTGTTATATTTGAAGCCAATATTTCTCTCACTCCCTATATTCAATCATTTACATGCTCATATCACCTGCATCTTCAGAATCCATCCTTTTCTTACTCTAAAAACAGCAAAAACTCTTATTGTCACCTTGATTTTTCGTCGCATTGCAAGAGCTATAACTCATTGACATAGCCGTGGGCTTGAGATTTTTGGAGATGAGTTGTACTTCTTAATGGCCCCTCTCTGGGGTACATATAATGTGTTGCAACAGAGCTATGTGAGGGCTTGTTTTTTTGCTGGAAGGGTTGTAGTCTTATTGGTATCAGTACATGTAACTTTTGCATTGCTTTTTATTACGGTTTTTGGGAGGCAAACAAGAGAAAAATAATTTGGGCAGTACTTTTTAAAATTATTTTTACAGTGTTCACCATGTGAGATAAAAAAAACAACATATTTTTATTGTTTGGGGCATTACAAATGTGTTAATACCTATTATATGTGGCTTTTTAAAAATGATTTTGGTATTTAATCAATTTAAAAAGTTTTTTGTGGGGAAAAATGAGTGTTTTTTTTAAATTGGATTTTGTTCTTTTAAATTAAACTTTATTAAGGTTTTTTTTACACTATTTTTAGTCCCTGAAGGGGACTTACAGATGCAACCATTGGATTGCTAAAATAGTACATTGCGTTATTTATGTAGTGCATTCTACTAAGCCGATGGCACCAGCCTATTAACCCTTTTCAATCCACTGTCTGATGTCTGAAGACATTCTGATTGAAGGATGTACGGCTCCGATATCGGAAGATGTCCGGCAGGGTATTCTTACTATATATTACTGGCCGCACTGTTGTGGGGGGCCTCTCCAGCATGTCCCATACCGCAGTACTGGCTCTAGCCAGCAGATGGCGCCATTGTATAATGGCAGAAAGAGAAAGCCCCCTTGGAAACCTTGAATCCAAAATTGTATTGCAAAGGGTTAAACTCTGCGGGATGCACAGTCTAATAGACTGAGTTACTTTGCAGGCATGGGGGCCTTTGTCAGGCTTCCAATTGACATGGGAAGCTATTGGTAATTTGCAATTGCAAGGCGGGGTGCTGATGGGTGACAGAAAGAGCCCTCTTCCCCCTGTCACCTGCTTACACACTACAGTTACTATTGATTGTGGCATGTAAGGGGTTAAACTGCCAGGATCTGAGATTTCTCCACTACTGATGATTAGAGCAGGAGGCTGGCTGTCAGTATTCAGCCACTCCACTGCCTTATAAAGATGTATGTGCAGGTTTAAGGCCCATTAGTGAATTCAGTGAAAAAGCGGATTGGCTGTCACTAAAGGGTTAGGGACCAAACCTTATTTTTCCAATCTTTCAATTTATGCGGTAATAACTTTGGAATGTTTTTACTTATCAATGCGATTGTGAGATTGTTTTTCATTACATATTATAGTTTATGTTAGTGGTAAATTTTCATCAATAACTTTATCTTTAAAAAAATCTAAATTTACTGATAAATTTGCAATTTTCAAACTTTGAGTTTTCCTTCTTCTGAGGGCTCCCACACACAGTTCGTTTTTTTAACGCTGCATTTTTTTCACGCGATTGTCAATGGGACTTTCTAATGTAAAAAACGCATCGCAAGTTTGTGCTTTGCAATTTTTGTGTGATGCGTTTTTAACATTAGAAAGTCCCATTGACAATCGCGTGAAAAAAATGCAGCATTAAAAAAATGCAAGTGTGTGGGAGCCCTAAGACAAACAGTCAAACACCACAAAATAGTTAATAATTAGAGATGAGCGAACGTACTCGGTAAGGCCGATTTCGCAATCGAGCACCGCGATTTTCGAGTACTTCACTACTCGGGTGAAAAGTACTCCGGGGCGCTGTGGGTGAGCGGGGGGTTGCAGAGGGGAGTGGGGGGGGGGGGGGAGAGGGAGAGAGAGGGCTCCCCCCTGTTCCCCGCTGCTACCCCCCGCTCCGTCGCGCCTCCCCCTGCCCCCCGGCGCCCCGAGTACTTTTCACCCGAGTAGTGAAGTACTCGAAAATCGCGGTGCTCGATTGCGAAATCGGCCTTACCGAGTACGTTCGCTCATCTCTATTAATAATTAACATTTACCATAGGCTTACT
The DNA here is from genome assembly GCF_035609145.1 of Eleutherodactylus coqui. Taxonomy (NCBI): domain Eukaryota; kingdom Metazoa; phylum Chordata; class Amphibia; order Anura; family Eleutherodactylidae; genus Eleutherodactylus; species Eleutherodactylus coqui. The sequence goes on along the minus strand of NC_089838.1, from coordinate 190,311,894 downwards.
TTAAATTGCAATCATTTTTACGTTTTTTTATTTTTAAGACTCCCCAAAGTATACTAGTTTAGCAGTAATTTTTTACATTTACTAGCACATTTCAAAAGCACCTTTTTTGTTCTGATTAGGTATTTAAGAGCTTACGTTTTAGAAAACCCCATTAACCCCTTAACGCTCCAGGGCGTAAGTTTATGTCCTGGCAGCGGGGTACTTCCCGCAACAGGGCGTAAACTTACGTCCTAGGGATAGCGCAAGATCAATTATGATCTCGCGCTATCTCGCAGCGGGAGTCGGCTGTCAGTCACAGCTGGCCTCCCACTGCAACAGCGGTGGTGCATTGGAGATGCGCCTCCCCCCCACCCCGCTGTTAACCCCTTCCCTACCGCGATCTAAGTAGATCGCGGCATGGGAAGGGTTCACAGAGGGAGCGCGCTCCCTTTGTGACATCACCGGGCTCTCTTGATATAATCGCAGAGAGCCCGGCCTGTTGCCATGGCAACAGGACGCCAGACACTGGTGTACTGTAGTGCCATAGCCTATGATCGCTGCATAAGCGATAAGGCATGGCAGGGCAGTAGCCCTGCAATGCCTTATCACAGCGATCATTAGTGCTGTGATGCAAGTCCCTCAGAGGGACTCACATTGTGTAAAAAAAAAAAGATTTAAAAAATTAATAAAAACGAAAAATGTTAAAAAAAAGTTTTAAAAAACCCTTTTTTAATGCTTTTTCTCATATTAGCATAAAAAAAGGTTAAAAAAAATTAAAACCCCACATATTTTGTATTGTTGCTTCCATAACGACACGTACAATAAGTTGCACATGCTTTTGACTGTGCATGGAAAAAAGCGTTAAAAAAAACGCTAAAAACCTGAGGCAAAATGCTAATTTCTAACATTTTGCCTCTCTAAGAACGCAATAAAAGTGATCAAAAAAGCCGTATGTACCCCAAAATGGTACCAATAAAAACTACAGCTCGTCTCGCAAATAATAAGCCCTCATAGAGCTCCGAACATAGAAGAAAATAAAAAAGTTACAGGACTTTGAATGCAGCGATTAAGAAAAAAAAAAAGATTTTCAAAAAAGGGTTTTCATGCAGAAAAGTGGAAAAACCTAAAAAAATGTAAGAATTTTGGTATCGTTGTAACCGTACCGACCCGCAGAAAAAATGGAATGTCTTATTTATGCTGCATGATTAACGCTGTAAAAAAAAAAAAAAAAGAATCTATGGCAGAATTGATGCCTTTTCTCTCCCTGCTATCATAAAAAAATAATAAAAGTTTTACAATATAGTCAATGTACCCAAAAGTGGCACCGATAAAAACTACAGTTCGCCACGCAAAAAACAAGCCCTTATACGGCCGCGTCGACAGAAAAATAAAAAAGTTATGACTTTTGAAAAATGAAGAAGAAAATCCGCCAAAAATCGTTGCGTCCTTAAGCCCAAAATAGGCCCTGTCCTTAAGGGGTTAATCACCCCATTTTAAAAACTGCTTCCCTTAAAGTATTTATAATGGCATTTAGCAGCTTTATTAACCTTCTAGATGTTTCACAGGAATTAAAAAAAGGACATCAGAAATTAGAACAGTTCCATTTATTTGCAGATTTTCAATTTAAAACCATTTTTCCTATAAGGCCACTCTCACACATGTTCAGAAAATACTGCTCGAAATCGGGGTGTTTTTACTATGATTTTAAGCAGTGTTTTTGAACACATGCCACAGCGTTCGAAAAATGATTTTTAACGCACTCCATCATAGTGATGAGGTGCGGTAAAAAATGCGAAAACTTATGAAAATAGAACAGACAGTGCTTGAAAATCGTGGCATTAGAAACGTCACATTCGAGCGTAGGTCTACAAAGCCCTATTGATTTTAATGGAAGCGTTGTACTGTGATTAGCACAGCTCTTGGGACGCCGTGATAACCGTGGCAAAAAGCAGTCGGTGTGAGCACGACCTAAGACAGCGGGAGTTAGCAGAAAAACAAAACTCAGAATTTATTACCCGGATTCAGCAGTTTTTAGAAATGCCCCATAAGTGGACATAAACTGCTGTTTGGACACATGGCAGGGCTCAGAAGGCAAGCACTGGCATGTGGCTTTATGTATACTTTTACTGGGAAGGTGTTGCCTTGGTACTTTCAGGTTCCCAAATATTAGGGTCTTGATGACCTTCTCCTGAAATTTGGGAAAGGTGCTCCTCTGGCCTGCACCTCGATATAGCACGTAGGCACTATACAACCACCTGTAGGATGTGCATGGCCAGTTTATTATACCACACCCTTGTTTTCCGCATGGCATTGTACGGCCGAAGTACTTGATCAGACAGGTCAACCCCTCCCATGTACCTAATGTAGTCAAGGACACAGTCTGGCTTGGAGGTGAGGGGTCCCTACACTGGTACCTGGTACTGGGCAGGGGGTACTGCAATGGTTGTGTATTGTGCTCAATACAAGGCCATCCCTCTTTTCCTATTTTTTTCTTTTTTAAGCACAATTCTCTCCTCAGCCCTTTCTCTCCAACCACCGAGAACAGGCTGCAGTGGTTGAAAGGACAGTTCGTATTGTAACTAGCGCAAACTTTGGCTGCTTTACTCTGATTGATCAGTCAGTGCTGACTGACCAATCATAGCGACTGCTGGGCAGGACCGCTGTGATCAGCCCCCTAGTGGCAAGTCATGATAGGCTGCTAACTATGATAGCAGTCATCACTACAGTGTTGCGTGACTGCCACCACAACAACACTTTAAACACAGGATGTAAGTTTATGTCCTGTTACCATGCGCCCATGATGCAGACGTACGTCCTGTGGCACTAAGGGGGTTGAAAGATAGCTGGACCATTGTACATAACAAGCACTGCTGCCTCTTGTGCCGCCCCCATTTCTTCATAGACTGTAAGCTCTTACGAGCAGGGCCCTCACTCCTGTGTTCATATGGTTCATTAGTTTAATACTGTATGTAATGTCTGGTTTTGTCTGTTCATGTACTCACTGTTGTGCTGCAGAATATGTTGGCACTATATAAATAAAGATGATTATTAAGAGACTACAATTATTGTTCATGTAATAGAACCTCAGGGGAAGAGCTGTAGTAACAGTGCAGCTACTCTTCACATGCTGGCTTATTTATTAGCCTATTAGCCATTTATTATAGGCTGAATACAGTATGTGATATCTGCTGGCTCAGCTCCTGCAGTACTATTGTCAGTGGAAACATTTTTATACTATGTAATACGTAAAATTAAATGAGTCTGGTGATTTTGTTTCATGTTCACTACAATCTGTTATGGAAGTGAATGTAAATGGTGTTCAACATTATTGATTCATTTAGAATAGTATGATTGTAAATTTAATTGGGTAGTTATACCAAGTAAACGCTAAATGCTTGTATTGGTTGTAGTAAGAGCATGTAACCTACGTCTAATCTACTACCCCATTCCAGGATCCTAATGATATGACAGTATAGGTATTTACCAAAAAAAAATCAAGAAACATATTGCTTTCCGCTGGTGATATTGAAGAAGCACTATCCAGGCCTTCCTGGTGCCAAAAGGATGTTAGCAGTTTGCTTCAGATTCTTTACAATCTGCTTAAATGGGAAATAGTTTTAATTAGGTATGTAATTTAATATAACTTAAAATAGTGCACACTGATCAAGCACAAATGTAGATTCATGGTGTTATGTATTAATATTTAAAGAAATATGAGTATATATCAGGTGAGTACTGAAGCTGAAGAGGATCTGCCAACCCTCCTGATATGTCTGTTTTAGAATTCGAGTAACGATTCTGGATTATCTTTCCTCTGTATTGTGCTGTTCTTCTGTTATTCCTACTGGACATATATGAATAAGTTGTTAACTGGATGTTGCCATTGTCAGAACTGTGTCCCTACATAGTTGAATTACTCAGTACTTATTGGATGGTGTCAGACTGTGTAGGGGCCCACCATCAGCTGGTAACCCCCAGCTGATAATTCATTTATTAAAGGGGTTCTCCGAGTTTTGTAAAGCACCTCTGAAAGGGTCCTGCATCAAGAAAAATAAACAGCTGATATTCACTGCTCTCCACTCCTCTGCCAGCTTCCCACCGCCGGCTCCGATCTCCGCTGTGTTGTTGTTTACAGGCTGCAGCCAATCACAGCACTCAGCAATCATCACTGTCATTGGCTGCAGTAGCTTGTTTGTAGACAGCTCAGGCTGACTGCAGCCTGTAAAGATGACATCGGCCAGAGGACCAGAGCTGGAGGCAGAGGATGAGTGAGGGAACAGGGAGTCAGCTGTTGGATGTTTTTCACGATGGGGGGACCCGTTCAGAGCCACTTTATATAATATTTAGTAGTGATAACATAGGAATGGCACAACACAGAGTTATGAGCTAGTGACAGGGAGCATGTTAACAGGCAGAGTACAAAGGGATTTGATTTAGGGATTATGGTATGCCTCCCTGAAGAGGTGCGCTTTTAGAGCATGCCTGAAGTTTAGCGTGTCAGGGATTCCCCGGATATTTTTTTAGTAGCACGTTCCAGAGGACTGGTGCTGCTCTGGAGAAGCCATGGAGGCCGGAATGAGAGGTTCGAATTAAAGGGGCACCTAATCTGATTTTGTTAGCGGAGCAGAGGTCACGAGCTGGGTGGTGAATTGAGATGAGGGAAGCAATGTGGGGCGAGGCGGTGTTGTGGACGCTTTGTGGATGAGGGTAGTGAGTTTAAATTGTATTCTGCATTTGACGGGCAGCCAGTGCAGTGACTGGCACAGGGCAAAGGCGTCCGAGTAGCGGCTAGACAGGAAAATGAGCCTGGCTGCTACATTCAGGACGGATTAGAGAGGGGAAGAGTCTGGAGCAAGGGAGGCCGATCAGCAGCAAGTTGCAATAATGGAGCTGAGAGTGGATGAGCGCAACAGTTAGTGTTTTTAGTGTGTCCATGGTGAGAAAAGGGCGGATTCTTGGGCTGTTCTTTAGGTGCAGTTGACATATTCGGGCCACAGATTGGATGGGGGGGTGAAGAATAGATCGGAGTCAAATATAACCCCAAAGCAGCAGACGTGCTGTCTGGGAGTTAAGGTGGTGCCACACACTGAGATGGAGATCTCAGGATGAGGTCAGTTAGTAGAGGGCCGAAACAGGAGAAGGTCAGTTTTTAAAATGTTTTAGGTAGACAGAGGACATAGTGTTAGAGACAGCAGACAGACAGTCAGTGGTGTTCTAGAGGAACGTTGCTATGATGTCACAGGAAGAGGTATATAACTGTGTATCGTCAGCACAGAGATGATATTGGTGGCCAAATCTCCTGGTCTGTCCAATGGGGGAGGGGAGAAGAGGAGGGAGCTTAGGACTGAGCCCTGGGGGACCCCAACAGCAAGGGGAAGAGGAGGGGAGGTAGAGACAGCAAAGCAGACACTGAAGGAGCGGTTGGATACGTAGGAGGAAAACCAGGAGAGGGCAGTGTCTTTAGTCCAATTGTTTTTGTTCCTTAATTCCAGCTTTTTGAAAGCAATAACTTCTTATTTTACAGTTGATATTGCTTGTTTTTGTGAAATGAGATGTTTTTTGTAATGCCACCATTTTCCGGTACATACAGTGGGTATAAAAAGTTTACACACCCCTGTTAAAATGCCATGTTTTTGTCATATTAAAAAAAAACGGCAAAGATGAATCATTTCAGATTTATTTTCACCTTCAGGGCTTAGTCACACGGGCGCCGATTCGCCCATGTGACTGAGCCCTTACTGCAGGAAGAAGATGGCCGCATGAAGCCGGTCACATGTTCTTTCTTCCAGCGCTGCAGAGAGACGTCCGTCCTGAAGTGTGGTCGTCTTCTTCCTGCAGTAAGGGCCGTGTCACTAAGCCCTCAATGTGAACCGTTATCTGAGCAATTCCACTGAAAAACAAACTGAAATCCTTTAGGGTAGAAAAATAAAAATAACAAAATTGAAATAATGTTGTTGCATAAGTGTGAAAACCCTCTTATATTTGGGGATGTGGTTGTGTTCAGAATCAGTCAATCACATTTAAACTCATGTTGAATAGTACTCAGCTGCTGCCATAATTTACAGTGGTTCTGATTTGCCCCATACAAAGTTCAGCTCCCCTATTAGGATTTTTCTGACGTCCATTAGGAGATTACAATACATCAAAGGGATCCGGTTATTGAAAGGTATCAGTCAGGAGAAAAGTACCAAAAATTTCCAAGGCATTACATATACCATGGAACACAGTGAAGATGATCATCAAGAAGTTGATTAAATTTGGCACAGTAACATACCAAGAACTGGACGTCCCTCAAAAATTGATGAAAAAAAGACCAGAAGAAAATTGCACCAGTTGCAGATATCAGTGCAATTTGGCACAAAACTTTCAAGCCTCTGCTAAAAAGCTGAAGATAAAGAGGAATTTTACCTTTCAGCACAATGAAAACCCAAAGCATACCTCCAAATCAACAAAAAAAATGGCTTCGCCAGAAGAAGATCATAGTTTTGTAATGTCCCAGCCAGAACACAGACCTAAATCCAAATGAAAATTTGTGGGTTGACCCAAAGAGGGCGCTACACATGAAATGCCCTCGCAATGTGACAGACTGGAGGGCTTTTAGAAGGAAGCATAGGAAAAGATTGCCAAGTCAAGATGACAGACACCTACCAAAAAAGACTGAAAGCTGTCATAAAGTCAAAGGGTACATCAACAAAGTATTAGCTGTAGGGTGTTTCAGGGTACAAACCAGAAACATGAATGCAATAAAACATCAACGATATAACAAATAAATTGTAATAAAATACATTGTGTAACTTGTCACATTGACTTTTGCTTTATACCAATTGACTCAAATTTTCAGATATACTTAGAGTAATTTTGCTGGTGACACATGCCACCTCTCCATGTATTCCAACTATGAATATATGCTGCTCTGCTGCTCTTTCTACTCAATTTGAGCTCTATCAAGTCAGATTTTCATGCAGCTATCAAGGCTAATACTGCTGATTGTCAGCACATTTATTACACAAAAAGGCAGGAGTATACCAAACCACCAAAACCAACCTTCGGCCACACTCCTGGGCCAATGAGAACAATGGAATGTATCAGCCAGATGTTTGCTCAGCTGGTCAAAGTGTTTATACAATAATAATTGTCTAAACACGCACCCAGATGAGCAAACAACTCATGGAGGAAAACACAGGTGATTAATTAGCTAATGGAGTGATTATCTGTGCATGTAATTTTATGCAAAACGACCACTAAATCTTTCAATCTTTCGGCAGTTTGAGTGATTATCTTTGTATGTAAAAGGGCCTTTAGTCTCCAGAGAGATCTCTAGCTGATATTTTGCAAGTAAACTGAAGCCGATAGATGAGCATGCTCAGTAACAGAAAGGAGACAATAAGGCCACTCTCACATGACTGTATGTAAAAATGCTGTGTCTTTTATGTAACGATTTACTTCATGCACAGCTCAGTTTTTATGCGTTTATGTACTAGATTGCATGCCTTTTTACTGCATATTTTTGCACAGTAAAAACGCAGACAAGCAAGCTGATGATGTCATAACTTTTTACCCCCTCCCAGTGGCATAGCAACCTGAGTAAAAAGTGCAGTACAATTCAGTATTACGCATGCAATTGCATTTTTTTACGCACCCCCATTAATTTTAATGGGCAATTAATGCGTGAAATATGCACTAAAGCGACAAAAATAGGAAATGCTGCGTGTGATTTTGTGTCATGGTAGACACAGTTTTTATAGTTTTTTTAAGAGATAGAATTTGCTGTGTGAACATACCCTAATCATTAGGCCGGCCTCACACGGGCGGATATCTATTGCGGAATTCGCATCTGCATGGAGAATCCGCAGCAAATGGCATGCATTCAATAGTACGTAAAACCGCTTTTTCCTTCACACTTGCGGAAACGAATTGCGTATTCCACGAGTGGAGGAATGCTCTATTTTGCTGCGGAAGTCCATGGAAGCCGTCTGACCCACAGCCTATCCAAAATTGACATTGCAGATGGGCCGTGGGTACCTGCATTATCGCCTAGCGACAGCGCGGAAAAAAGAAAGACTTAAAAAAAAAATCTGTACTGCGCATGACCAACAACGAGCCTTTGCAGTCATCCACAGTAAAGCAAAAGCAGTTACGCAGGATCGCCGTCTGGTGTCACGGTCAGATTCCGCTGCGAGAACCCACATCATTCATGTGCAGCCGGCCTTAGTCTTATCATTATTATTGTCATCACCTAAAGAGCCGTTAGTGGTCAACAGATTTGTGCCTAAGGGTGCATTCAGACGACCATATATCGACTGAGTTTTCACGCCGGCCGATATACAGCGTCTCTCTCTACAGGGGGAGGAGGCTGGAATAGCCGGGAGCAGTGCTCTGAGCTCCCGCCCTCTCTCTGCCTTCTCTCCACCCCTCTGCACTATTTGCAATTAGAGGAGGCGGGGGCTAAGTTCCGGGAATTAGCTCCGCCCCGTCCCGCCTCTCCTCATTGAAAATAGCGTAGGGGGGTGGAGAGGAGGCAGAGAGGGGGTAGGAGCTCAGAGCACTGCTCCCGGCTCTTCCAGCCTCCTCCCCCTGCAGAGAGAGACGCCGTATATCAGCCGGCGTGACAACCCAGCCGATTTACGGTCGTCTGAATGCACCCTAAGTAACATAAATATTTTTGTTAGCACCAAAAAGTGTTTGTAACAGTCCAGCGGGCCTACGTATGCCTTTCATTTCATTCACTATGCAGTAGTAATTTGGTGTACCGGTAATTGTCTATGTTACGGTGGTGTTATTGATAGTATTGTCCTTGGTACACCGGTCTTTGTTTAGAGACAGTATGGAAGCAACGTTTGTTCTTTATATAGCATTATTTGCTAACTATTTTCCTATGACTTTAGAAGTTAATAGAACTGACCAATATTTATTGCATTATTTATTGCCCTGTGCAGTTTGTGCATTACCCAGTAATTATATACAGCATTGCACTTGTGGCCATTGTTCGACATCTCACTTGTTTTCATGCATAGCTGAGTCTTTTGAATTTCTTTCCAATTTGTAGGATTGGATTCTGGGAACAGTTCTTCCATGAAGACTTCTCGGACTGTAGAGGGTCATACCTGGGCTCCAGTGCTTTCTGTCAATTCTGAACTAATAGCAGTGCTGGATTTCTCTCAATTTCAGAAGTGTCAGCTTGATGCATTGCTCATCTGCTGCAGAGAGTTTCCATTGCCAGCTACCTTGTTGCAGGTGCCATATCAGGGAGCTTCTACATCGCATTTGCAAACTCCATCTGCTTGGGAGAAAACATGCAGGGTGAAGAAAAGGGATATATTTATGGAGAGCGCAGAGGTACCTTATTTCTAGAGAGCTTGGCTGCCGTGTTGGAACGTCTGTCAGGCAATATATAGTGACAGTAGGAATATAGCGAGCTGTGTATTAACAGTGAAAGAACAATCAGGATCATGGTCACCAATGCAGCACCTTTTTTCACCTGTGCTGAAAGCAAAAGTTACATATTTAAACCCTTAGTAACATAGTAACATAGTTCGTAAGGCTGAATGAAGACAATGTCCATCTAGTCCAGCCTGTCTAGCCTCCTGTTTTGTTGATCCAGAGGAAGGAAAAAAAAAACCCAAGAGCAGAAGCCAATTAGCCCTTTTGGGGAAAAAATTCCTTCCCGACTCCCTAATGGCAATCAGACTGTTCCCTGGATCAACCCCTAGGGACAAGAGTGTTTTAGTCCTAAAGGACCAGACACTTTTTTTTAGGATTTTACACGTTTGAACTGTGGAGTTCCAGTTACAGGGAAAAACATCCCCCTGTAGCGACAATAGTTACTAATAATGCTAATTAGGGTCTGCTAGGGCACAGAGAGCACCCAGTGGTCACATGATCGCTGGGTCGCATAGCGGAACTAACACTTCAGTTTTCACCTTTTAGTACATAGCGCTCATGGAGTGCTATGTAGCCTGGAAACAAAAAGACAGAAGCATTTGAAGACCGCTTCTCCCTTCTCCTCCAGGTCCTCGGCTGTGTCTGACAGCTGAGGACCTGACCTGCTTCTGCTTGATTGCAGGAAAAGGAGCTTTAATCTCGCACCGTACTTCTGCTATCAGCTGGGATTAACCCTTTCCCATCCACTGTCTGATGTCTAAAGGCATTCTGATTGAAGGTTGTACAGCTTCTGATGTCGGAAGACGTCCGGCAGAGTATTCTTACTGTATATTACTGGCCGCTCTGTTGTCGGGGGCCTCACCATGTTCGCAGCAGGTGGCGCCATTGTGTAATGGCAGAAAGAGAAACCCCCCTTGGAAACCCTGAATTCAACATAGGATTGCAAAGGGTTTTAAAGCCCAAGAGCAAGCATTGGTAAATACCCGGAGCTTGGTCCTTCTGGGGTTAAACATGATTTCCAGTTTGAAAGGCTGGGCTAAACCAAAATTGGATTTACTTTTAACTCATTACAGTTTAGGAAGTATATCATGATTTCAGATAGAAAAGCCCTCTCTTGCCAGAACATGATTTGAATTTTTTAGTTAATGACGTTTTCTGATTTTATGTATATAAATCTAAATCAATGTATCAGGCTGTATTCAAATTGTGCGGTTGAGGTGTGGACCAAACCATAGCAGGAGAAATGCATACATTATTTTTAGGCTGGATTCACACGGTGCGGATTTGCTGCAGTTTTGCTGTTGTTTGCCGTTGCATATCCACACTGTGGCAAAACTGCTGTTTTTGCAGTACAATGCAGTGCAAATGTGTTTGGCCAAAAGCTGTTCTTACAAGGCGGAATTGTTCCACACTACCGCCGTGCGGAAATGCAGCTGCGGCGTGGTTTTAGAATATGCAGCATGTGAATTCTTTTGGATTATTTTGCAGCCCTATTTTGCCCATAGCCTCCATGGATGCAGCAAAATCCACTCTTAAATACGCTGCAAAAGTAAAAAAGCACTGCAGAAAAAAACACTTGCAGATTTTCCAAGCCGAAAAAGCGCCCAAAATACGCAAAAAAATTTGCAGACCAAAAAGAACCTTTGAGGCCTTAGTCAGACGGGCGTTATTTCGCGCGATTTGCGCATGCGCATGCGATTTGCGCATATATAGAACCAATGGTTCGCTATGGTATCGGTCACATGTCCGCTTTTTATGCTGATATGCGATAAATTATAGGACACGACGATTCGCAGATCGCGCCTATCTGCGTTCAGCGTTTTATGTGCGCACCAAAATCATTTACTGCAGCTAGCTGCGTTTTTTTCGCCGGCCAGTCTAAGTTTCATGCGCATTTTGATGCGCACGGCGATTTTTCTCCGGTCAGACGGGCGTTTTGCTGCGACGATTAACGCGGCTAGGTGCAGATTTTTCCCGCGATTTTTCACCCCCATTCACGCGATTTGCGCATGCGCATCCGTCATGCGATCCGCAAATCGCGCGAAAAAACGCCCGTCTGACTAAGGCCTGAAGCTGTTTTGCCACAGAAGCTGTTCTTCTGCAGCAAACCCGCAATGGAAAAACCGCAGAAAAACCGCGGCAAACCCGCTCTGTGTGAACCTAGCCTTACTGCAGTTTCTGATGCAGTCATGGTTAAAGCCACCACTGCATCAAAGCCGTGTTTTTGCTGTTGATGTTTTAGGTGTGGTTTTGACTACACCTTTAGGCTTCATTCACACGAGCATATATCGGCCGCACTTTCACAGCTGGCAGATATACGCTGCCCATCTGATGCTTTGGTTTACAATGCATCTGTTCAGATGGGCGTATTCCTGTGGTGTAAAAGCGCCTGAGTGGCCACGATAGCGCAGACAGTGCACATTTCGGCCGGGCACTTTTACGCCGGCCAGGAAAGATAGTTCAGGAACTATGCTCTGGCTGGAATATGGCAGTAGCTTCCATAGACTCCTTTGGGAGCCTATGGTAGCTGCCGGAGAAGGGAGATGGGAGGGAGTTTAGCAGCATATTTGCTAAACTCCCACCCCCTTCCCTCCTCCTCTCCACCCCTTGCCGGCTGTTTGCAATATGGGGGAGGGCACAGGGTGGGAGCTAGTTGCTAAGCTGCTTGGTATCTTTGCCGATCAGCTGATCACTCGGGCCACTGTCAGTTCAGCGGGACTGGACGTTCACATTGGTGGTCAGAAGTGTAATACACAGCCATTCATTTCCATTGATTTCAACTCCGGAGTTTTCTCTTTGGTGTTCTTTGACTGTCTTTTGTGCTAATGGAAGATTGCTTCTGTAGCACCACCTATTGGAAGGTAGCTTCCCCATAAGTCAGTGTTCAACCTTCTAAAATTCCTTGCAACGTTGGCAAGGATATAAGTCAAGCAAGAATCTTCTCCATAGGCAGTTTTAGGGTTCTTGCCTCTTGTCAGTGCTCAGTAGAGTTCTGGTTGGTTGTGTGACATACCTGTAACATGGGTTGGAAGGGACAAAGAGCCATTAACCATCCCCTCCAATCCTTGATTGTATCATGCAGCATTCCCTCAGCTGCATTACATGTAACATTGTTTTACATATAATAGGACATAGTTATTTAGAACAGCATTTGCACCTCCTAATAGACCAGTGGCATCTGACAAGGGCTCTACCTAAAACTGCAAAAAGTGACAATTTTGTTGTGAATTTCAAATGACAGAAAACTGGTGTACAAATAGTACTGAATATACTTTATTGTTTCTTTAAAATGCTCCAAAGCACGGCGTCATTTTGATGCACCTTGTTCCTCAAGTAGGCAGAACCTTCACAGAGCTTCATTTATAGAAATAATGTTGGAACGTTATCAATCTCTGCAATGGTTTCTTGTACCACATATAGTACAAGAGGTAATCTGAAGTGTAACAGCCCGTTCAACTCTTATTGGTAAGTGGTACATGGACTCCATAGACTTTCTGTGGAGACAATATTTCACTGCGAGCAAAACTGTAAACAGCCACTTGAGCTCAGTTTATTTTAGTGATCGTTTGGGGGCTCAGCAAACACTTATTACATGTCCAGAAGTGTTTAAAATGCTTAGTGACACTTTAAATGTAAATGTTCTCCTTTATACAATATTAGCAACAAGAGAGTAAAGGTGTTTTTAGATGGAACGATTATCTTTCAAAATGTTAATCGTTCAGTCTAAACACAAGCCAATGACTGAACAGCGAACGAGAATCGAGCGTTTCTCTCTCACTGTACATTTTATGCGGACATAAAAATCATCGTCGGCTCGTTCACTTCTTGTTCTGTTTAAATACTGATCTTCAGTCTTTCACATTCACTAAAGACTGAACAATACTGAATGATTCTCGTTGAACGAGTCAACGATGAATTTCCCTGACTAAACAAGCTGCATGAGAGAGTTTCAACTAGCCGTGATGTCACCGGTTCATGCAAACAAGAATCGACTCATCTAAAATGAGCCTAAGCAAGTTGTCTAGGGCATCTTGAAGGGGGGGGGGGGGACGGGACAATTTATGGGTAACAAAATACGCTGCTTTTAAATATATTAGTGGGAGTGACTGATAATGCCACCAGCATGCTATATGTATGTTCCTTAAAGGGGTTGTCCCGCGCCGAAACGGGGTTGTTTTTTTTTCAATAGCCCCCCCCCCCCCCCGTTCGGCGCGAGACAAACCCGATGCAGGAATAAAAAAAAAAAACTGGCCAGTACTTACCCGAATCCCCGCGCTCCGGTGACTTCTTACTTACCTAAGTAAGATGGCCGCCGGGATCTTCACCCACGGTGCACCATCGGGCGATTAGACGCTGAAAATTAGACGGCACCATGGAGACGAGGACGCTAGCAACGGAACAGGTAAGTGAATAACTTCTGTATGGCTCATAATTAATGCACAATGTACATTACAAAGTGCATTAATATGGCCATACAGAAGTGTATACCCCCACTTTGTTTCGCGGGACAACCCCTTTAAGTACATTGGTGAGGAAATGTAGCTATGTTCTCAGCATTGAAAAGGAGTGGAGTAAAAGGATGGTGCAGCCAGTGAAAAGAATATTAACCCTTTCCAATCCACTGTCTGACCTCTGAAGACATTATGATTTAAGGCTGTACAGCTTCAATGTTGGAAGACATCCGTTGGGGTTCTCTTACTGTATATTGCCAGCTTCTCTGCTGTTGGAGCCTATCCAATGTGTCATCTCATGCAGTACTGGCTTTAGAAAGCATATAGTGCTGTTGTCTAATGGCAGAAAAAGAGTAAGCCCCCTAGGAAAACCAGGATACAAATTGGATTGGAAAGGGTTAATGATTGCCCATCTAACAACTATCATGCTGAAGTTCAGGGGCTAAGGGTATATGGAGCATCCATTCCTGTGTAGGGCAAACAAGAGCCTGGGGTAAACTTTTCTGCAAAAGTCCTTTTGGAACATTCAACAACATGTTGTCTTTATGCTTGACAAAGACCCCAAGAGGGTCGAAACGTAGCAGGACTTTGGAGGAATAAATTATTATATTATACCACGCCCTGGATGCTGCCATTCCTTTGGTGAGAAAGTGGAACACAGGTACATTGGGGTCTCTGGAGGCTCTGACCCTGAAATTGTGGCGTGCATCCCATGGACTTAATAGTCATCTTTGTACTGGCTTAAAAATCCTGAAGTGTGCTGTGAGTCACATTCAGAGTGAACTTTTGGAACATTCTAACAGCTTGCTGAGACCCATATTGGAAACAAGTATATAGAATTGTTATTAGAGATGAGCGAGCACCAAAATGCTCGGGTGCTCGTTACTCGGGACGAAATTATCGCGATGCTCGAGGGTTCGTTTCGAGTAACGAACCCCATTGAAGTCAATGGGCGACCCGAGCATTTTTGTATTTCGCCGATGCTCGCTAAGGTTTTCATGTGTGAAAATCTGGGCAATTCAAGAAAGTAATGGGAACGACACAGCAACGGATAGGGCAGGCGAGGGGCTACATGTTGGGCTGCATCTCAAGTTCACAGGTCCCACTATTAAGCCACAATACCGGCAAGAGTGCCCCCCCCCCCCTCCCAACAACTTTTACTTCTGAAAAGCCCTAATTAGCAATGGATACCTTAACTAAGTACCACACTACCTCCAACAAAGCACAATCACTGCCTGCATGACACTCCGCTGCCACTTCTCCTGGGTTACATGCTGCCCAACCCCCCCGCACGACCCAGTGTCCACAGCGCACACAAAAGTGTCCCAGCGCAGCCTTCAGCTGCCCTCATGCCACACCACCCTCATGTCTATTTATAAGTGCCTTCTGCCATGACGAGGAACCGCAGGCACACACTGCAGAGGGTTGGCACGGCTAGGCAGCGACCCTCTTTAAAAGGGGAGGGGCGATAGCCCACAATGCTGTACAGAAGCAATGAGAAATATAATCCTGTGCCACCGCCATCAGGAGCTGCACACGTGGGCATAGCAATGGGGAACCTATGTGCCACACACTATTCATTCTGTCAAGGTGTCTGCATGCCCCAGTCAGACCGCGGTTTTTAATTCATAGACACAGGCAGGTACAACTCCCTATTGTGAAGTCCCTGTGGACCCACAGCATGGGTGGGTGCCAGGAAGCCACCGGCGGTACATAAAAATATCCCATTGCATTGCCCAACACAGCTGAGGTAGTAATGTTGTGCTTAATGCAGGTGGGCTTCGGCCCACACTGCATGCCCCAGTCTGACTGGGGTTCTTTAGAAGTGGAAACAGATGCATTTACAAGTCCCTGTGGACCGACAGCATGGGTGGCTCCCTGGAACCCACCGGCGGTACATAAAAATATCCCATTGCATTGCCCAACACAGCTGAGGTAGTAATGTTGTGCTTAATGCAGGTGGGCTTCGGCCCACACTGCATGCCCCAGTCAGACTGGGGTTCTTTACAAGTGGAAACAGATGCATTTACAAGTCCCTGTGGACCGACAGCATGGGTGGCTCCCTGGAACCCACCGGCGGTACATAAAAATATCCCATTGCATTGCCCAACACAGCTGAGGTAGTAATGTTGTGCTTAATGCAGGTGGGCTTCGGCCCACACTGCATGCCCCAGTCTGACTGGGGTTCTTTAGAAGTGGAAACAGATGCATTTACAAGTCCCTGTGGACCGACAGCATGGGTGGGTGCCAGGAAGCCACCGGCGGTACATAAAAATATCCCATTGCATTGCCCAATACAGCTGAGGTAGTAATGTTGTGCTTAATGCAGGTGGTCTTCGGCCCACACTGCATGCCCCAGTCTGACTGGGGTTCTTTAGAAGTGGAAACAGATGCATTTATAATTCTCTGTGGACCCACAGCATGGGTGGGTGCCAGGAAGCCACCGGCGGTACATAAAAATATCCCATTGCATTGCCCAACACAGCGGATGTAACGTCAGCTGTAATGCAGGTGGGCTAAAAATTCATTTGATTACACTGTAGGCGAGGGCCCACAAAAATTGCTGTATCAACAGTACTAATGTACATCAGAAAAATTGGCCATGGCCAACCAAGAGGGCAGGTGAAACCCATTAATCGCTTTGGTTAATGTGGCTTAAGTGGTAACTAGGCCTGGAGGCAGCCCAGTTTAACGAAAAACTGGTTCAAGTTAAAGTTTCAACGCTTTTAAGAGCATTGAAACGTATAAAAAATTTTAAGAAAAATTATATGAGTGAGCCTTGTGGCCCTAAGAAAAATTGCCCGTTCGGCGTCATTACGTGAGGTTTCAGGAGGAGGAGCAGGAGGAGGAGGAGGAGGAATATTATACACAGATTGATGAAGCAGAAATGTCCCCGTTTTGGATGGTGAGAGAGAACGATGCTTCCATCCACGGGTGCAGCCTACGTATTGCTTAGGTATCGCTGCTGTCAGCTGGTGGAGAAGAGAAGTCTGGGGAAATCCAGGCTTTGTTCATCTTGATGAGTGTTAGCCTGTCGGCACTGTCGGTTGACAGGCGGGTACGCTTATCTGTGATGATTTCCCCAGCCGCACTAAACACCCTCTCTGACAGGACGCTAGCCGCAGGACAAGCAAGCACCTCCAGGGCATACAGCGCGAGTTCACGCCACGTGTCCAGCTTCGACACCCGCCGACTCAGCCTTGACTGGGGAGCGGTGACACAGTCTTGCTGGGGAGCCATAAAGCTGTCCAGGGCCTTAAAGACTGTTGTATTGCCTGTGCTGTACATGCTGCTCGATCTCTGCACCTCCCCTGCTACCTGGCCCTCGGAAGTGCGCCTTCTGCCACTAGCGCTGTCGGATGGGAATTTTACCATAAGCTTGTCCGCCAGGGTCCTGTGGTATAGCAACACTCTCGAACCCCTTTCCTCTTCGGGAATGAGAGTGGAAAGGTTCTCCTTATACCGTGGGTCGAGCAGTGTGTACACCCAGTAATCCGTAGTGGCCAGAATGCGTGCAACGCGAGGGTCACGAGAAAGGCATCCTAACATGAAGTCAGCCATGTGTGCCAGGGTACCTGTACGCAACACATGGCTGTCTTCACTAGGAAGATCACTTTCAGGATCCTCCTCCTCCTCCTCCTCCTCCTCCTCAGGCCATACACGCTGAAAGGATGACAGGCAAGCAGCATGGGTACCGTCAGCAGTGGGCCAAGCTGTCTCTTCCCCCTCCTCCTCATCCTCCTCATGCTCCTCCTCCTCCTCCTGAACGCGCTGAGATATAGACAGGAGGGTGCTCTGACTATCCAGCGACATACTGTCTTCCCCCGGCTCTATTTCCGAGCGCAAAGCGTCTGCCATTATGCTTTGCAGGGAACTTCTCAAGATGCATAGCAGAGGAATGGTGATGCTAATGATTGCAGCATCGCCGCTCACCACCTGGGTAGACTGCTCAAAGTTTCGAAGGACCTGGCAGATGGCTGCCAACCAGGCCCACTCTTCTGTAAAGAATTGAGGAGGCTGACTCCCACTGCGCCGCCCATGTTGGAGTTGGTATTCCACTATAGCTCTACGCTGCTCATAGAGCCTGGCCAACATGTGGAGCGTAGAGTTCCACCGTGTGGGCACGTCGCACAGCAGTCGGTGCACTGGCAGATTAAACTGATGTTGCAGGGTCCGCAGGGTGGCAGCGTCCGTGTGGGACTTGCGGAAATGTGCGCAGAGCCGGCGCACCTTTCCGAGCAGGTCTGACAAGCGTGGGTAGCTTTTCAGAAAGCGCTGAACCACCAAATTAAAGACGTGGGCCAGGCATGGCACGTGCGTGAGGCTGCCGAGCTGCAGAGCCGCCACCAGGTTACGGCCATTGTCACACACGACCATGCCCGGTTGGAGGCTCAGCGGTGCAAGCCAGCGGTCGGTCTGCTCTGTCAGACCCTGCAGCAGTTCATGGGCCGTGTGCCTCTTCTCTCCTAAGCTGAGTAGTTTCAGCACGGCCTGCTGACGCTTGCCCACCGCTGTGCTGCCACGACGCGCGACACCGACTGCTGGCGACGCGCTGCTGCTGCTGACACATCTTGATTGCGAGACAGAGGTTGCGTTGGAGGAGGAGGAGGAGGAGGGTGGTTTAGTGGAGGAAGCATACACCGCCGCAGATACCACCACCGAGCTGGGGCCCGCAATTCTGGGGGTGGGTAGGACGTGAGCGGTCCCAGGCTCTGACTCTGTCCCAGCCTCCACTAAATTCACCCAATGTGCCGTCAGGGAGATGTAGTGGCCCTGCCCGCCTGTGCTTGTCCACGTGTCCGTTGTTAAGTGGACCTTGGCAGTAACCGCGTTGGTGAGGGCGCGTACAATGTTGCGGGAGATGTGGTCGTGCAGGGCTGGAACGGCACATCGGGAAAAGTAGTGGCGACTGGAAACTGAGTAGCGCGGGGCCGCCGCCGCCATCATACTTTTGAATGACTCCGTTTCCACAACCCTATACGGCAGCATCTCAAGGCTGATAAATTTGGCTATGTGGACGGTTAACGCTTGAGCGTGCGGGTGCGTGGCGGCGTACTTGCGCTTGCGCTCAAACACTTGCGCTAGCGACGGCTGGACGGTGCGGTGCGAGACATTGCTGGATTGGGCCGAGGACAGCGGAGGTGAGGGTGTGGGTGCAGGCCAGGAGACGGTAGTGCCAGTGTCCTCAGAGCGGGGTTGGATCTCAGTGGCAGGTTGGGGCACAGGGGGAGAGGCAGCGGTGCAAACCGGAGGCGGTGAACGGCCTTCGTCCCACCTTGTGGGGTGCTTCGCCATCATATGTCTGCGCATGCTGGTGGTGGTGAGGCTGTTGGTGGTGGCTCCCCGGCTGATCTTGGCGCGACAAAGGTTGCACACCACTGTTCGTCGGTCGTCAGGCGTCTCTGTGAAAAACTGCCAGACCTTAGAGCACCTTGGCCTCTGCAGGGTGGCATGGCGCGAGGGTGCGCTTTGGGAAACAGTTGGTGGATTATTCGGTCTGGCCCTGCCTCTACCCCTGGCCACCGCAGTGCCTCTTGCAACCTGCCCTGCTGCTGCCCTTGCCTCCCCCTCTGAAGACCTGTCCTGAGTAGGCGTTGCAAACCAGGTGGGGTCAGTCACCTCATCGTCCTGCTGCTCTTCCTCCGAATCCTCTGTGCGCTCCTCCCTCGGACTTACTGCCCTTACTACTACCTCACCGATAGACAACTGTGTCTCATCGTCATCATCCTCCTCACCCACTGAAAGGTCTTGAGACAGTTGCCGGAAGTCCCCAGCCTCATCCCCTGGACCCCGGGAACTTTCCAATGGTTGGGCATCAGTGACGATAAACTCCTCTGGTGGTAGAGGAACCACTGCTGCCCAATCTGAGCAGGGGCCCGAGAACAGTTCCTGGGAGTGTTCCCGCTCCTGAGCATGTGTCATTGTAGTGGAGTGAGGAGGCTGGGAGGAAGGAGGAGCAGCAGACAGAGGATTCGGATTTGCAGCAGTGGACGGCGCAGAACTGTGGGTGGACGATAGGTTGCTCGAAGCACTTTCTGCCATCCACGACAGGACCTGCTCACACTGCTCATTTTCTAATAAAGGTCTCCCGCGTGGACCCATTAATTGTGCGATGAATGTGGGGACGCCAGAAACGTGCCTCTCTCGTAATCGCGCAGCAGTCGGCTGCGATACACCTGGATCAGGAGTTCGGCCTGTGCCCACACCCTCACTTGGCCCTCCGCGCCCTCGGCCGCGTCCACGTCCTCTAGGCCTACCCCTACCCCTCAGCATGCTGTATTACCAGTGATTTGATTTCCCAGGCAGGAAAGAAATTGGCGCAAGCCTGCTGTTAAACGTAGCTGGCTGCGTATGATTTCTTTACGTTCTGCACCCACCACACACGTACCCAGAACGCTGAGGACTGTCAGAGGCAGGCCAAATAGAATGTTTCCCTTTTTTTGTTAAAGAAAAGGCCCACTGCGTATATTCAATCAATAATAAATATGTCTTCTGGCCCTGCAAATGTGTCACAGAACTGCAGGGTTGCAGAGTTATTAACTACAGCAGAGCGGTGATTTTTCCCAGGCAGGAAATAAATTGGCGCAAGCCTGCTGTTAAACGTAGCTGGCTGCGTATGATTTTTGTTTACGTTCTGCACCCACCACACACGTACCCAGAACGCTGAGGACTGTCAGAGGCAGGCCAAATAGAATGTTTCCCTTTTTTTGTTAAAGAAAAGGCCCACTGACTATATTCAATCAATAATATATGTCTTCTGGCCCTGCAAATGTGTCACAGAACTGCAGGGTTGCAGAGTTATTAACTACAGCAGAGCGGTGATTTTTCCCAGGCAGGAAAGAAATTGGCGCAAGCCTGCTGTTAAACGTAGCTGGCTGCGTATGATTTTTGTTTACGTTCTGCACCCACCACACACGTACCCAGAACGCTGAGGACTGTCAGAGGCAGGCCAAATAGAATGTTTCCCTTTTTTTGTTTAAGAAAAGGCCCACTGACTATATTCAATCAATAATATATGTCTTCTGGCCCTGCCTCCACAATTCTGTCCCTGTAGTATTACTGCAGGGCGCAATGCTCTGCACAGCCGATTTAAAAAAAAATAAAAAAAATGCAACACTGCTAACAGCAGCCTGCACAGTTCTGCACACGGTTAAATGTGGCCCTAAGAAGGACCGTTGGGGTTCTTGAAGCCTACACTCACTCCTAACACTCTCCCTGCCTAACCACCACTTCTGTCCCTGTAGTATTACTGCAGGGCGCAATGCTCTGCACAGCCGATTTTGAAAAAAAAAAAAAGGGCAACAGTGCTAACAGCAGCCTCCACACGGATAGATGTGGCCCTAAGAAGGACCGTTGGGGTTCTTGAAGCCTACACTAACTCCTAACGCTCTCCCTACAGCAGCTCCGGCACCAGCAGCACTTTCCCTCAGCCAACTCACAAGGCATCTGAGGCGAGCCGCGGCAGGGGCCGACTTTTATACTCGGGTGACATCTGATCTCCCCAGCCACTCACAGCAGGGGGGTGGTATAGGGCTTGAACGTCACAGGGGGAAGTTGTAATGCCTTCCCTGTCTTTCAATTGGCCAGAAAAGCGCGCTAACGTCTCAGAGAGGAAACTGAAAGTAACCCGAACATCGCGTGGTGCTCGTTAAGAGTAACGAGCATCCCGAACACGCTAATATTCGCCCGAGCATCAAGCTCGGACGAGTACGTTCGCTCATCTCTAATTGTTATTATTAATTAAATTAATGGCCACCAGCTTCCATTGTGCTTCACATAGCATAATACTGGTATACATAATAAACAATATACAGATATATGGTGGTAAAGTAAGTATGAATAAAGTACAGTTATAAACTCATGCTGGCTACAATTCTTATTTATATGGGTAATCTTCAAAAAATGTTAAAAAAAAAGCAACCCTTTCTCCAGTGTGCTAACTATATATTTATGGTGCATTGTGAGATTAAAGAGGGATTCCATAGTACAAGTCATCTAAAGATGTAATACGAAGCTAGATAGAACACATTTCTGATGAAAAGCTCTTACTGTCGGGAAAGTACAATAGGTCTCAGCTTTCATGTTCTTGTTTAGCAATGAATGCTTTTGTTCCTGCAGGAATTTTGCAATTGGATGAAAGCCACTAAATCTTGTAACGTTGAACATTTCCTTGGAAATCAGCTGGATTCAAGAGTCACATTTTATATCACTCTAGTCAGAGGCAGTTAATGAATGAGTCTGTTCGTCTTCTTTAGAAAATGAAGCTGTGGGATGTTGCCAAGTTTCATGTTAAATTTTAACTGTGTTTAATTGAACACAAAACAGAACTGCCATAGAATATGGACCTAACCTTAATTGAATACAAGACCTTGCATCCTGTGAATCCAGGAAGAGTTTCTACAGTTGTATTATATAAAATTAATGGGTCTTCTGAAGTTTAGGATTTTTTTCAAATAACCATGTTCAATAATTCAGCCCCCTTTTTATTGACTTCACCCTACATTTTTTCAATATGCAATGCGTAAAGTTGTACATTTTTGTTAGATTGTTTTCTAATATTGTTTATTGTGGCTGAATTGATAATCACACTTGCCCAAACTTATAATTACAGAAACTGCTTGGAAAGGAACAGCATTTACTTATTCCTGAAGTGCAACTATAATAAGGCCTCTGGTTGTGCTTTAGGCTTTATTCACACGACCGTATATTGGCTGTACACGACTACCATCTGATGCATTGGATTCCAATGCATCAGATCAGACAGGCGATTTTCCGCCGGGTATAAGCAACTAGTCAGCCAAAATAGCACATAGAAGCGCATTTCGGCCGGGCGCTTTTACACCAGCCAGGAAGGATAGTTCAGGCGCAAGCTTCCTGGCCAGAATACGGCCGCTGCCACAGACTCCTATGGGAGCCTATGACAGCTGCCTGGAAAGGGAGGTGGGGGGGAGTTTAGCAGCGTGTCTGCTAAACACCCACCCTCTTCCCTCCTTCTCTCCTCCCCTTGCTGACTGTTTGCAATGTGAGGGGGTGGGACAGGGCAGGAGCTAATTGCTAAGCTCCTGCCCCATCCCATTGCTGGCAGCTAACAAGGGGTGGGGAGGGGGCACAATAGCTCCCGATCCATCCTGCTCCCTTCCCTTGTGAAGAGTCGGTTAGGGGGCGAAAAGGGGGAAGGCAGTTTAGCAGAGCTAAACTGTGTGCCCCTGCTCGACGGCAATCCAGGCTTAGCGTACATGTGCTGAGCCGCCTGAATGGGTGCACAAATTGCTGTGAATGATCGAGCGCCAGCTCTGATTTGCTGGCGCTTGATCCAATCACAGCACTCGCTTTGCTGGAGGCAGGGTATTCAAAGCCCCGTCACCAGAAAGAAAAGGATATCTCAGTGCGGAGGACACGGCAGCTTGCCGCAGCGCTGGGGACTATCGCGAGGGACTCAGACGCCATGGGCAAGGTGAGTACTGATGGTTTTTTTAATGTACATTAGCTAAGCTTTATTTTCGGGGGGAGAGGGGCTTATATTTCAAGCCTCCCCTGAAAACCAGGGCAGGGCTTACTTTTGGGGTAGGTCTTACTTTCAGGAAAGACTGTACATTTTGAGGAATAGTTAACACCTAATTTCCTGCAGTTTTCTAGTGGGAAAAGATGCACATCCTGTGCAAAAAAATGACAAAAAAGTTTAAAAACTTAAGTGTGTAAGGCTTAGAGGTAGGGGCATGACCACTCATGACCTGTCAGATTTTCTATGATTAATGCCAGAAACTGGTGAAAACATAGTTTAAATCTGAGCCAGCTCATAGCTAGCATAGTTTTCAGATTGAGGAATCTTGGTCCATCCATGCATCCTGTTGTGCTTCACTCCAGTGCACTGCTTATTTAGAATGGCATAACAAACCCCAATCTAGGTAAACCTCCATTTTTTTGTTGAAACGTTTCAATAAAAAACTGATTAACAATACAAACATTGATCATGTAAGAATAGTCACCTACAAAAAGAAAAAAAAAAGTAGTGCACACTACAATAACCCAGTAGTCACCCACAGTGTCCCAAACATTATGCATAGGTAAGGAATTAAGATCTTGAAGGAGGACACCACCATCTGGGTTCAGAAGTACAAACTGAATCAATTTGTCTTAATAATTGGAATTGGGCCTTGGTGCACCCCAAAGCAAGGAAACCCAAAGCCGAGGGTTATGTTCACTGCAGGGCTTATTCACCTTGCCTGCATAAATGTATATATGGCTTTTGCAATGAACTGTTTGTTATTACCATGCAGAACAAATACCCTCAATATGCATGGAAATTACCCCTAACTGGACAGTAAATATCTGGATCTAAATAGGCAAAAGTTGGATATACAAAACATGTGATCATTTTATTAGACAAGACAGGAATGCAATATGCAAATACATTGTCATACAACATCTGACCCTGGACTACACCAAGAGAGGAAACCGGCCTATAAGTGGAGTAATCATCCCGATAAGGATGGGCCCATGTCATGACATGGGTGTATTTACATGCTGTGAGAAAAAACACCCATGTAAATACACGCATTACAAGTAATGGGTTGTATTTTCGTGTGTCTCACCCTGAATGCACCCTGACATGTTCTCTGATCACTTTTAAAATAATAGACTACCGATGCCTTATACTGGAAGTGGAGTACTGAATGAAGTAGCACCAAGTCATGACTAATTCCTAGGGTGACGTCACAATGTGATGTTTTCTTGGCAGACTGTTTTAGCGGGGTGGTTTGCCATTGCCTTCCCCAGTCAGCAACCTGGGTACTTGTTTTACCGACCTTGGAAGGATGGAAGGCTGAGTCAACCCTGAGCCGGCTACCTGACCCAAGCAGGGACCTGACCCTTCAGGTCGTGAGCAAGAGCTTAGGACTATCTGACCCTTCAGCTCATGAGTGAGAGTTTGGGACTACATTTCTGCTGCCTTAACACTCTGCGCCACACAAGACCCTACTGAATCAAGTAGATGGGTTGTAATATTACCTATATCAGACTATCCATGTACTCCCAACGCTGCAGCCAAGTTACGCAGGTATTTTTCACATGCATAAGAACTGTCTCACACGAGCGTTTGGTAATTGTGTATTATGCGCGTGGGTTTTGCATGCGCAATATACTGTACCAATATTGCAGAAGTAGTCAAGTTGTGTACATTATGCGTGTAAGAAAAATCTCAGCATGTTCTATCCTGGTGCATATTACATGCGCATAAATGCCAAGATAGTAAGTACATGGCGATGGGCGTTGTGTACTGGCTGTGCACTACACGCATATATCCTGCAACCCACATACTGTAAGATACGCTCATGTAAGCCCAGCCTAATGCGCAGTCTTAAAAGTCCATTACATTAGGCCATTCAGATGTAAAAAAAAAAACCACAGCACATCCTATCTTGGTGCAGAATATGTTTATTATAGGCTATGGGGGTTTGAAATATGTAGTAAAAACGTACGTTCCATGAGTATTTAACATATTCCTGTGTGAGTGAGCCCTAAGTGGCAGGACATGTACTTGCATTTATTATGTAAGTACATTTCTTGTTACACCCTAAACTTTGTTTTGTATAACAAGTGTAAATTACAGCAGGTCTCCAGGACATAGGATATCCACTAGAGATGAGCGAGCATACTCGTTAAGGCGATTTACTCGAGAGGGCATCGCCTTCTTCGAGTACCTGCTGGCTCGTCCCTAAAGATTCGGGGGGGTTGCGGAGGGGATCGGGAGGGAGAGAAAGATCTCTCTCACTCTCTACCCCGCTCCCCTCCGCCGCCCCGCGCCGCAACCCCGCCCCCCACAGCCCCCCCGAATCTTCACGGATGAGCCAGCAGGTACTTGAAAAAGGCGATGCTCTCTCGAGTAAATCGCCTGAACGAGTATGCTCGCTCATCTCTAATATCCACCTAACATATCAGTTATGTAGGGTGCATGTAAATAAAAACTATGAATTGGTGTTATAGTCCCCAAATAAAGAAAGCTGTGAGAAGTATTCTTCCTCTAGGTGTTATGACAGATGAATTTTACGATATAGAAACAGCAATAAAAATACCAATTGATTTAGAAACTGAGAAGTAATATCCTTTTGCTGTAATCCTTCAACTTGGGTGCAGGAAATCTGCGATAGAAATATTAATAATATCCAGTGAATGAACAGGATAACGATGTTATAGTAAAATACCGGTAGCCAAGTGCCATGTTCCGGGATCAATGACACAGTTCTATTGTTTACACTTCCGTGTGTTTCTAGAATAATTAGTCTCTCGTTGCATGCTTCCACCTTATTACAAATTTTTGCTTACTAAGGTTATATTCACATCAAATTTCGGTGCACGTTTTGCATTTATGCCAAGAAAATCCCCAGTTGTATATATCAATGAAATAGCCCAGTGTGCTATATAATTAGATGCTCTACTCAAGAAATAATTTTTCTAGGCTTTTAGGTAACTTTGTTTTTTCAAATCATTAACTTTATTTAAATGTTTTAAAGATAGATTTTTAGATTTCTTTACCTTTCATAGACCTTTGTGTAACTCCTCAGGTCTGTTATTTAATAGGGTGTCAAAGGAAAATCATTTGTTTTCTACCCATGCAGCGAATAAGACCAACAATAGTCAGGTAGCTGAAGGACACTATTTGTAGCTCATTTCTTGGGAGAATGTGGGTCAGGAACGCTATAGTTTCTCCTTAGAGAGAGCAGCTAGAAGTTGAGTGAGTGAGGAGACTTATAAGGCAATCCATGCTCCTCTGGGTAATATGCAAATAAGGAGATGGAACAATACCACGCAGCGCCACCTATTAGAAGGCAGCATTCCTGCAAGTCAATGTTAGACTCTTTATACAAGCCTTGTAAGAATGACTGGGAATTGAAAGCCAAGCCAGAATCCATAGGGAGCATGTCATATGCCAAGGGTTTCCATACACGTTCTCTTAGTACCCCTGCAATGCAGTAGAGAAAAATCTTTGTGCATAGAGTTTTGCCATGTATTTTTGTTATTTTTCAGTGCAGTTGTGAGCGAAGTCTCTTTGAGTCCTTTCTGTGAGCTGATGCCAGATTTCTAGGTGCGTAACAAAACATTAGTAAGCCTTTGACACTCTAAAAGTTCATTGAAATGCATAATATAAACTGTTGAATTCTCACTGACAGCTGCTTGATGGTTTTATATTCAGCTAATTAGAAAGCTTTTACTTACAGCTGCTTTTAGTTCATATGCTGTTGACCTTTAATAACTCAATTACAGAACCATTAATTTTGTGGTCATATATCATCATGGGTCTGACATATATTGATTTCTAGACTGAATAACCTAGTGTGTATAGACAACTGACAGAAAATGCTTTGCAGATCTGGATTATTAGTTAAAGCACAACCACAAAGAATTATTTAAGGTACGAAGCTATTAGGTAAATAATGTCTAATTAGATTATTTATGATGTTATGTGTAATAATATATCATATATATAAGATTGTCAAAAGCAAGTTTCAACTTTAAAAATGATGTTGTGCATTACAAGGGTATCCCTATCATGGACAGTGTTAAGAGTTGTCATCACCTGGTGATCGGTGTCAGCCAGACTTTCGGGACCCTGCTGATTGAAAGAATGAAGAGGCTGCAGTTCCTTCATAGTGTTTCCCTGCATAGTTACCCATATATCCCCCAAACAGAAGAGAGGAGATGACATTGTTGTTGCATCAAAATGGAGCATTAAATAGCATATCCTGAAGTAACCTGAATTAATAAATTCAAGACATGCTGTTGGTCCTTCAGAGAAGAAAGACTTGGGATCAGCTCTTTGCTATTACTCTGAACCTGCTTTTCTCTGACAGGATCCCTAACGTTTTACACTATGTGGGGCAGATGATCATTAATGCGATTCTTTGTCCCCCATAGACAATCATTGCAGTGGAGGATGTGACGGGAGTGTGCTGTTGACAATGATGACTTTTTCAGCAGCACAAAAGATGCGAACAACCAACCCTCGACTGATCGGGGGCAGCCTGATGAGAGACATTCTAATTCCAGTAAGGGAACATTCCTACAGAGTTTTTCATTGTGATGTGGGATTACTTCATGGGGTTCCATCACAGTTGCCGAAAATAGCATTGTGATAGAACCCCTCCAAACAGAAAAGACTACAACCCTTTACCGTCACTAGTGAAATGGACACGGCTTTGGTGTCCTTCTGACGAGGTTTCCCTTCGTTTCCAGTATATAGTATTTGGAGTATAGAATAAGAGTCGACTACAGTATTCTATTCACTAAATATAAAAGAAACAAACGGAACCCATGTAGAAAGGGCACCAACGTGGTGTTTGTTTCACTAATGCAAGTTAATGGTTCATTTTCTTTCTGTTAGAGGTTCCGTCACAATGCTGTTATCGGCAGCTGTAACGGAAAGTCCTGATGTAACCCCCCAGTGAAGTGAGAAAAATGCTCTGTAAGAGTGATAAAATGTGTATTATTTATTAGGTTTAACATGCCGTCATTTTCAAGTTTTTTAAATTAAATATTATTCTAAATTAATTCTTTAATATCTGGATTACCGGTCTCCTACACCTATAAATAATACATTGAGCATAAAAGAGTTACTTATACATGGACTTCTTTTTCCCAACACCATCTATCTTAAACATGCTACTCAATATTGATGCTGTTATTGTTTGCATGCACCATATGTCTTGTACTATTCTAAAAATTGTAATATGGAATATTTATTCTAGCTGCAATTTGTATGTTCATCAAAAATAAAAAAGCAGAGTGCTCTCACTGATATTATTAACCCTTTGCAATCCAATTTTGGATTCAGGATTTCCTAGGGGGCTTTCTCTTACTGCCATTATACAATAGCGCCATCTGCTGGCTAGAGCCAGTACTGCGGTATGGGACATGCTAGAGAGGCCCCCAACAACAGAGCGACCAGTAATATACAGTAAGAATACCCTGCCGGACATCTTCCAACACCAGAGCTGTACAGCCTTCAATCAGAATGTCTTCAGATGTCAGACAGTGGATTGGAAAGGGCTAAAGCATACCTAACTTTTTGGATAACCTATGCTGATTTAATAGACTATGTGTGTCTCATGAATTTTGTAATATACTTTTACTAAATCCACTACTTGTCGTCAGACAATCAGCTTCCCTAGCAATTGTGACATTTAAGATGTTTGCTATCTATGGGGAGGGAATGTCTTTACAAAATCTTCTTCCCTGCATTCACACAGCTCTCAGATCTGAAGTCACTGTGTACATAATCTCTGCTTCTCCTGATGTTTTATTCAGTTAAAAGGGTTGCACCAGACTTGCAAGTTATCCCCTATCCACAGGATAGAGGATACCCTGCTGATCGGTGGGGATCTCACTGCAGAGATCCCTGCCCATCTGGAGAATGGGGGGTCTCATGTCCCCTGTCCTCCTCACTGCGGGCTAAATGCACCCCCTGCAGTACGGAGGAGACAATCAAGTGCTGGTCAAGCAAGCGCTTTGCAGCTCCATTAATTTTCAATACAAATGCTGGAGATAGCTGAGCGGCAAGCGCGTGGCTATTTTCGTCAGCACCACTGAAATGAATGGAGTGACAACCGATCAAGTTTGGCCAGCGTTCCACTCATTCTGACGTTACTGCTAGGGGAGAAATGACCCCACAGTGGCAGACAAAGGGGGAGAAAGGTCGGCCATTCTTGAGATAGACGGAGGTCTCAGCACTGAGACCCCCATCAATCAGCAAGTTATCCCTTATCCTGTGGATTGAGGATAATCTGCAATTCTGGTACAACCCCTTTAACCTGCTATGTGCACTTATCTTGTAAACATTAGATGCGTCTCCAGCATAATTCTTACTGTACTAATCTTCATTAGCTGTTTTACCGGGTCTTGTGTGTCTGCATGCTCACAGCATATATAGAGATCTCTGCATATGCTGTTACCATGCAAACACACATGATCTCTGTATATGCTGTGACCATGCAAACACACAAGAGCTAGTAAAGCAGCTAATACAGATCAATCCATTATGCTGTTTTGCCAACAGCAAAGTGGAGACACATCTAATGCCTACAACATAAGGATAAGTGCACATACTAGGTTAGGTAAATAAAACATGAGGCAGAGGTTGTGTACATATTGACTGCAGATCTAAGAGAAGTGGGTGCAGGGAAGCTAATCTTGTGAAGACAGACCCTCTCACACAGCTAAGAAAAATCATAAATGTCCCAATTTCTTGGGAAGCTAAATACCTGGCGACAGGCAGTGGATTGCAGAGGGGCTGCACTTCAGTGGTAAAATATATATATATATATATATATATATATATATACTGTATATATATATTTTTTTATTTTTTTTTAATGAACATATATTACGAGAGTTATGAGACATACTCATACTCAGGCTATTAGAGGAGTATAAGTTGCCTGAAAAGCTAGGTACACTTTAAATATTTTCAGCAAAAGTGGTGAGAACATTTTGGAGAATTTGTGAAGCAAGGCCTCCAGGGCTCAGGTTTTTTTTCACAGTTATGCTTACATAAATACCCAGAATTTATCTATCTGATATTGTTCAGCAGAGGAAATTGCAGCAATGGTGGATGTGTTAGTCAGTAACTTAGGGGGAGTAAAGATTCTTCTGTACAAAAAGTTGAGGGGGTGAACAGTTAGATTATTAGGCTTAGTGGTCAAAGTGGAAACTGAAATGGAGAAATAAAAAAAATCAAATGAAAAAAAATGTTTTATACAAAAACTAGATTTAAAGCAGGCCTGTCACCTCTCTTGACATGTCTGCTAAAGTTACTACTTGTATTCTTCATGAAATAATGATTCTGGTCATCATTTCTTAGAACTCTATGTTGCAGCATTCATCTGTTATTCCTTCCAGAAATGTCTGAATAAATTGACAACTGGGTGTTGCAATTTCCCTTATGAAAGGGGTGTGTCTTACACAGCCTGATAGTGGCAACTCTGATTGGGCAGTGTGAGAGTGGGCAGCAACACGCCCCTTAAAGAGGATTAGTCACCACTCCTTAGATATCTGTTTCAGTAAATGCTTGTATTTCCAATAAAAGAACAATTCTGGAGAATATTTTCTCATACCTCTATATGTGCTGTTCCTCTTCTAGAAATTGATGAATAAATTGGCAAATATATGTTATCATTCTTCTTG
This sequence comes from Eleutherodactylus coqui, assembly GCF_035609145.1. Taxonomy (NCBI): domain Eukaryota; kingdom Metazoa; phylum Chordata; class Amphibia; order Anura; family Eleutherodactylidae; genus Eleutherodactylus; species Eleutherodactylus coqui. The sequence continues at coordinate 190,280,908 of NC_089838.1, read as the reverse complement.
TCAAAGATGTATTTCCTTACATTGTCAGCTCTGATTGGACAGTATCGACTAAGTCAGACTGTGTAAGGACATCCCTTAACTAATACCACCCAGTTGTCAATTTATTCATAAACATCAGGAATAACAGAGAAATGACACAACACAGAGGTCTAGGAAAAGATGCTCCTTCCAGAATTATTTCATGGAGAAAACACGTAATTCATAAAACAGACACATCAGGAGTGATGACAGGTTCTCCAAACAGCAAGTACCCAAACTGACAGGAAACGGATTTAGAAGTTCAGGGAAACTGGTAGTGACCAGGACAAACAGAGAACTGGTGGACTGAGCAGTGTTTTAGATCCTCAGGTGTTGACAGCTTTGCAAGCTGTAATCACAAAAAGTCCACATAAAGGCACCATTAGAGCATGGTATGAGTCAAGTTCTCCAGTTCTCGGATTGTCCTGGACATTACCAATTTCCCTGAATGTCTGAATCGGTTTCCTGACAGTTCATGCACTCAATGGCTGTCTCCATGGGTATTCTTGATTGAAAGCCTCGGCCACCTCGCTTGAACTTACCCTCAGGATGATCTCAGTTCCGTCCTGGATTGTTATCAGATTTTTCAGGTACCTGAAAAGACATGTGATTAGTGTTTTTCATACCTCATCATTCAACGTAATTTTATTAATACTCAACATGACATCATCCATAACTTGAAAAAGGTTGAAGGTAATGAAAAAATGACTGCATCCATCAAATTTTGATGAGATCCTACCCTTAATTCATGTATCCCACGACCTTCTTCCCTTTGAGTTTTTTTGGGCTGAATCCAAGATGGCACCACTATTGTTCCAAAAAATCTTCCCCCAACCGTCTAAGTGTTCTGCAAAGTCTCCTACTTTCAATTCAGAACATTTTCCAGGTGGCCCTGAGTTTTGAATCACTCTGTGTGTGTTTTACACCATGTAAACCAATAAGCACACAGCTTGCATTTTTACGAATTTGTACGGCATACATCAGTGATTCTAGTGAATTGTGAGGAAGGTATTGAAGCGTTTTCTGCATTTTGTGTATCTACAGTACAATTCCTTGTGGACAGTACTAAATTTATGAGCTCTATGCAACTTAAATTGCCTTCCGTCTCTGTGACTGTTTGCTGTCATTTCAATTCTGGCAGGAAACATATGATATCCATACACCTATTTCATGAATGGTGCTTACAAACAAATACATGGAGAAAATTAATTAGCCACATGCATTTTTTAATACAAACTCAAAGTAAAAAGGAATCCATTTTGTCATCTACTGAATAATGTATCATTCAGAGGGAAAAGCAGCGATTCAGTGTCCTTTTCATTACTTGACTATACTGCTTGTGGCATTTCAGTGGGCATATTTCCAAGCTTCTATTAAAATAAGTTTTCTCAGTTAAAAAAAAAACAGATCTGCAGTTCCTTTCAAATCATTTCCGCAGGCAGTATGTTACTAGACAAAAATTAAATTTGCTCCAACAAGACACCAGAATAATAAAGTACCTCCATATCACAATTGCTGCTGTCTTCTGACGTATTTGAATTATTTTGGATTGTAATAACAAATAAGTATTTTTGGCTCAGTTGACCAAGAAGAATAAAGGGTGGTTGAAAAGAACTAAACCGATTTTTACTCCCATTGAGCAGAGGAAGCTTTAAGATTGACTTCATTGTTCTTGTCCTTGACTGTTTTGTCTGTTCATACAACAATGAGAATATTTGCGTCTTTTCCATGGCTTTCTATTAGGCAATTAACTGTTTGAAACTCAACCTTTTTAGGAAATCAAGTTAACGTTTTCTAAAGGACAATAAAATCCAAAGGTGGGCTATTATAATGTATGCATAGAGAAGGGAAAGTTTATTTGTAGTTTTGTTCTTTATTTATAGTTAGTTTTAGACACAGAAAAAAAAGACTTATCTTCTAAATGTGCTAGATCTAGGTTTACATATATCAGTTGTGTCTGGCCAATTTTTTTAAGATCTAAGGGATCTATATTTCTAAGCAGATTGGGAAGCAATCCCTTTCGGGACTTGGAGGACAATCCCTGTGGGAGCTGTAACAGAGTCCTTTTTACTATTAGCAGATTACTGTGCTCAAACGGGTTTCTAACGCCACGATTTTTTAGCGCTGTCCGATCTATTTTTGTGCATTTTAGTGCCTTTTAACGCACCTTTTTACACATCACAATGATGGGGTGCGTTAAAAAGCGCTATCAAACACCGTGACATGTATTTAAAAATGCATCTCAAAATTGCGGAAAAAATGCCGCGATTTTGAGTGGTGTTTTTGGCAGTATGGTTGCCTGCATGCTGAGGTGGGTGTACATCTGTGTCAGTAAGTATATGGCTGTTTTCCATGATTGTTTGTGTTTCTATTTTCCTTTCTGTGATACATTTATATTAGTGTAGGGACTCACAAAACGCAAGGAGCCTTGACGATTGGCTTGTGAGCTCAAGTATTTTGGCCAAAATTCAACTAATACCTCACATTTATTATGTATTATTCACATGCAGTGTGGCTTTAAACACCGAGAGAGCCCAGGGTGACAGTACCAATATGATTCAGTTTTTAAGGTGCAGGGTAGCCCGCCGAACTATTATGGTGTCATTAATAGGTTGTTTGTTTGCATGGTGCACTACATGTATCAGAAGGTCTGGCACTTTGTATCTACTCAGTACAGGAGTATACACCAAGCAGCCACCCATCTGTATATAGGAGGTTGTGTGAGTGTCTGTCTCATCGGTGTCCTCCACAGGTGTAATTGGCTCCCTCATTTGACAGAATGGCTGCCTGCATGCTGAAGTTGGTGCACATGTTTGCTCTCCTGTGTCAGTAAGTATATGTCCGTTTTCAGTGATTGGGTGTTTTCACTTCTATTAAGTGGAAATTTTACATTTTCTTTCCCTCTCTTATCTCAGTCATCATCCTGTGCCTACCTGCATTAGTACACAAGAAGAAGGTACTCCTAAGCTAATGTGAGAACACCTACATGGCAGCCCATATGTATGCCTACCTCTGTTCACTTCAATGGAGCACACAGCCCTTGATAAAACAGCTATAAAATATGGTAACATTTGCAGTTTTAAAATTACAACACAGGATTGAAGTATTTTAACTATATAACTGGAAATGCACTTTTTTGCTAATGTATTACTGTGAACATTAGATCATTTTCTTAAACAATGATTTACATAATGCCAGAAAATTATATGAAATTCTAAGCATAGAAATGAATAGAATATGAGAAAAACAAGTTAGAAATGTATTTGTCAGTTGCATTTTATAAATCCAAATGCATTTTAAAATTAAGTCCTCATCTTTATTCATTTGTTACATGATTTTTTACACTGTGCTTCCATGAGTCCTAAATCTCTGGAGCAGAAAGAGACATCTGGTACGTTCACTTTAGAACGCCACGAATAATTACAAATGAATGTTAATACACTCTAAATTATTTTAGCTGGCTTTCTAAGGAAAATACACAATCATTTATAACTTTTAACATGGATATTTACATTGAAGTATTTGCTTCATGGTTTAACTTAATAGATTGTTTTCTATGCTTTTTATGTATTTTGCCTAATCTTGAAAAGCATAAAAGGATTTTAAAGAGCTAAAAGCAAGGGAATAGCCGAGTTCTGAAAAATGCATGAAGCAGAAATCCTCCTTTAAACTGAAAATTCACAAATAATTATAATTAACATCACCCCATACTCAAGACTTAATATCAACCCAGTTTCTGAAATAGCAGTCATTGAAATAGTTTGTGTATATTGTAAATAGTCATGCTCATTTTAGCCTTGGAATAGCGCTATTTCTGAGACATTGTAAATATTTAAACATATCTGGAATTTTTTGCATGGTGTGAAAGAGAATATTGCTAACTTCTTGCATAGTTATACTATCATCAAAATATTCAAACAGATTCCTTTTCCTATGTGAACATGAATTATGCATGCTGTGCCAACTGTACAGTCAGCATTTATAAACATGGTCTTCTGTAGGGATCTCCTGATGTCTTATGTGATCATGCAAATTTAATTAAATAAACCCTTAAAAGGGGAAAATGCAAGTTTGCTACACACAAAGAGACCCTGCTATGTCTGATCTATATACTGTATGTATATAGAACTATAGTTATGTTTATAAACTACTTGATATGCAGAAGTGTTGTTGAACCAGTTTAAGTACACCTTTTCTAAAAATGAAACTACAAGTTCAATGTACAGTAAAATTGAGATCAGAATTCTTAGCAATGCAAACCTATTGGACATTCACTATGTGTAGCCACTCCAAGCATAAGAGTCATTGTCTCATGTTGAAGAGTAAAGCATACTGGCATTGATGCTGCCACTGACAAGCTGATAGGCTGGCACAGAAACTAGCATGCTGGTGCTGAAAAAACAATGCTCATACGCTAACCGTGTTGTTGAGGTTCCAGTGATAACAGACATGTACCATTACATCAGCATCAATGTCAGCACAAACTAATGAGCAAAGTTCAAAAATGTTGCCAACTACCTGTTGGAGAGAGGGGCACCATGCTTATTGATGTGAACAATAAGCTTGGGGAAGGAAATGGTGTGTAGGCTGCTTTAACTTTTGTAACACCAACCAAAATATGTTAAGATCTTCACTTCTCTGTAAGAGTTCTTCAAGACCACTTATCTTTTATTCTTCTCCTTGGTCAAATCTAAGTTTAGGGTTCCTTTAAGTCACAACCTCTTTTTTTCATACAGCAATCATATCAATTGAAAACAGGATTAGCATAGACTAGACTAGATATCAGATTCTAAGGGATTGTCCATTCTTCATCTTTAACCCCCTCATGAAGGTATGGAGTTTTCAACTAGGAATCCTCAAGTTTTTTGTTATGATCGTGTGGGCAAGCTAAGCAGGGGCCCACACGATCGTACCCAAAGAGGACAGATACGCACATGGGTTAGCACATGGGTTTCAAGCAAACTGACCCTGTGCTACAGCGAGTATGGCATGGCCCTGCCTAAGCGGGGGATTCGCCTCAATAAAGGGCGACCCAGCGGTCTTTGGATCTGGTCCCTAGCTGATCCTAGGAGCCACGCACCAGAACAGGATGCATTCACATGCCGCATGACAGGGACTGAACACACAGGACACATAGAGCCAGAATACACAGCATGCAGCAGCCAAAATGCAACCACTAGTAACAGATGATAAGCTGAATATAAATACCAGGTATTAGTTGACATTTTGTACAAAACGTGGAAGCTAGCGGGCCACTTCACGGCTCCTGGTTATACCACTAGTCCCTACACTAACCAGGAGTCCAGCAGAACTGGACACAGTTCACACAGCACGCTGCAACAGGAACAGGACACAGATCACAGGTCACACAGCAAGCTGACACAAAAATGACAGAATATAAATGTACAAACGGACATGAACCAGCAAGACCGAAATCACACAGCAAGGCATCAGGACAGGAACAGAGCACAGGTCACAGACCACACAGACTCCACCCAGAGCTCACATGCACAGATGAAACTCACAGCAAGTCTATGTGTCAGGCTCGGGAATAGTAGGGGTAGTTGGGTGAAAGCAAGCATCAGGATAGATGACGTAGAAAAGCAAACCGTAAGTAAAGTCAAATGTCAGGACAGTGTCCGGGATATGGGGGTCCCTGAGATATCCCGCAACCCCTGTCCCTGCCTACTTGCCCCCCTGGGCTAACCCCCAGGGCGACAACTGGGCGGCGGTCCCTACCCTCACTAGGGAAGCGGGACACGGGAAGACAAACAGACACTGAAGACAAACAACGGTAGAATGGTCAGACAATCCGGGTCGGCAACAGGAGGGTGCGCAGTACAGGGGGGTCAGGCAAAAACGTAGTCAAGGTCCAAAAGCAGAGGTCAGGAAAGCCGGGGTCACAAACAGGAGTCAAAGAATACGCGGGTGCAGCTGGAAGACCAAACTAACACTGGCAAGGCCTGAGAGGAAAACACACCTATTTAAATGCTGTCAGCGCTCCCGCCCCAGAAGCTGATTGGGGCGGGGAGCCTGACAGCAGCAGGGCTAATCAGGGCGGTGCTGGGGGCACGCCCCCAGTCTAGCTGCACAGACAGTTACTAGGGAAGCCAGCCTGGTAGTCAAGTGACTAGAAGCACCAGCTGCCTCCCTAGCAACCCGGCGGCGACCAGTCTTACAGCGGCCCGGGGAGATCACAAGAACCGGGGTACCTCTGCGCCGCGCTCCTGTACCCCGGGTGGCCGGACCGGTGGTGCGGGCACGGCGGCCCCGAGAGTTGCCGGTTCTGACAGTACCCCCCCTTCTACGGGGGGACACCGGACCCCCATGGCCAGGTGCGGGCTTAAGCGGGAAAGCCCTGTGGAATGCCTGGACTAGGCGTGGCGCATGAACGTCCCTGGCCGGGACCCACGTCCTATCCTCAGGGCCAAATCCTCTCCAGTGGACCAGGTACTGCAGCACACCTCTAACCCGTCGGGCATCCACCAGCCTTTCTACTTCATACTCCAGTTCCCCCTGTACCAGAGAAGGAGGAGGCGGGTTCTGGGTGGGTAGAACTGGAGTCACATACTTCTTAAGTAAGCTTTTGTGAAAAACCTTGTGGACCTTCCAGGGGTCAGGAAGTGCCAACTTATATGACACCGGGTTGATAACCTGAGAAACAGTAAATGGGCCAATGAACCGAGGAGCAAGTTTCAGGGAGGGAACCTTGAGTCTCAGATTCTTGGATGACAACAAAACTTGCTCCCCGACTACAAAAGGTGCAGAGATGGTACATCTTTTATTAGCGTATTTACGCAGTTTCTCTTGGGAACCCTGAAGGTTCTTGCGAACCTGGGCCCAAACTGTGCACAGTTCCTCAGAGGATATGTCGGCGGCCGGATTGTTCGAGACCACAGGAGTGGAAAGCGAGAACCGGGGATGAAACCCATAGTTACAAAAAAAAGGTGACAATTGGGTCGACGAGTTAACATGGTTGTTGATAGCAAATTCGGCGAGAGGTAAGTAGTTGACCCACTGATACTGGTTATCAGAGACAAACAGTCGCAGATACTGGATAAGTTCTTGGTTCATTCGTTCCGTTTGTCCGTTACTCTCGGGATGGAAAGCGGAGGAGAAGGACAAATTTACGTTTAGATTTTTACAGAAGGCTCGCCAGAAGCGAGCGACGAACTGAACCCCTCTATCTGACACAATGTCCTCGGGGATCCCATGTAACCGAACAATCTCCTTGATGAACATTTCCGACAGAAGTTTGGCGTTAGGCAACTTGCACAGCGGAACAAAATGTGACATTTTAGAGAAACGGTCTACTATTACCCAGATGACCGTATTCCCCAGCGAGGATGGCAGATCAGTAATAAAATCCATGGACAAATGGGACCATGGCCTGGACGGAATGGGCAAGGGAAGAAGAGGACCCTCAGGACGTCTCCTGAGATTCTTCCCCCTTGCGCAAACCGGGCACGCGGACACAAATCCCCGTACCTCCTTGGCCATGTGCGGCCACCAATAGAGTCTGGACACTAACTCCAGCGTACCCCTGATGCCGGGGTGTCCAGCTAGGACTGAAGCATGTGTCTCCTCTAACACTTTCAATCTCAGTGACAACGGGACAAATAATTTGCCTTCCGGAAGGGCTTCAGGAGCAGATTGTTGAGCGGCGTGAATGAGAGGTGAAAGGTCGGAGGAGACAGCAGCGAGGACCACCCCAGGGGAGAGAATGCTCTCAGGCTCCGGCTCGGCAGGTTCCGGAGAACCAAAGCTCCTAGACAGGGCATCAGCCTTGACATTCTTAGAACCGGGTCTATAGGTAACAACAAAATTGAACCGAGAGAAGAACAAGGCCCAGCGGGCTTGCCGAGCATTTAACCTCTTAGCGGAATCTAGATAGGTGAGGTTTTTATGGTCTGTGAGTACCGTGATCTGGTGATGGGCTCCTTCCAAAAAATGCCTCCACTCTTCGAAAGCCCACTTAATCGCCAGCAATTCCCGGTTGCCTATATCATAGTTCCGTTCGGTGGAAGAAAACTTCCTAGAAAAATAGGCACACGGTCTAAGGTTGGTGAGAGTGGAGGGACCTTGGGACAGTACCGCTCCCACACCAAACTCAGAGGCATCTACCTCCACCAAAAAAGGGCTGGACAGATCCGGTTGTACTAGGACAGGTGCAGAAGAGAACGCCGCCTTTAGGGTATCGAAGGCCCTCAGAGCCTCAGAAGACCAGGTCCTCACATCTGCCCCCTTTCTGGTGAGGTCCGTTAGAGGTTTGGCCACCACGGAGAAGTCTTTGATGAATTTGCGATAGTAGTTGGCGAAGCCGAGGAAGCGTTGAAGGGCTTTCAACGACCCTGGCTGGGCCCACTCCGTGATGGCTTTCACCTTTTCAGGATCCATCTGGAAGTCGCATGGCGTGATGATATACCCCAAAAATGATATCTTTTGTACCCCGAAGACACATTTCTCGAGTTTAGCAAACAGCTTGTTATGTCTGAGTCGAGCTAGTACAGTCTGAACGTGAGTATGGTGACTCGGCAAGTCGGAGGAAAAAATCAAAATGTCGTCTAGATATACAACCACGAACACCCCCATGATATCCTGAAACACTGAGTTCATGTACCCCTGAAAAATGGCGGGGGCGTTACACAATCCAAAAGGCATAACTAGGTATTCAAAATGCCCGAGGGGCGTATTGAAGGCGGTTTTCCACTCATCCCCCTCCCGAATGCGGATGAGGTTGTATGCTCCCCTGAGATCAAGTTTGGAAAACCATCGGGCACCAGCGACCTGGTTGAGGAGGTCAGGAATGAGTGGAAGAGCATACTGGTTTCGGACTGTGATTTTGTTTAGCTCTCTATAGTCAATACAGGGCCGAAGACCCCCATCCTTCTTCTCAACGAAGAAAAACCCGGCACCCACCGGGGATTCTGAGGGCCGGATGTGCCCCTTGGCCAGGCTGTCCTGGATATAGTCCCTCATGGATTCTCTCTCAGGAACCGTAACGTTATAAATGCGGCCCTTAGGAAGTTTGGCCCCAGGAATCAAGTCTATTTTACAGTCCCATTCCCTATGAGGGGGCAGAGCTTCAGATAATTGTTTGGAGAACACGTCAGAAAACTCGGAGAGGTATTCTGGTAGGGGGGTCCCCTCGCAGGTGGAGATTCCCATCTTCACCGCACAAAGGTGGTTGGCACAGCGGGGACCCCACTTTACCAGTTCCAACGTGTCCCAATTTACTACCGGGTTGTGCTCCCGGAGCCAGGGGAGGCCTAGGACGACGTCCACAGACAAATCTCTCATCACTAGAAAGGTGCAGGTTTCCACGTGTAAGGCTCCTATAGTAAACCTTACTTCAGGGGTAACCAGATTAACCACCCCTGCTTGCAATGGGGTGGAGTCCACTCCTGAAACCAGAATCGGGGTCTCTAAACGTAAAAAAACCCCGGACAGTTGAGCAACGAAATTAAAGTTAACGAAATTCGCCGCAGCCCCAGAATCAACAAAGGCTTGCCCAGTACGGTGGAAAGCATGAAATTCTAGGGTGCAAGGCAATAACATTTTGGATAACACAGGGAGTACCTTGGCTCCTAGACAGTCCTCCGGACAACTGCCTAGGAGCGGACGTTTTCCCTGCCATGGCTTCTTGGCGCAGGTTGCAATGCGGTGACCCGGCTCCCCACAGTAGAAGCAGAGGTTCTTCTTCAGGCGATTTTCCCGTCGTTGCTTAGGGTTCAGGGCTCCCAGCTCCATGGCCTCGGTGGTGGGAGGTGGAAAAGTCGGGTCAGTAGAAGAAGTGGGCGTGGGGAGTGGAGTGGTCCGAGCGGCGTGTCTGGCCCTCAAACGTCGGTCAGCCCGAATAGCCAGCGACATGGCTTGCTCCAGGGTTCTTGGCTCCGGGTGGGCCACGAGTAGGTCCTTCAGACCCTCAGACAGACCGGTCAAAAATAGGTCTTTTAGGGCGGCATCATTCCACCCGGATTCTGTACAGTGCTGGCGGAATTGGGAACAGTAGTCCTCCGCCATCTTGCAACCCTGGCGCAGGGCCAGAAGCTTGGAGACTGCGTAGCCGGCACGGTCGGGTTCGTCATAAATTTGACCCAAGGCGGAAAAAAAGGCGTCAGGGGATAGTCGGGCGGGAGAGCCAGCAGGTAATGAGAAAGCCCAATTTTGGGGCTCTCCCCTCAGGCGGGTAATTACAATTCCCACTTTCTGGTATTCAGTACCAGAGGAGTGGGGGCGGAGATCAAAGTAGAGCTTGCAGCTCTCTCTAAATGCGAAAAACTGACCTCTCTCTCCGGAGAAACAATCCGGAAGCGTGGCTCGAGGTTCTGTCATTGTTCCTGGAGCGGAAGCGGGTTGCATGGGACCTGCAGCTGCCGCTTGTTCCTGTCGCTGCAAGCGGGCTGTTAGGTCCTGGGCAAGGTTCGTAAGGAACTGGACCTGGTTCGCTACAGCTGCCATGGCCTCCATCGAGGGGTTCAGAGTTGCCGGGCGGATGCAAGGGTCTGACCTTCGTTCGGCCAGTGTTACTGTCAGGACAGTGTCCGGGATATGGGGGTCCCTGAGATATCCCGCAACCCCTGTCCCTGCCTACTTGCCCCCCTGGGCTAACCCCCAGGGCGACAACTGGGCGGCGGTCCCTACCCTCACTAGGGAAGCGGGACACGGGAAGACAAACAGACACTGAAGACAAACAACGGTAGAATGGTCAGACAATCCGGGTCGGCAACAGGAGGGTGCGCAGTACAGGGGGGTCAGGCAAAAACGTAGTCAAGGTCCAAAAGCAGAGGTCAGGAAAGCCGGGGTCACAAACAGGAGTCAAAGAATACGCGGGTGCAGCTGGAAGACCAAACTAACACTGGCAAGGCCTGAGAGGAAAACACACCTATTTAAATGCTGTCAGCGCTCCCGCCCCAGAAGCTGATTGGGGCGGGGAGCCTGACAGCAGCAGGGCTAATCAGGGCGGTGCTGGGGGCACGCCCCCAGTCTAGCTGCACAGACAGTTACTAGGGAAGCCAGCCTGGTAGTCAAGTGACTAGAAGCACCAGCTGCCTCCCTAGCAACCCGGCGGCGACCAGTCTTACAGCGGCCCGGGGAGATCACAAGAACCGGGGTACCTCTGCGCCGCGCTCCTGTACCCCGGGTGGCCGGACCGGTGGTGCGGGCACGGCGGCCCCGAGAGTTGCCGGTTCTGACATCAAAGTTGTGAAGAGGAAAGATGTAAGATGTTGGCTATGGCAACTGGGAAATAGTAAAATGATTTTGTGAATTACATATGATCAGAATACAGACATACTATGTAAGGGCTGCAGCCCTTAAAGATGGACTACAACCCTGGCTCACGCCTCAAACGCGCTTCATCCGGCGGTGCTCTAGAAGTGCTGAACGGCTGTGGAGGAAATCACAAACGTCCGCAGACTTCCTCCACTACAAATTCATGCTGAGAACCTACAACCTTGCCCTCCACCATGCCAAACAAGTCTATTTCACCTCTCTAGTCTCCTCACTATCCCACAACCCTAAACGGCTCTTTGATACTTTTCACTCCCTTCTCAGCCCTAAACCACAGCCCCCGGTGACGGATCTCAGTGCCGAAGAGCTGGCTGCTTACTTCAAAAAGAAAATTGATGACATCCGTCAGGAAATAACTTCCCAACCCCAGGCTAGCCTGACCCTAGTCTTGTCAGCACTGCATCTAGCTCCTGCTCACTGTCTGTACTCAGACCAGCGACAGAGGAAGAAGTCTCCAAATTGCTCTTCTCTGCTCGCCCCACCACCTGCGCTAGCGACCCCCTCCCCTCACACCTCCTCCGTTCCTTCTCCCCAGTGGTCATCTCCCATCTCACCACTATATTCAACCTCTCTCTGACCTCTGGCATCTTTCCCTCTTCTTTCAAACACGCCATCATATCCCCACTGCTAAAGAAGCCGACTCTGGACGCGACTGATGCTGCCAACTACCGACCCATCTCAAACTTCCCCTTCATCTCCAAACTACTAGAACAGCTGGTTTACTCCCGCCTTGTAAGCTACCTATCAGAGCACTCTCTCCTAGACCCCCTACAGTCTGGCTTTCGACCTCAACACTTGACAGAAACTGCCCTTACAAGGGTATCCAATGACCTACTGACAGCCAAATCGAGGGGCGATTACTCCCTACTGATCCTCCTCGACCTCTCCGCAGCATTTGACACTGTTGACCACAAACACCTCCTCAGTATGCTACGCTCCATTGGCCTAAAGGATACTGCCCTCTCCTGGTTCTCTTCCTACCTATCTGACCGCTCTTTCAGTGTCTCCTTTGCTGGCTCTACCTCCCCTCCTCTTCCCCTTGCTGTTGGGGTCCCCCAGGGCTCTGTCCTCGACCCCCTTCTTTTCTCTATCTACACAGCCCCTATTGGACAAACCATCAGGAGATTTGGCCTCCAATACCACCTGTATGCTGATGACACCCAGCTATACACCTCTTCCCATGACATCTCTGCACCTTTACTCCAAAACATCACTAACTGTCTGTCCGCTGTCTCTAACACCATGTCCTCTCTCTACCTAAAAATAAACCTCTCTAAAACTGACCTGCTGGTATTTCCACCCTCCACTAACCGACCTCCTCCTGACATCTCCATCTCAGTGTGTGGCGCCACCATAACTCCTAGACAACATGCCCGCTGCCTTGGAGTCATATTTGATTCTGATCTCTCTTTTACCCCCTACATCCAATCTCTGGCCCGAACATGTCAGCTGCACCTCAAGAACATCGCAAGAATCCGCTCTTTTCTCACTGTGGACACGCTAAAAACGCTTACTGTTGCCCTCATCCACTCCCGGCTCGATTATTGCAACTCGTTGCTGATCGGCCTCCCCTGCACCAGACTCTACCCTCTCCAATCCATCCTGAATGCGGCAGCCAGGCTCATCTTCCTGTCCAGCCGCTACTCGGACGCCTCTGCCCTGTGCCGATCACTGCACTGGCTGCCCGTTAAATACAGAATTCAATTTAAACTCGCAACCTTCATCCACAAAGCCCTCCACAGTGCAGCGTCCCCCTATATCGCCTCCCTCATCTCAATCCATCAACCAGCCCGGGCTCTCCGCTCTGCTAATGAAACCAGACTGAGCGCCCCTTTAATTCGAACTTCTCATTCCCACCTCCAAGACTTCTCCAGAGCAGCACCGGTCCTCTGGAACGCACTACCAAAGGCTACCCGAGCAATCCAGGACTCGCAGAACTTCAGGCGTGCTCTAAAAACGCACCTCTTCAAGGAGGCATACCGAATTCCCTGAACAAACCCCTCTGTACTCCGCCTGATAACATGCTCCCTGACCTACTGACTGCAATCCCTGCTAGCCATCATAAACCGCTCCTGCAGTCATACTGTTTCTGCTGTCACACGGGTAAATGTCTGACCATTGTCTATGTGTATATCACCCCTCACTCTCCACCTCGCCATACCGTGCACATCTCCAGCCCCTTTACCTTCTGTATCACCCCATTACTTGTAGTATGTAAGCTCGTTGGAGCAGCACCCTCACCCCTATTGTTTCCATCAATTGATTACTATGTAACCGTGGTTCTGTAATGTTTGTACTTTTGTCTTTCTGTATCCCCCGTCTATGTAAGCGCTGCGGAATATGTTGGCGCTATACAAATAAAGTTTATTATTATTATTATTACAAAGACTCAATTTTGTCTCTTTGCTTGTCTGCTATAATACTTAGCTACACACACACATATATATATGCCAAAACTTACTAACGAGCTTACAGGAATGTATCTCCAGATTAACACCTGCAGAGGAGGACATATTGATAAGAAGCTGATATGTTTTAAATCACTATATGTGCATATTAAGTTTAATTGTATTTGGCATAAAGCCACTCGCTCTGTAAAATCCTATAAAGATTGAGTACATTGTACAATTAACCAGAATGCTACACAGATACCACCATCTCTGTGTGTCCCTGCGTTCTAATGACCGGTCATATCACTTTAATCTGGAGCCAATCAGCATACCAGGATCGATTGAATGTCCCTAACATACTAGGCTTTCTCCAAGGCAAGCCTCCTCTTCATGTGGTGATCAAAGTAGACAAGCTGCAAGAGAGAAGTCTGCCCAACAGGCATCATAGTACACAAAATGCACTAAAGAGTATCATGTTTCTCTGCCAGATGTTCAGACAGCCCATGACAGAGGTAAGTCTCATATTGTACAGGTAGGTTGTCTTGTTATGACAGGTAGGCTCACAGAATTTCATCAAAATGTGCACTAAGAATCTTAAATTTACAAATACTGTATAGTAAATATAGCAGTAATGCAACTTTAAATAATACAAATATGACATGCATGTTTATATGTTAGTGCATGTGGCATGTTGCTCCATCTTTGTGTTTGTTTGCCTTTGTATTACAGTCACAGCAGATCGGCATCTGGCCATTTATTTTAGTTTGTTAGGGCTCCATTACATGGGATGACTGTTGGATGTTTCAATGTCTGACAGCCGTCCCAGTGATAATCACTCCTGCGAACGATCTCCAGCCTGCCCGCCTCTATTCACAGTAAACATAGATAAATGACAGCATGTTTACACAGGACAATCGTTGTCTGATCTTTATAGGATTTTTTCATTCATTATTCAGTCTATTGGTATTTACATGGCCCGATCATCAATCCGATTCCCACACATCTGAAGAATGATCGGGCCGTGTAAAACGGCTCTGAGGAGGTGCTAACTAAGGCTTTTTTCACATAGCGTCTTTGCGATCAAGCACTGGTTCCATCCTGGTTTCTGCATGGGGATGGAAACCGGGACAAAATCGAAACTAAACCATAGACTTCAAAAAATGATAAAGAGACCTCTTTGGTATCGGTCTTATGTTTTTTCAGAAAAGCCCTGCCTATTGTTTTGTCCCGATTCCATCCTGATCTCTTTCCCTATGTAGTTTTTTACAGAAACCACGACACAACCAGTGCTGGATGGAAAAAACGCTCTGTGAAAAGAACCTAAGGCTCCTTTCAATACTGTGCGATTTATTGTACGCACAAGCAAATGAACAAACTATGACAGAGTGGAACTCGTCTCTCACTACCTTGTCAGTAAATCTAGAGATAAAAATGTGATTGTTCTCAGTAAGAGAAACCAAGTCATCTTGTAGATATGATACCTTTTAATGGCCAACAAATATACATGATGTTACAGCGAGCTTTCAGACCTCTCAGGATTCTTCCTCAGGCATAATGAAACCAATCTGTACAAATGCATACATATGAAAAGACACAGACATAGCGAGACTAGTTTGCACTTAAAACAATACCAGACAAGATGAGAAGCAAAGAGATGTAGTAATCAACTGCACCATGCTTATTTGTTCCACCACCACCAATCTATTCCCCACTAGTAAATGTAGTATTGAATAGGCATGGCTACACGGCTCTGACAGAGGAGAGGAGAGCTGAGCTTGTGCTCCTTCATGAGAAAGACCAGCTGATCAGTGATAGGAATGCCTCCCCTTCCTCAACCAGAAGATGGGATATAGCAGAGCATGCATATCAAATATAAGGTTTTCTACAATAGGTGCATGAGAATGAAAACTCAAAGAAAAAAACAAGTGCATCATTTTCTTCTGCAGGGACTTAGTAAAATAAGCGTGTATTTATTTTTTATACACAAATGTTTCCATAACCTTTAAGGACATGTATGGCAAGCAGAATGAATGTACCACTGTATTAGAATATAAATATTTGTAAAGGGACTTATTTTTCGTAAATGATATGTAGTGTATAGGCAGGCTTTATAATCATGTTCAAAAGTGAGCCTAAACTATGATTTAAACATAACAGGGTGATCTGTGTTGGGGGTTCCGATTTCCTGCTCCATTCAGATTCCCTGGCCGAACAGACTATAATGGGGTCCGTTCACTTTCTGCTCAGCTGTCCAGCTTTTTGCCGAATCTGTGACAGAGCCTCCGACTGGAGGTTCCAATGCAGATGTGAAACCAGACTTACTATAATACCGTAGGATTTCAATTCAGAAAAAAAATTACCTTAAAAATCCGACTATACTATCAGCTCCATGTGACCATATCATCTCTATACTTATAATAACACATATCTGTCAGGAAACATATGCAGAGACAAAAACAAATGACTAGGATAGCCAGTCCAATCCAGTTGATCTGTGAAGATAACAAGAATAAAGGGAGAAGCAAAATCAGGAGATGGTCATTGCTGCTCGGGATCAACCTTCCATCAGTGATATTTCTCAGTTAGCTCTAGCGCTAACTGACAGAAGTCTCATCCCGAGCAGCGTTGGTCATCTCCTGATTTTGCTCCTCCTTTCAACCTTGACTCAAAGGGGTTTCATGCTGATCTGCCCCAGAAGTGGCTGCAGCCCATTCATGCTTCTTCCAATGTTGTGCCCAACAGCACACCACCTAGCCCGGTGAGCACACATTTTTCTGGTCCTACGTACTATTTATATATTGACCTGGGGTCCCTTGCACTGCGGAGCACCTATTTTCTTATTTTCTAGTGAAGATAACAAGCCTTCCTCACCTGTGCTCCCTTTTGGAGCCTTAGACTGAACCATTGTTTCTTCACTGTAGAACTTGTTCAGAAGTTTGGGCACAACTTTGACTCACTGTTCTTACATTGGCATCACCTCCGTTGAAGAGGTGCTTCTTTTCACTATTACTCCTCTGGATATATATTGTGGGTGTATAAAGTCTCCCCTGTATATTTGCTTCTTTAGTTTCATTAAAACTTTGAATCGCTTTTCTGGCATTGGTATCTCATAGAAAAAAGTGTGACCCATTACTAAGAAGTCAGTGGACTGTCAAATATGTTCTCTATCTGTACTTTTTCACTCATTACCCTCAGTGGTTGTATAGTATAAAGAAATTTAAGTGAACGCAATTCCTCCTTTCATAAAACCTTTATATGGTTATTTCTACTGCATATAATAATTACATCAATAAGATTGTCCCGGTTCTTGATTTTATCAGGACATTGGAAGTCGCTTTTAATAAATTATTTTACTGATACTTTACTGAACCTTCATCTCCAGATGAAAACCAGGGGATATCCATTCTCACATAGATATTTAGAATGTCAGTGATAATCCGCTGTTGGTGATTATAAATTAATTAAACTAACATGCACAACTCCTCTCAGAATGTGAAGCCATAAGTGAACAGCTGATCACCTTTGGATCCCACTCTTGGCACTCCCAGCAAACAGCTGATATTCCTATAGGACGCTACCGCCAGCAAGACATTTCCACTGCAGAGAGCATGCAGTATTTCAGGATGGCCATTCACATGAACGGCCATCCTGTAATACAAGGTCAGCACTCGGTTTGGCTGGGTTGGAGCCTCTCTTACAAACAGTACACTCAAACATATATCTTACATGTATATCTTATACAGAGACAAGTGAGGCAAAATCAGAAAAAGACAAGATCAGAAAACTCAACATTTATTAAGCATTCCTTAACCTCTTAATGACATAGGACATAATTTTACATCCTGGCTGCCTTGCTACTTAAGGCAACAAGACATAAACTTACATCCTGTGCATGGCACAGGCTCAAAACCTGAGCAGTGGGAGCCTGCTGTGACTGACAGCTGGCCTCCTGTGGCATGAGTGGGGAAAGATGAAAGTAACGATCCCCACTGTTAACCCCTTACCTGCTGCAATTAATGTTGATTGCAGTAAGGGTTCACAGAAAGAGCGCACTCCTTCTGTGATATCATCGCAGAGGGCCACTGGGTTACCATGGCAACCAGACGCCATTGCCTGGTGTCCTGGTCGGTCATGACATATGATTGCTAGCAATACCAATAATGCAATGCAGTACAGACGTGTTGCAATGTATTGTCAGAGCAATCATAGGTTCAAGTCCCCCACAGGGACATAAAAAAAAATTGTAAACAAAAAAAATATATTCATAAAAAAAAAAACCCTTTGCCCACTTTTCCCATTACAAAAAAAATAGAAAACACACATCTGGTATCCCCACATCCATAACTGAACATGCTATTTATCCTGCACAGCAAAAACAGAGAAAAAAAACTACAAAAGAGGAGCCAAAATGTTTATTTAATTTCGCCTTCTAAAAAAATGCACTATAGGTGATCAAGAAAGTCATTTATACCCCAAAATGGCACCAATGAAGACTACGATTCATCACGAAAAAAACAAGCACTCATAGAGCCCTATCAATGAAAAAAAAGGTATGGGACCTTGAATGCAGTGATGCAAAAAAAAAGTCTAAATAGCAAATAAGTTAAAAAAAATGTAAAAAATATATAATTTTGGTATTGTTGCAATTGTACCAACATGCAGAAAAAAATTGTATTCTGTCATTTATGCTGAAAGATTTATGATCTAACATGCAAAAAACAATGGCAGAGATTAGGTGCTTTTCCTCCCCTCCAAACAATTTCAATAAAAATTATACAATGCATTACCTACCTGCACCCAAAAAATGGTAACAATAAAAACTACAGCTTGTCATGTAAAAAATGAGCCCTCATATGGCCCTCTCAAAGCTAAAACGTAAAAAAAAGTTATGGATTTTGAAAAGTGGAGATGAAAATCTCAAAAAAAAGCATTGCGTACTTAAGCCCAAACTAGGTCGTGCCCTTTAGGGGAAAAGCAAAGAACTGATCAAAGGCTCAAAATGTTGGAAAAAAACCTAAACATACTGTATGTATCATACTGGTAATTTAAACAGCTAAACACATTCTAAATCATATGATTTGGATGAATGTGTAAGAACAAGTGACTCATATTTCCAGACAAGGTTAGAATTAAGTTCATTAATAGGAAAAATACAGACTTCCTCCTGTAATTTTGATATATGTCACTGTATACTGTAAGTATTTATAAAGTGTGGACACAAAATGCAGAGAACAGATAATGTACCGGCCCCATAAAAGTATGTAAAAAATAATAACTATTACATAGAGACAGACTATAAGACAAGCTTTACTAGTATAACATAGCAAACTTAGATAAGCAGCTCTGCTATAGTATACTTCTAACTAATTGTCAGATACAAGCTCTACACAGTGATAGTGATTACAGTGCAATTACCTCTAGTGATCACAGGTGACAGCATCTTGGATAGCAATTGTCCGGTTTCACTTTTCTTATCTGGACCAAGACTACAATGACTCAGATTCAGCCATGACTAATTTCTACATACTCTCCCCACCCTGCTGCTACTCCCTATCCACCCCTAGTACTATTGCTCCCTCTTTGGTCCAAGAAAGTAAGACTGCCCCCAATTTTTGTGCCCCCACAAAGTAATAGTGCCCCATTTTTGGCCCCCACAAAGTAACAGTGCCCTTATGTGGACGCATTTAGTAATAGTGCCTTCTCTGTGGTCTAAGTAATAGCACCTCCTTTGTGGTCCCACTTAGTAACTGTGCCCACTCTACAGATTTCCACTGTTGTCCCTCTTAGTTATAGTGCACTCACTGTGGCCCAATTTGTTAATAGTGTCTTAATTGTGGCACTATTTAATGATAGTGCTCCCACTGTGGATCCTCTTAGTAATAGTGCTCCCTCTGTGTTCCCACTTAGTGATGATGCTCCCTCTGTAGCTTCGCTTACTAACAGTGTCCCCTCTGTGGCTCCACTTAACAGTGCCCCTCTGTGGCTCCACTTACTAATAGTGCCCCATCTGTGGCTCCACTTACTAATAGTGCCCCATCTGTAGCTCCACTTACTAATAGTGCCCCCTCTGTGGCTCCACTAACTAATAGTTCCCCCTCTGTGGCTCCACTTACTAATAGTGGCCCCTCTGTTGCTCCACTTAGTGACAGTGCCCCCTCTGTAGTCCCACTTAATAATAATGCCCCTCTGAGATCCCACGTATTGCTAGCGCCCCCCTTGCAGCTTTAATTAGTGATAGTGTCTGCTCTGTGGCACTAATATAAAGCTACTATTCCTGTACCTCCAGCAGCAGTATCAGAATTATCTTCTTCTTTCCTCACACAGTCCCATCTGATGACAAGCTTTCTGTGTACAGAGCACAACTCAACTCCTCCCCTGTATCCTGCACATAAAGTGTGTCAGACAGGATTGTGTGAATAAAAAAGAAAATAGGTTCTGATACTGCTGCCTAGTCTAGCTGGTGTAGTATACACGTAAGACATATATTTGTGGGTTAATCTGGTATCAAACATAAGGGTCCACCTAACTTTGTGCCGCACTGGGAAACATTCCTAGGATATTAAAATTAAGATCCTTTCATGCAGTTTTCGGAGTTTTTTTGGAACTTCTTATAATTGTGATGAAGCAAATTCAATCACATAGTTAAAAATTGACATCCGCTTTACATATGTCTGAAGATCTGGATTTTGTACTACTCCAGAAGGAAAAAGATGCCAGAACTGATCCCATACTTTCTTATAGGAACAGTTAGATATCAGTTGTGACACAAATCATCTCCCTACACTGGACAGTAAAATGTAAAAAAAAAATGAAAAGTCTACATTTAGCTAGTTTTCCAAAAATGGACGATCTCTTCAGCCGGATATCTGCAAATGATGCAAAGGAAGGAATATATCGTCTCTGTTCTGGTCTTCAGCATATGCAAAGGAAGAGGGAATACAGCACATGCTGCTTCTTAATGAAATTAGAACTTACTTAAAAACAAGATTGACACTGGACAGTATGCGGACACAGTTTAGACTAAAGCCAATTAATATTTCTTGCTTCCATATAGTAAAACATTGCTTAAAGGGGTTGTCCCGCGGCAGCAAGTGGGTCTACACACTTCTGTATGGCCATATTAATGCACTTTGTAATGTACATTGTGCATTAATTATGAGCCATACAGAAGTTATAAGAAGTTTTTCACTTACCTGCTCCGTTGCTAGCGTCCTCGTTTCCATGGAGCCCGCCTAATTTTCGGCGTCTAATGGCCAAATTAGACGCGCTTGCGCAGTCCGGGTCTTCTTCTTTTCTCAATGGGGCCGCTCGTGCAGGATGCCGGCTCCGTGTAGCTCCGCCTCGTCACGTGCCGATTCCAGCCAATCAGGAGGCTGGAATCGGCAATGGACCGCACAGAAGCCCTGCGGTCCACCGAGGGAGAAGATCCCGGCGGCCATCTTCAGCAGGTAAGTAAGAAGTCACCGGAGCGCGGGGATTAAGGTAAGCGCTGTGCGGTGTTCTTTTTTAACCCCTGCATCGGGGTTGTCTCGCGCCGAACGGGGGGGGGGGGTTGAAAAAGAAAAAAACCCGTTTCGGCGCGGGACAACCCCTTTAAATTGAAGCTCGACCAATATACAAAGCACACAAAAATAACAATTGTGTCCAATAGAACAAGTTACCAGAGACAACAGATACTCGTATATATGGACCTATGAAATAAGGCATATGTGCTGTATAATGGTAGCCTATCATTATCAGAATAGACGATAGCTTAGTTTCACATTTAGTAGAATTTAGATTTTGTTCCCCTGTGTGTTTCAGCTATTTACAAGGCAGGTAAATCTGATCTAATACAAAAACCAGTCATATGACTCTGAAAACTTGCAGAAAAAGGTCAAGGAGAGTTTGACATTGCTCATAAAATCTGGAACTCTTTGTACGAAAGAACTTGTTTTTTTCCCAGAGTTGTTCCATAAATGAAGAGTTTGGAATCATTCCCAGCCTCTCCTACTGTGAAATGAGTTCATTTTCAATGCCTTTACTAGTTGTAGTTATTAAAGTAAACTTTAAGAGAACTATTTTTAAGCTACATTATAAATAAGACGTCTTTACAGGTATTATTCCAATCCTCCCGGGGAACATTGTAGGGGGCAAGTTTTCCTATAACTAAACAGCATTACCTAGCATTACACTAGTTTATTAGCTGTTAATTTATGCAATGCTACTTTGTGCAGTGTGAAGATATTTATCTGTGACATTATATTAGACGAAATAAACCTGTTATATTGTTCTAGTTGCCAAGACAAACAATTCCTCCTATCTTAGATGCTCCTTAGTATTGCAAAATGTTACATCCGTGCAGGCTGTGGGAACAACAACCTACACAAACGCAACCCAATAAAGGCTGCACAGAAATATAAAGGATATGCACTCGAATGGACACCAACAACATAAACCGGATGTGCATACCAACACCGGTGGCCACATACTTACCAATAAACAAATACACTATATGGACAAAAGTATTTGGACGCTACATGTTTTTCAGGAAAAGTGCTTTATTCTTCTATTTAGTAAGGTGTAGGACCTCCGTTTGCTTGTATTACAGCGGTAACACATCGAGGCATACTTTCCACAAGTTCTCTGTAAGTCTGGGCAGGAATAGCTCGCCATTCCTCAAGGCCATGAGAAAAGATTGTTGTGGGTGGTGGTGTCGTACCCGTCACTCCGGTTCATCCCCCAAGTGCTCGATTGGATGAATAGTTATTAAAAAATGAGCAGCTTTTTATTTTACCCATGCCCTTCCCAGCATACTGTTTGGCAAACTCAGTATTTGCATATTTGCTGATTTTCTGCATTGTCCAAATACTTTTGTCCAAATAGTGTAGATATAGGCAGATGGAATTGCTACGAGGTATTAGTTTGTATTTTGGCCAGAATATATAAGCTCACAAGCCCACGACAAGGGTCCTAATTGTCTTCTGAGTCCTTATCTAACTAAAACCACAATAAGGGAACGCCGTCTAGAAGTGGGACGTTCATCCCAATAGGGACAGCCCCACACTGGAACCTAGGGGTCTGGCTCACCTGAGATGGTAACAGGCAGGAACACTAGACAAGAAAAATACAACATACACACTGAAACAGGACAGTTCCCATGTAGTGTAGTCAACATCTACAGACATACACAGAACACGACCCTGTTCACACCAAGTGAATGCAACATAAAGGGAACAAGGCACAAAACAGGACATTATTCACATGAAGTGTAGTCTACACCTTCAGACATACACAGAGCAAGTCATTGTTCACATCTGAAGTCTGCACACTGCAGAGACAGAAGGAAACCCCACTCAGAGCTTCATGCTCTAATAGATAAAACAGAAGCTAGTTCAAGTGTCCACATACCGAGAAAGGGGTAAGAAAGTCAGGCACCAAACTGATGTAAAAGGAACATAGTGTCAGATATCACCCACCGGACAACGTACAAGACATCAGATGTCCAGAGGCTGCACCTGATCAAAATGAAGGGAACAGGGGCCGATGAAACATGCAGACGGGTAGATCAGGTTTTCAGACCATCTTCAGGGAAAGTGGGAAAAGCAACTAAAACAAATAGCATGCATAACACAAACCACCAGAGTTCTGAGGGGAAGGGGATAATGGATAAATGACCAGCATAAATACTAGTAAGAGGGACTGGTATTTATATGCAGCAGGCCAATGGTATTTGCTCATCTCTACTATAATAGATAGAATATTTTGTATGGGCCACAAATATAATTTTACAATTACTTATAAATAGAGGAAACAATTTAAAGGTTATGGACACCATCGGGGCCTTTTTTTCCATTAAATACATGTATTGGGGACTGGAAATAATTTCTACAATAAGGTTTTAATAAAAATGTTGCACTGTTCTGCCGCTTCTATATATCACAGCATAATTTCACAGAGACAGCTCAGTTCCCAAAACCTATTACATTTACACTGTAGGGAACCTACTTATTATTAAAAAAAATAACCTTTATTATTACATTAAAATATCAGATAAGGAACCCACTCTATTAAACAAGACAAACATACATGAGGTCCGGTACTAATTGGGAAAGACCAGATTTATACTTTTTTGACCTATCGATATAACCGTAAATGGGTTATATATAGAGGAGGGTCACACATGTACCAGTTATGATGAGGACATGTGTGAGCTGGTCCCCAATTTCTCGAAAAGACTCAATGAATGGTATAAATATGGTCAACAGTGAAATGCCTATCAGGATTTTAACCATTTGGATAGGAAATGGCAGATGGTTATTATCCCAAGGATAATGAACGTTATTATCCTCTGGATGCTTTATGATATAAAGTATGTAGACCTTCTAGTTATGCATATCTCTCTATACACAGACATTACTGCTGAGTAGTTTTTCCCACATAATCCCTTGGACAGGGGCAAGTTGCCATGTAAATTACAGCCGAGGATCTACAATTGATGTGATCCCTAATTGTATAATTCTTGCCCGTTGCCATGCTCCTGAAAGATATGGCTTTCTCCATAAATTTGTATGCCTTACAACCATGACAGGGGTAAGACCCCTTTACAGGATTTGGGTTGAGCCAAGTGTATGTATCTCGTGGTTGTATGTAGTGGCTTTGTACAAGGCGATCTTTTACCCTCCTACCCTTTTTGTAGGTTATGGAAGGTCTTTCCAGCAGGCATTCTGGCAGATCTGGATCATCTTTAAGGATACCCCAATAGTTGGTTATGATATTCCTGACCTGTCCAGATTTTTCATCATATGTTCGATGAGTCGAATTAATAGTCTCTCTTCCAAATCCTGTCTGGCTGTCAGGAGTTGCATTCTTTGTTTTCCATAGGCAGACTACAGACAAAGAACTACAGGTTCCAGGAGTACAATGTGACACAAAAGTTGTGAAGCTTCAGTGAGAATCCTGCAGCAGAATCCGACCCAGTGCCTGGCCAGTGACCTCTGCGTACCTCTCCGAATTCTTCATAATCTATAATGCGGATTTGCTGGCGCACATGTGCAGTACAGATTATGTTGCGTCGATGCTAGGCAATGACGTGGATTCCGCGACCGTATAGCAATGATGATTGCAGAAGGGCCATTATCAGACAGCTTCCACTGACTTCAATAGAAGCCATCCACGCTGGAATAGAACATGCTGTGATTCTCCCTCTGCGAGCGGAAAATCGCAATTGATTTCCGCTTGTGGACATGGAAAAGTGATTTTCCATAGCATGTTTATAGGCAGTATTTGCTACAGAATCTGGAGGCGGATGCCCACTCCGGATTCCAGAATGCAAATACGCCCGTGTGCATTGGGCCTAAGGCGTGATTCACACACAGTGTTTTGACACATTTTTAGTGACAGTTTTCTGCAATTATTATTTAGCTTAAAAATCCTGGGGCCTGATAATATTTTAAAGTCTATAGAATAAACTGAAAATTCTGCTTACATATACCACTTAGGTTTTTGATGTTTTTGTAGCATTTTTGCAGTCAGCTGCACAATATATTTTTTCTGGCATTTTTTCCATAGGCCTATCTCTACAAATGCCCTGAAAAATACACTTACAAAATATCATAAAATAAAAATGCCAGAAACGCAGTAAAAACATTTTCTTGCATACATTTTAAAATACTGAAAAAAAAATAGTGTAAATGACTCTTAAGAGTTTTGGGTGATTTAAGGGGTTATCCCACCAGAAGAATTCATCACTTATCCACAGAATAATGTACACTGTTCTCATGATCTCATGAGTACCCAGTGGCTGGACCCCAGCAAACAACTGTTTATGGATAGGTGATAAATGATTTTGGTGAGATAAATCCTTTAAGAAGAAGATATTTTAAGCTGGTTCTTTATTTATATAGCAAATGCGTAATACACAGCACTTTACCTCACTTTGTATTGGGTTCTGTCCTCATCAGGGCTCACAATTTTTAAATTTACCTATTAGCATGTTTTTGAGGTTTAGGAAGAAACCAGAGTACCCAGAGAAAACCCATGCAAACATACAAATGTCTGCATGCAGATGTGCTATTTAGTCAGATTTGAACCTAGGACTCTAGCACTGCAAGGCAACGGTACTAACCACTGAGTCATCAAACAGTCCATAGTTCTGTACATAAGATAGATGTCAGTAAAACACTTTTTTGGCGGCCAGCTACACTATATGATCAAAATATATTGGAGGACACCCTTCCTACCTATTGAGTTCAGGTGTTTTTTTAGGCATATTCATTACAAACAGGTAAAATGAAGCATAAAATGAAGAAAACAGCCATAGCCAAACATCAGTAGCCATTTGAGTCATACTGACATAGCAATGGTCAACTGTAAGGCCTCTGATAGGGACATCAGCACAAGAAAGGTGTGTCAGGAGCTTCATAAACTGGGTGTATATTACCGAGCAGCTGCACACAATCTAGAACTGAACTAGAAATCTGCTGCATTAGGCTGATTCCTGGTTGCCTTGGTCGGTCAGTAGGCCACTGCTATGGGCATATTAAGGGGACTAAGGGGACAATTACCTTTTTTGTTTTCCTCAATCAGCTGCTGAATTGAACACTCCTGTAATGCCAAAGGAGGACTCAGCACTGACCAAAGGGCGGCAGTCAATGGATAGGAGTCACTGGATGTTGAGCATTTGATCCATCTTTACTACTGTGTCTGGGGGCGCCATCAGCCAGTGCAGAAGGACATCAGTGTGGCCGGGAACTGTAAGGAAGGAGCAGGGGTGCAACTAAGAAAAGCTGGTACCAGAGTGAAGCATAAAGAAAGGATGCTGGAGGCAAAAAAGAAAGAAAGGAGCCCAGACAGGGAAAGAGTGCAGGTGAGCAGAGAGATCTGATGTGGAAATGAAGGAGCGAACCCAGGAGACCAGGTAAGGGGATACTACAAACAGGTATCCCGTTACGCTCAATTCACATCTGCATTTTGAATTCCGCTTCTGTTACTGACACTAGTCTAAGATAACCTGTGCTGGTATACAGCATGTTGTCTCTAGACTCTGGAACAGTGAAAACAAGTGAAGCAATGACTTGCTTTTCACTATCTAGCAAAATGATGGCTAATTCTTCAATTGGCAGTTGTCTAGAGAGCACTGTAGCACAATGCATAGTGCTAATGCAGCGTCCCGTAGGGTGACTCAGGACATGGGGCATACGCTGAGGAGGTGGGAGGGTAGAGTGGTCACTTGTCATGGTGATACTTAGCAGGCTCCCTCCCGGAGGGACGCACGTAGCTTTGGCGAGAGCTGTGCTGGGCCTCTTCTGGAGACCCCTAGGAGAGGGATGGCCAATATAGATAGAATAAAAACACACTTTTGTCACGGGTAACGCCACCGTTCCCTTTACCCTCGGCGGTAATAAAGACGCTTCAGGCAGTGTTAAAGTACCTCAAACCCTGGGAACGGTCAGGTCCTGGCAAAACTTTACTTGAAGAAAACTTGGCACAAGGCACAAATGCAAAAGACGGCCGTGCAGGCAAAACAGCAGATTTGAGGGAGGAAACACAGGATGACACCGGTCCTGCAGTCTAAGTTGTCTGACAGTAGCAGCTCCTAGCAGGGGGACTCTTCAGAGGAGGATAGGGGTAGGGTCACTCAACAGACACTCACGTAGTACAGTACCTCTGCACAGTGATCTCGGCCTTTTCTGGACACGTTCACTCTTAAACTCTCTCTCTCTTCCTTACTTCTCTTGCTCTCTCCTACATGGTTCCTGGTATAGAGACCCTCAGGAACCGCTCCTCTTCTTCCATCACTTCACCATATGAGGGTTGAAGGTACCCCCATGTGGCTCTCTGCTGAAGACTCCCTGTGCTGGACTCTGTGATGGAACTTGACTCTGTAATGGATTCTGAAGACTGACTACCACACCCTAATCACTCATACTTATAATCTCTCACATGCCACATGACAGGACATAGATTGATACATTTGCAGGCATCTCCCAGTCTCATCCAAACATTAACCTCTCACTTGCTGCAGTTGAGCAATACACATAACAGCGCATCTACACAAAAGACATTACATATATGACAATTATGGAGGGGCCAGGAATAGACATTCTGGGCCACTACACTAACTGTAAAATATTTGGCTGAGGAGCTGCTTTTAAAGATTTTTGGGCAGGTCCCTTATTTCCAGACAAAGATAATCCTACAGTGAGGGCATTGAAACTAAATAGAGCCACAGAAGAGGCACTAAAACTTATCAGCCCCAGCAGTAATAGTATTACTAATGAGGCAACTGTTAGGGTCACTATTACTACTGGAGCCGATATAGGCGACACTATTACTACTGAGGCAACTGTAGGGGTCACTATCACTACTTGAGCCAATGTAGAGGACACTATTAGTACTGGGGCTGACATAGGGATCACTATTATTACTGAGGCCACTGTGAGGGTCACAATTACTACTGGTGCCAATATAGGGGGCACTATTACTACTAGGGTCGATATAGAGGACACTATTACTACTGGGGCCACTATGGGTGTCATTATTACTACTGAGACCACTCTGCACGTGGCAGCATATTTCAAGCTGACTTAGGATATGTTTACAGTGGTGGAAATACTGTGGAATGTCCGCAGCTGAAAGCTTTGTTGCAAATTGCAGCATTTTCGCATTCAAAAAACAGTCAAAATCCATGCCATTGGTGCGAATTTTGACTGAAAATTTGCTGCGTATCAGTAGCTGATTTCAAACTATGTGGTGCTCTTCTTACCTCCTCTGAAGGCTTCCCGCTGTCAGCGCTCCCCGGCTTCTAGTTCCTAGCAACCTGGTCAGGTGTGGTGCCGCTGGTCAGGTGATGATGGTCAGGTGAGGACACTACAGGCCACTGGGAACCAGAAATCAGGCAGCACTGACAGCCGGAAGGCATTGGAAAGGGAGCGCATCATGGTATTAAATCAGCTGTGGATACACGGCTGATTTCCAGTTATATTCTGCAACAATGGTATTCCAATGCTCCATCTAGAAAAAAAACATGAGGCTTTCCCCTTGTTTATTTTGAAATGGCCCTGTCCTTTTTGTAACGACAGAGGTAAAAATCATATGTCGTGATAAGCCTCGCCCCCTGACATGTTGGTGCTTTGCGATAAATAAGTGGGTTTTGGGTTGCAGTTTGTGTACTCTGTCTCTAAAAGGTTCGCCATCACTGCTATAGGGGTACTGGGATGTTCATTGGAGGTAGTGTTCAGATGCAGATATTGTGCTGAGACTGTGGCTGGAAGAAGTCTTTGGTATTATTGTATCTTGATGCCACAGGAAGCTAAGCTAGGGGTTTGACAGGGGGAACACCCCTGTCACACCCCTAGCTCCCGATTGGGTCAAGGCTTCAAGGTGCTAGCAGCGTCTGG
Source organism: Eleutherodactylus coqui (assembly GCF_035609145.1). Taxonomy (NCBI): domain Eukaryota; kingdom Metazoa; phylum Chordata; class Amphibia; order Anura; family Eleutherodactylidae; genus Eleutherodactylus; species Eleutherodactylus coqui. The sequence goes on along the minus strand of NC_089838.1, from coordinate 190,251,828 downwards.
ATTGGTTTTTGGCAGTCCTACAGGCTTAGTGTGAGGGTTACTTTGGCAGTTAGGCTAACATTATGAGCTGTAAATGCTGGCATGTTCTCGCTGTAATATGCCACCATTTACACCTAATAAGGTAAGCCTAAAAAGAAAACTAACCCTCACCCTAAGCCTCCAGGGCCGGCAAAAATTTATGCACACGCTGCAGCTCTCACTGTCCCCGTAGCTCCCGGCCAGCATCTCACTGCTCCTCACCCCTTGCACCATAGCTGTGCATGCTCAAGAGGCACTTCTTTGTTATGGCTCCCGGCCGCCCGGCGAATCACGGCTCTATCCTGTTCGCTGCCTCAGTGGTGCATGCCGAACGGTGGCTGTCTGCTCCCTTGTGACCGCCTGTTCTCTGCTCCCTGTCGGCCGGGTTCCCCGCTCACCCGTCCGCCGCCTCAGTGGTGCGTGGCGGTCGCCGGATGTCTGCTCCCTTGCAACCGCTGCCGCCTCTCTACTCCCTGGCAACCAGTACCCCGTTGACAGTAGGTGCTACCACCGCAGACACTCCTGGTTGTGCAGTCCTGAGGATTGCACTTCGCCAATCACAAGCTGGGGGTGTGATGTTTTTTGACAGTGCTGTATTATGTCGCCACCCCTAACTTCCTGTGGCGACATAATACAATACTAAGTCTTCATGGCGATCTAGGCCTGGATAGAGAAGAAAAACTGTTGACTGACCAACTAGAGGAGACATCGCACACTAGGTCTGTGAGAGGAAGTCAATGAGGTGTATTATTACTGTGTGAGTGTGACTAATCTGCACCATTATTATGAGAGGATACAAAGGACATGGCTTAGCATAATGCCACCTGCACACGGCCGTGTCAGACTCTGCATGCGGGATCCCGCAGCGGAGTTGGACCTGTTGCCCACCTAGTGCACCGGCGCACATGTGCAGTACAGATGATGCGGCACCGTCGCTATAGCGATGATACAGCTTCCACATTCATTCTGCAATGATGATTGCAGAATGGCCGTGGGACACATGGCTTCAATGGAAGCCATCCGTGCGGAGCCCACACAAAATCACAGTATGCTGCGATTTCTCCCTAGCGAGTGGAAAATCTTAATCGATTTTCTCTTGTGGGCATGAAATCGCATATTGTCATAGCATGCCATGGGCTGGATTTGCTGCGGCATCCGGAGGAAGACGCCCGCTCCAGATTTCGCAATGCAAATCCGCCCATGTGCAGGCGGCCTAAAAGGGACATGACCAAACATAAAAAAATGGTACTGTGTGTATTACAAGAATTGGCTCTTTTTTGATGTTCAAAAGTATGTGACTGATCCCTGTGATTTGAGGGGTTTGGTGGGAATAAACTCAAGTGGCTTGCACAGAGTTGTGACCTCAAACCCAGGAAACACCTTTGGGATGAATTGGAATGCTGACTGTGAACCAGACCTTCACATTCAACTTTATTGTCTGATTTCACAAATACTCTTTTTACTAAATGGGCACAAATTCTCAATATTCTCAATATCCTGTAGATGGCACTGGTGCTGTCTAGTTCAGTTAATCCAAGTGTATACAGCATTTTCAGTACTAGTTTATAAGACTTAAATGTCAGATTTATGTATTCTAATGAATACTTAATGACAGACATGTGGTGGCGGTATGCTGCGCAATTCACCTCTGGAAAAATGGCAGAGCCCAACAGACTTCACTTCAGCAGTGTTCTTTAAGGTTGGCAGAAGGTTTATCAGATGCACTTTTGTACTTCTGTTACAACCTTTAATGTTGTAAAATACCATATGGTATTTTAATCATAGAATAAACGGATCCTTTGACTTCATATTCTCCTATGTTCTCACACACATTTCATTCACATTTGGCTTTCCTTGTGACATTCTTTCCATTTTTGTCTTTCTGGTTATGTGACAAAATTGTGCAGCTAATATAGTTTATTCTTCAGTGGAGTTTTGACTAACTTTCATATGGCCAGGATTACATTTATTGACGACCTTGACCACAACCTGACAATGCGTCTTCCTCTCTTGTTCTACATGTCCTGTGAATTTCAGCAATCCCTATAAGCCACATACACATTTTTCCCAAAACCACCCTGTTTTTTGTGGTCTTTATTTGCATACTTTTTTTGCAGCGAGAAGTATGTGGTGAAATACAAAATGCACTACATACAACAAATTGTGGTTTGTGGTATTTTTTTTTATGGGGGAGTTGGGGTGGAGTCATTCTTTTCTTTTTAAGTGCCGCATGCTCCGAGAATAGTGTGCTTCTTTCATAGGCTTTTCTTTACAGTTTGGAAAACACCAGGAAGATGCATGTACAAATTAGCACTAAACAAAATCGCTACCAAAAACCCTACAAAACTTTTAGTGAACCCCCTAGTGGAACTAAAGTTAAAAGTGGAAAAAAGTTTCAGAATGTTAAAAACATAATTAAAACTGTTTCCACTTATATAAAAAAAAGGAACATTGATTCACGGGTTGTATTTCTTATACTTAGGCCAGGCTCACACAAATGGGATTTCTACAGCATAAGACTTGCGATCCTTCGTAAAAAAGTAATTGTGAATGATTGCCGATGCGATCATCCGCGGGGAAGAAACCTCTCTCTCTCCTCTCCAGCTGGCCTTTCTTTCAAAATTGCAAGCATTTCCACCACTCATGCAATGTTAATTGCATATGGGCAACAGAACACTCGCATCCATTGACTTCAATAGGGGCCCTCCCCGCAAAAATAGAACATGCTGTGATTTTTATTCCACTCATAGAAACCACAATTCCTATCCACACGTCTGAGCGAAGCTGTGAAAGTTCATTCCTTTCAAAGGCTATGTATTACCGTGTATCGTCCGCTTGGTTGCTGATTGCGGAAAACGCAAATCAAATCCACCCATGTAAGACCAGCCTTACTCTGTCCTTTATCCTCTCTGTCACTACTGGAAGTCAGCGCACGGTCTGTAAACGTGACTTTTTTCTTTAGTCAGTGTGTGCCAGGCTCGGACTGGCACACAAATGAACAGGTGGATCCCCTGGTGGGCCCTGAGCCAGGAATGAGCCCCCATCCCTTCAACCCTATACGAGCAGCATATGGCACAATACACTGACTGCAATATATACAGATAGACAGTATAAGACAGTTTATACCTTCATATATGAACAGGATAACCCTGAGAACCTCAGAAGCCTTAGGGCCTATTTAGTAGGGACGAATGTTGGGCAAACGATGCTTGACTCGTGTCCCCTCATACATTCGCTCCCGTGCTATTGCACAGGAGCTAGTATCGCTGGCTCGCTCACAGAGTGGCCAGCTGGGGGGCGGGGTGGCTGCAGGAGATTTCCCTCCTCGCTCTCCCCCGCCCCTCTGCATTGACTTAACATAGCAGCCGTTCAATACTGAACAGCTGCTATTTACACTGACCGATCAGCTCATCGCCCATCGTTTATGCTGCATAAACGATGGATGATGAGCAGATCGCTGATTGCTCAGTATAAATAGCAGCCATTCAGTACTGAACTGCCGGTATGTTAAGTCAATGGAGAGGGGCGGGGGAGCGAGAGAAGAAAAATCTCCTCCAGCCACCCCGCTGTGAGCCAGCGATACTAGCTCCCATGCAATAGCACAGGAGCGAGTATGTGCGAGGACGAGTGTCGGGCATCGTTTGCCCGACATTCGTCCCATGTAAATGGGCCATTAGTCTTAGACAATAGGATGATTATGCCAATACCAGACTATATGGTGCCAACAGAAACAATCCCAGTAAAAAGAGCCATCTGCCCACAGTAATTAACCACTTGAGATGAATTTGGAGATGGACTTTTATCACATAAGAATGGTCAAAGTAGGAATGGGAAAACCCAACTGGGATAAGAACCCTCCATATGTTGCTCCACTAGAATGGATGGGAGGCCAATGCTAGCAGCTAATAGCAGATTCCCATATTTAGGGAATACTGGTGGAGCAAAAGAAAACATGGCAGTTACACCTGTTCTCAGCTGCAGAACACTAGTTGGTTCAGCGAGATGGGACTGAAGTCAAATCTGGGGATAAGGCTTCATTAAAGACCACTGGAGGGGAGACAACATCTTTGTACGCCATATATCCATTATCAATGATGAGATACTATCGGAATTACAGGATCATGAAGTGGGAGAGAGAGTCTCTTTTACCGGAGTGTGAGGCCCAAGAGCAGTATGGTCTCATGCAGTATGTATACCCAAAGAATCAAGGGGTATTATCCTGGTAAAGGAAGATTGGTACTATGAAGGACATTTAACCCAACATATGTTACCGGAACCACCAATTACCAAAATACGTCCAGATATGGACCTGTTTAGCAACACTAGTATTAAACACAGCATCTGACAGGAGAAGGTAGCAGGCTTTTCACCATCCATCACAGAGAGAAAGTGGGAAACTAAAAGAAACCCTAGAGACACAAAAGTTCCTGTACCTGAAGAACGTTTGACTGAACCCGCAAGTTAATCCTGCGGTGGTCATCCAAGATGGACTATCAACATCACTCAGAAAGAGATTTATGACTGACAGTGCTTTCTACCTTTATTAACTTAAAATTTTGCCTTACTTTGAAGTTTCATATTGAGTATCAGTAACTTTTAAAATGTAAACTATTACTGAGGATGCCATCGCTAAAACAAGGGGGATGTGTAAGGAGGTCAGAAATTAGGTTTTATTGTTTATTAGCTATTGCTCAGTTTATTTTACTGTGTTATGTTCATGTCTATGGAAATGTCTCTAAAGTGAACAATTGATGTGGGTGACAGCTGCTGACATGGGGTGGTAACCAGGTCTGATGGCTCAAGTAGGATGTGCCTAGGTATGGGGGATCCAAACATTGTGGGTATCCAATACGCAGCACATAGGTCACATGATATAATGCGACCTGGAAAGGTAAGAGTCAGTCAGTGATGCGATTATGTCCCTTTTACACGAGCTGATTGTCGTTTGAACAAGCACACAAGCGAGTGACATCACCGCTAATTTGTTCACAGTTGTTCGCGCTCATGCAGAATGTTTAGACAGCCGGATCACTGCTGAAAATTGTTCACTTCTCGTTCAGCATTTCACATTCCTCTGTGATGCACTAAGCAGGGAGTGTTTACACGGAACGAGAAGTGAGCGAGCCGGCGATGATTTTTATGCAGGGTAAAACTAAGCGACAAACGAAAAGTGAATGAAATGTGCAGGATGCTCGTGTTCAGATGTACTAATTATCACGCACTTTCGTTTGAGATAATTTTAAGTAACAATCGTTACGTGTAAATGGGCCTTTAGTCTCAGGAGGACTGGAGAAAAGAGAGCTTATGTGAAAAGCTTGTAAGGGACTCTGATGTACCCAAACAGCAGACAGGGGGCTGCCGTACATCTGCATCACCCCCTCACTTGCATGAAAAGTCTGCAGTATTTCCATCCCATGTGGACATACCCTGAATCTGCCACTTCTCCTTGGTCCCACTGCTGTTTTTTAATTTCATTTTCTTTTTTTAATCCCTGCTTCCCAAGAACCGTACTATTTTATTTTCTGCCAGCACAGCAGTGTAGGGGCAGGATTGTGTAGCCTGCCTCTGATAATACTGCAACATGAATAACGAGCAAGTTGATTGTTTTTTCCAAAGCTTTATTGATTTCCATGCAGATCCCGGAAGTAGTCCCTGTTCACTTCTATGTACCTCTTCTGGTGTTAGTTGGTTGTAAAGTTGTTCAAACATATCCAGATAAACTGCAGTCTTCACAGCTGATTAAATTAAAATTTTAAGATCATACCACTTGTATAATAAACCTTGATTACATACTAGACATTAACCCCTTAAGCCACACAATTAACCTTTCGAATTAACACAATACCTGGCTATTGTTATAGCATTTCTTCTACTAAATACTATCATTATAGAATTCCCTCACTAAATATATGACATTAGTATTATCTTCCTACACATGCATTATGGTACATGTTAGTTCCTCCTTTAAACATTGGCATTTACAGTACCTTACTAGATAAACTCTAGCATCTGTATTATTTTTTTAATTAAACTCGGCATTTACATAACTCCCTTAAGGCCCATTTACACACACAAATATCTTTCAAAAGATTGAAAGATCAGCGATCGTTTTGCATAAAGTACTAATAGGCACTAGTTGCTATTAGTACTTTATTAGCTTCATTTGCATGCAGAAGTTCTGTAATTAGCTCCATTGTTCAGCCTCGGGCTCCCCGTGGAGAATTCAGCACCATGGACAGCAGACACAGGGTGCGGTCCTGCGGGCTGGGCTGAGAACTGAGAACAGCTGTAACTATGTTATTAGCTGTAATCAGCACTCCCCAGGCAGAACACAGCGTGTGGTCCTGCTTATTAGCTGTTCTGCTGAACTACAGTTTTAAAGCAGAACTGAAAACCGTCGTTCGGCCAAACAGTGAAAGATAGGCACATTTAGACACAGCGATTATCGCTCAAAAGGCGGCTTTTGACCAAATTTCGAGAGATAATCGTTGTGTCTAAATGGGCCTTTAAAGTGGTTCTCACACTTTTGACTATTGATGACCTATCTTCATTATAGGTCATCAATAGCAGATCCTCATCTATCAGCCGATCCTCTGTCAGTACAGAGACTTTCACTGAGGCACAGAGGTCTATATACTCAATTAGAAGCCCTTCATAGTATAGACATTGTTAAAAGAATACAAGTTTATTTAAACTATTTCAAATCAGGGCACACAAGTAACCTACGTACACCTCACTCCTAATTGTGTAGAAAGAGTGTAGGGACGTAGATAGCTAAACATACATACACATATAACTCAGACAAACACGACTATAAGGAGCTCCAGTACATGGGTCCCCCAGCTACTAATCAGATCTAGAATCCTCTCCGTCGGTTATTGGCATAATAGAGGATGAAGGTCTCCTTAGTTAGTATAGAAGTTCATGTGAACAATTATGTCATTTAACTTAGGAGGTAGGTTGGTTCGTGGCTGAACGCATTTCCCTGCTATTTCAGCAGTTCATCAGGAACCTTATGAACCTTCCCTGGATGTAAAGAAAGATGATAGATATTATTCAAAGGAATGGAAGAGGTCAAGCAAGAATAATATGCATGACCTGATCCATCCAATACAATTGTCTGAGTCCTAGGTATTCACCAGGCAGTAGTTTAGTGAGACGTATTTTACCTGCCTATGATATTTTTCTTATGCAGTGTCAGGGGGCAGCAGTTAAGTATCTGGAGAAAACTCTTAAATGATGAGTTACCCCAATTATTGCGGTATATACCCAGAAGAAAATTCCCTCATGAGGCAGTGGTTTCAGCTGATATTACATGCCGAGTCCTATTCTGTTTTGGATGCTAATTTCTCCAGCAGGTTCTGGGGTATTCTGTAGCTTCCTAATTATGTAGTATGGCATGCGCATGCCTTGTAATAACCAGTCAGACACAAGCTGTAGGTCTCAGGTCTAAACTGGATCTGGGTGTACAATGCTTCGACCCTCAGCTTTATTAAAACACATAATACTTGCCCTTTATGGGCGTATAACATTACATCGATAACAAATATAGGTTTTCATTTGTTGGGCCATATAGAATCCCCCGCCTCTCCCCACACCCCTCTCAGGTCCAGTGTACAAGTCAGCCTTTGTCTCCTCAACATGTGGTCAGGCAAAACCTAGCTTCTTTGTCTTAGAAGTTGAGAGTGGGGGAAGGGGGCAGGGGAAACACCCAAGATTCACTTTCAGTCTTACAGTATAGCAATGTGATTTTAACCCTCAAGAGGCTGCAGAGGAGCTTTACATTCGGCTAATGTTATAGAACACATCTTTCACCATGCCATTGTCCAGCAATTACCATAATGAAATTGTGTGGCCATTAGCCTCTACAGAGTTAAATCACTACAGCTGCGTAATACATCTAGTTTATACAAATCAATAGACATTTTACGCTAACTAATCATCATGTCTACTACAATTCACTTCAGTGTGACCAAGTGTGTAATACCAGCTAGCACCACTACGTTATGAACGAAGCTGTCTGTTTCCGGCACAAAGAAAGCTCTGTATTGACTAGCTTTGGGGATCAGCTGATCAGTGGGGATCCTGAGCCGCAGATCCCCGCTGATAGGTCATCAATAGTAAAAAGTGGGGCAACCTCTTTAACTAAACTGTTGTATTATGTTGTCTTTAAGATTATTCTCCGTCTACAGTGACATTTGAATATCTACTCAGTGTTAACTTTTTACATCTATCTTGCAGACTTGCTTCTGCAGCATGCGCATTCTGCGAACCCCATTCAGAATTACAGAAACCTTTGCAAAAAATCTGTTATATGTGACTTCACCATAATATAATTGCAGATGATTTTTAATAAGTTATTTAAAAAATGTTATGTATAAATAGATCTTCAGGTTTTTTAAGGAATGGATCTAGCAGTTAGAAATTTGCATCACTTTATCTTACTTTCATGATGTTTCAACTTGTTATGCAATCCTGGAAAGATTCCCACAACCATGCAAATGGCACAACATGTAAGTCTGCCTGGAAGAGAGTAAATTGTAGGAAGACACGTTTTTTGGTTGTAATATAGCAAAGAAATGCAAACAAAAACAAATAACCATAAAATGTAGAACTTTACAGAGCCTGCCATTATCATTTCCCCATGAAGTAAACAACCCCGGCTTAGCTTGTGAATAATTAACACCAGCAGAAGGAAAAAGACTGGAGCTCACATCTCCTACCTACAAATACATAAACTGCCTCAGAGAGAAAATGCTGCACAATGAAGAAATGCTCAAAATGAGACAAACTCAACTCACAGATAGGGAATTCAGTCCTGAACAATTGATTTGAATTTGAAACACTTACCCATCTCCTGTGGCCAAATAAACAAGATGATTACTAAGTAGTGGACCCACCATGTTGGGTGATACAATTCAATGAGTGTCGATTCAATGAATGCTTGAATATTGTTTTGAGGTAGTGTTGACTGTTTGCTACTGACCATAGTCCACAGTTCATCTTCATTATGAGGCCATGGAGAGTATTCACTCGATGTCCAATTGTGTCTCACAGATTCTTGATTGGAGAGAGATCTAGGGATCATGCTGGCCAAGGAATCACCTGGACAACTGCTGATGTTCACTGTGTTATCCTGCTGGCAAATGCGTTGGGTATGCCCTGAGGATATGGTAGTGCAGCACGTCATCAACATAATGGCGTGCTGTCAATGTCCCCCTGATACATACTAGAGGTGATCAGCTGTTGATGCTAATGGCACCCCAAACCATGACTCTATGTTAATGAGCTACGTGGTGCTTCAAAATGGCAGAAGAATCAGCACGATTGCCATATTGCCTCCAGCACTCCCTCCATAATTATAACTGCGAAATGAGAATTTCCAATTGTCACTGACCACCACACTGTGCCATTTCTCATGCCAGGTAGCTCTGGAATGACACCACTGCAAGGGTTCATGGCAATAATGCTGTGTGAGGGGCAGTCTTCACAATTGACAGCTTGATCGCAAACCTGCCTCAGTTTACCCTTTCCAATCCAATTCATATCCTGGTTTTCCTAGGGGGCTTACTCATTTTTTGCAGTTATACAACGGTGGCTAAAGTCAGTACTGCATGAGGTGACATGTTGGATAGGCTCCGACAGCAGAGAGGCTGGCAATATACAGTAAGAGAACCTCGACGAATGTCTTCCAACATCGGAGCTGTACAGCCTTAAATGATAATGTCTTAAGAGGTCAGAAAGTGGATTGGAAAGGGTAAATCTTTGAAAAACTGTCATTCTATTGTGGTTCTATTACAATGATGGACATTTCATTCTGTTGACCACTGACTCTAGATGGCATCTTAGAAGAATCTTTAATCTCTATCCAAACACAAAAAAAAATGACACGCAGCAGGCTTTACAATGTCTCCAAAGTTAGCTTCATAGGCTGTTATTTGCCTTTTATCATGCGATATATTTTACCCTCCCGATCATGTGGTGGACCTAAAACAGCATGAATTTATATAACTTCTTTGCCTGAACATACTTAGAAAATTGCATAATGCTGCAACAAAATCTTCATGGTGTCCCATTTTCTCTGAGATTCCTTGCATTAAAATTTAGAGGGGTATTCTGGAGACTGATTGAAATTTTCAAAATATCCCTAATATTTCCACTTATTGCCATTATTCCAAACATCCATCTAAATCATCAAACGGAACCCCAGTGCATTATTTGCTGACCTTTTGCCACCGCTGCTTTCCAGTCAGCTTCAGATTTCCACATTGTTATTTAAAATAACTTCTGGGGAGTGTAAAAACTACATCTCCCATAATGCCCCACTGACGGTTACTGATGAGAGTGCATTGACACCTGTACAAACTCATCATTACAGAACTTGAAGGCACTGAGCATGTCTGACCAGTAAAACAGCTGAGCATACAGGTCGTAACCACTGGATACTGATGGAGAGCTAAGCGATCACATGGTCCTGCTCCAGAATGATCACGTCAGCCCAGACTCGTTCCTGTGTCCAGACCCAGTCGGCGTCAGCGGCACTGTGACACCCCCTCATTCAGGTACTGATGACATAAATTCACACTGTGATGTCATGCCACCAGTCACTTGATGTTACATCTGAAAAGCATCAGGAAGACTGGGACAAAATCGAGGCAACAAAAAGGACAAAAGAAATACTTTATTTTGGAAGATGGTTGTATTTCTTGTGTGTAAATGGGGTTGAGAAAGCAGTAGAGCATTCAGGGGATGAGAATTAGAATCGGCTGAAGGAAGGATGTTTATTTAATTTTTGTGTTTCTATTTCTATCTAATGAATTGTAACAGATTGGACCTTTCAGCTTTGAGAATCATTTGAGTAATTATCAAACAAAATGCTATTGAAAGGAGGCCTGGAATGGTACCCAGAATAACATATTGTATCTGTGTTCCTGTGCCCTATAGCTGAAGCACGGCAAGTGAGCAAGACACAAATACCTTATGTTTACCAACCAACCCAGTTAGTCCAGAAACAGGAAGCTCATGTTACTAACCTAAAGCTGTAAAATATAAGGCCTCCTGCAGACGGCCGGGTTGGATCCTGCTGCGAGAATTCTACATTCTTAGCTACATGCTGATATTGTGTCGGATTGAACTGCAGGTTCACCAGGGATTCCACCCTATGATTTGCAAAGGCTGAAGTCTGTCATGAATACCCAGGAGTTTCTGTGTACGAACAAGCATGCTGTAGTTTAGAAAATCAGCAGCATGCTCTCACTTTTTTCCCCTAATGTGACTGGAGTAAACCCCACCCAGTTGTATTGTACGATAAGTTAAGGCCCATTTACACGGAACTTATCAGGTTCTCGCTGAATCGCAGGAATATGAATATTAAAACTGCTAAGGAATTAATATAGATGGGTGAACAGAGGCCTAACTTGAAGCTCCTGGGCCCCAATGCAAAACCTGTAACGGGGCCCCCAACTATAATGCTTTACTCATAGTACTGGGCTCCCTATAGGGAGAAGAGAGGCCTTATGGGCCCCCTAAGGCTCCTGGGCCTGGGTGCAGCCACATCCCCTGCATCCCATATAGTTACGCCCCTGTGGGTGAAAGTTTGTTAGGTTTAAAGTACCATCGTGTTAATAATATGAAGTTTTGTTTGTGATGGGAAACACAAGCAGTGGATGTAGTAGCCTTTTTTAGCATGGTTTGCCAATCGCTAATAGGGATTTTGCCCGATAAATGTGACTCCCATTTTAAGATTTGTTTAGATTTTCCCAAATTGAGATTGTCAGTAAGGAATGTGTAGACGCGATTTGTATTTTTCTAGAGTAAATTGGGAGGAACTGAAAATTGATCATCACAATGCTGGAGCAATTGTGATGAGAGAGGGAAGCTTTTGCACATCTTCTGTAGCTGCCTGATTATCTCCAACTTGTGGAAATCCGTGTTCAAACTTGTGAACTCACTATTCCCCTCAGATAATAAAAAAAACCCTGACCTAGCCCTTCTTCTGTTGGGAATCAACAATTTTCCATTGGAGTTTAGAACCATTTTATGTCATATTCTACATGCATCCCATCTCTCCGTTGCACGCAACTGGAAAATCATCAAAATATCTTCCATAGAAGATATTATATCTATAGTATCTAATAACTGCTTGTATGAAGAAATGCTAGCAATCCAAATGGGAAAATATGAAGCTTTAATCCGTAACTGGAAGCTATGGCTCACACAATTCACTGCAACTATACAATGCAAAGATCCCTAGTACCCCCCCATACGATTATATATATCTTACAGGCAATTCTGTATCCTGTGGTACACATATGTTAATGTTCCCAGTTATTTACTGTTCTATACCCAATGTTATTCTTGTTGCTAACAGTAAAAGACGTACTAGCGCCAGTTGTAGACTACTATCATAAGACTTCTGTGCAACCCAGGACATTTCTGTGTCTAGTATTGTACCTATTATATATCTTAGTTATCAAAATGCATGTAATAAGCTTATACACAACTGTTACTCTGTATTTAAGAAAAAATGCCAATTAAAACTTATTGAAGAAAAAAAACGGCCAAGGAGGAGGCAGAGAGACTGATTGCAAAGAGAGCAAAAATAACCCTAAACTATTTCTCAGTTACATAAATGGTAAAGGGATTTGCACTGAGAGTACTGGCCCTTTAACAAACAATGCAGGAGAAATCATAGAAGATGATGGGGGAAAGGCAAATTTATTAAATTGTTTTTTTTTCTCAAGTATGTTCACGAGACAAAAAGGAATGTCACACAAGATGCAATGGGATAACCCTCCCTCAAACTCCCTACTCCCCCACACGCACACATACTGAATATCACCTGCCTAAGGGCGAGCACCCACTGGCGTTTTTTTACCTGCGTTTTGCGTTTTGCGTTTTGCGTTTTTCCTGCACAGGCATAGAGATAACATGTGTTCCTGTCCACTGGCGTTTTTTTTGCGTTGCGTTTGCGTTTTTAACATAGGAACTGTCAGTTGCATATGTGTCCCTATTTTTCTCCATTGAAATTAATGGAAAAGCCGCGAAAACGCCGCGAAAACGCCGCGAAAAACGCCGCGAAAAGCGCGCGGAAAAAACGCGGGAAACGCGGCGAAAACGCTGCGTTTTTCCCCGCGGAAAACGCAAACGCCAGTGGGTGCTCGCCCTAACACTGCCTAGAATACCTCAAGGAAAACAACTATATAACTCCTCATCAGCATGGGCTCATGAGGGGTCGATCATGTCAAACCAACTTGATCAGATTTTACAAGGAAGTAAGTGTAATATCTTACTGCATGAGGAGGAGGTTGTTTGTGTAATATTAGTATTTGAGGAGGAGGAAGTTGTCTGTGTAAGATATTATGATCTGAGGAGCAGGAGGTCTGTGTAATATCTTACTGCACGAGGAGGAGGTCGTCTGTGTAATATATTGATAGATGAGGCGGAGGTTGTCTGTGTAATATTAGTATTTGAGGAGGAGGAAGTTGTCCGTGTAAGATATTATCTGAAGAGCAGGAGGTCTGTGTAATACTGGAGTAATTAAAAATCAAAAACTCACCAACTTCCCCTGTCATTTTTGTCAGTAGCAACCAATCACAGCTCAGTTTTCACTTGTTATACTGCTGAGGTAAAATGAAAGCTGCGCTGTGATTGGTTGCTATGGGCAATACATATTTTGGGCAGCTTTCATAAGAGCGGGTGCTGGTCTAATTTCTGTGTGGCACATAGTGGCTTAGTGCTGGTGGGAAGCTGTGTGGTAGTTGGAGCAGAGGAGGAGGTTGTCTGTGTAAGATATTATTATCTGAGGAGCAGGAGGTCTGTGTAATATATTAGTATTTGAGGAGGAGGAGCTTGTCTGTATAATAGATTAGTGTATGATGAGGAGGTCGTCTGTGTTGGATAAGAATATGAAATAAAAACCATCTGCTCAAGTGCAATTCCGTCATTCCCTCCTCCCCCCAGGGGTAGTGGGGCTGTCTTATCCCCCCAAAATTTGTCCCCATGGGATGAGATATATATGTACCAAGTTTGGTTGAAATTGCTCCAGGCGTTCATGAGTTATGGTGGCACATGCATCCTATTTTACATATATAGATTAGCAACTGCTATTGCCATTTATCGCTCGAGAAAATCGCAAGCGGCAGGGATGCCATGTGAGGTTATTTTCAGGAAAAAGCATCGCTGACGCTCAGATATCTCAAGCACAAAAATGCAATATTGCCCCAATTTTCTTGCAATGATATCACACTCGCCCCAGTAAAATTAGCCTAAGGACACCTGCACACTGGCGAGAGCGATATCGGGCCATGATTCACAGTCCAATATCGCTCTTGCAAACCATCTAAAAACCCCTGGATGCGAGGTATTTTCATGTGCAAACAGGCTTGCATCACTGCGGGGAATCCCTTCATCCCATTGCTTTCAATGAGGCAGCAGCGCCGGCCCCACTGAAAGCAATGGGAGAACATTACAATCTCCTGTCACACTGTTCAGTGATGAGGAGACTCCCGGGGGGGGGGTGAAGGAATCCCCTGCTGCAGCTGTCACAGTGTTCATGGCTGAGGAGACTCACAGTGGGGATGAAGGAATCCCCTGCTGCAGCTGTCACAGTGTTCATGGCTGAGGAGACTCACAGTGGGGATGAAGGAATCCCCTGCTGCAGCTGTCACAGTGTTCAGTGATGAGGAGACTCCCAGTGCGGATGAAGGAATCCCCTGCTGCATCTGTCACAGTGTTAGGTGATGAGGAGACTCCCAGTGGGAATAAAGGAATCCCCTGCTGCAGCTGTCACACTGTTCAGTGATGAGGAGACTCCCAGTGGGGGTGAAGGAATCCCCTGCTGCAACTGTCACAGTGTTCAGTGATGAGGAGACTCCCAGTGGGAATGAAGGAATCCCCTGCTGCAGCTGTCACAGTGTTCAGGGATGATGAGACTCCCAGTGGGGATGAAGGAATCCCCTGCTGCAGCTGTCACAGTGTTCAGGGATGATGAGACTCTCAGTGGGGATGAAGAAATCTCCTCTCGAGATTTTCTCTCGAGAAAGACAATAGGACTTTCTAATGGTAAATATGCATTGCATCGCACAAAAGTCGCAAGTTCATGTGTTGCAATGCAATAAACCGAAGGCTCCATAGGGAAACATGGGTGATAAAAAAAGAAAACCCAGCAAGAATAGGGCATGCCATGATTTTTTTTTCACGAGTGAAATATCGCAAATGTGAGGGAAACTATTGAAAAGCGTGTATTTCCTAATTCAGCGTTTTCACACAGTCTCGCATCGCCCGTGTGATCCCGGCCTTAGATCATGTTCACAGGCAGGTGGATTTACAGTTGCGGAATATACCGGCCCGGGATTCCACACAGCTAAATGCGGGTTTTGATGCGGAGTTCTGCCATTTACATTCTGCAACTAAATCTGCACGCTGCAATGTAGGTTTGGTGTTGAATATTCTTTAAAAATGCTAATTCAGCCCGTGTGAAATTACTAAAAATTCAGCAGCAGAATTTGAGGCTGGAAATAGACTTGTAGGGGGATTGGCAGCGGCTCCGCGGGTCACCGAGCCCCACTGTAAGGCAATGGAGCAAGAATGCCTCAATATTGTGCTATGAACTTAAAACTGGAGTGTGTGAGAGTATATATATATATATATATATATATATATATATATATATATTTACATAAAAGCCCCACCCACGTGCATTGCCGGCAGTATGTGAACATGGACTATAGTGGCCAGTACCGCACATAGCGCCGGTCATGCGGCCATACTACTACTGCTGCGCTGTTCCCGCCGACCTTACAAGCAGCGTGCTGCGCCTTGTAGTGCTCCTCCACACAGCAGAGGAAGGGGCGGCTGCTGCCCCCGGGGGGGAGGTGAGGACGGGGCTCCTCCTCAGCTCTCCCGCTGTGTGCACGCCACTCTTCCTCGGACGGAGCCCGCAGACATGGCGGGGAACATGAGTGATCTGGTGAAGGTGCCCCCTCAGGGCTGTGACAACGGGGCGCTGCTGGACAGGTTCGGGGTGCTGGTGCAGGGGGTGCTGGCTGTGGTGGCCTTCAGCACGCTCATGTGTAAGTACTTTACGTGTGCTCTCTGCTAGCAGCCAGGGACAGCTGGGGGTAGCTGTAGTCACTATGGCTGATGGGGAGTTCGCAGCAGCTTCTCCAGAAGTCTTGCTACAAATGTATTGAAGGCTTATTTGGGGCACATACTCCCCATGGCTTCATTCCCGGTTAGTTGCTGGAAATATATTTTGCTTTGTGTGTGATTTTAATAATTTTATTAGACATGTCCTCGTGTTTTGCGCTCTCCTAACATAGACTGCGTCACAGCTGCTGGCACATTTGGATGCCACGCCGACTGGACAAACGTCATTAGGGCGCTGCCAGGTCGCTGGAAGTATTCCGCCAAGATGCAGAATTCGCAGGGCGAACGGGGGTGTCACATCTGCGCTTAGGGTTACGCTTTCCTGCACCACTCAGGGGGCCATCCACTTTCTGCCCGTCTTTTGGACCAAAGAAAAACCGTCCAAAGGGCGGCCTCACACGAGCGCATTTGTGGCCGCAAAATGTGCAGCGAATAGAACTCATTATATTAAATGGGTTACCTTTGCGTGTTCTTTTTTTTTCTGCACGCATTTTGAGTTTCGGGGGGACAATAGCGACGTTTTTAGGTTCAAATAAGTTTTATTAATATTGTAATAGGTTTACTTACATATTCAATACCAAACGTAGGGAAGGGAGAGCAGACCCCACTAAGGACTCACGCCCATGAGCGTCACGGAATTCTGCTGCAGGAGTATCGTGTTTAAAACCGCGAGTGATCGCGGAGTTCTGCTATATTAATGGAGACCCCCCGCAGCGGAAATCCGCGGTGAAATAGAACATGTCGCAATTTATTTCCCGCAGCGGAAATCCGCGGCAGTATTCCGCATGTCAGCATTGGCAGCAGGAAAGCTAGTAGGCTCAATAGAACCTGAGCGCTGCGGGAAACGCAGCAGAAATCCAATTGTGGGCATTAGCCCTAAAGTAAAGCCAATCTGCATTGATTATATGCTAAGCAGCCCTGCGTGTGGTGCTAAACGTCATCTAGTAACATCACAAGGCTTGCTCTGTTTTAATGCACAATTGCGCACAACAGGCAATTTTGTGTGCTTAAGCGAGAATTCCTGGGCGAACGAAGTCAGCTGACGCATTTACTAAGCAGGCTGCCCCGCCTGCTGTAATATAGCGCCGCCAGGACTAGCGCTCCCCGCAGCACAATAAAGTACAGTAGAATGCACTGATACGGTGCAGTAGTCCACAACCGTGCACCCTGCATAGCGCATATATGTCTGGCGATGCGCTTACGCCCGTGTGAGGCCGCCCTAACTGCGGATTTCGATACAGATTTAACCCATTTTCAGTTCTGCATCAAAGTCTGTGTGCGCCGCTGCGGATCTGGTGCGGATTGTATCCTAATTGCGCTCATGTGAAATCTCTCCTGTAAGGCTACGTTCACATCTGCGCTCTTTTATCTGCTGTGTAGTGGATCCGTTTTTTCTCTTACACATCCACTTTTGAGTTTTTAGCACTGAATCCGACAGATCTGGTACACAGAGCCATAACATAATCTGATATTTAGGCTCTGTTTCCATCAGTTTCTGATAAACTTTTAATGGATGTTACATTTTTTCCCTATTTTCATTGTTTGTCTCGGAGGATGCAGCCAGACAATGGAGGTTACAGTGGAGCCTGCGCGCGGGTGGGAATGTGCTCAAGGGCGTATTTGTGCATGCAGAGAATAGAACCCATTAACAGTAATATAGTGGCCACACCCCTTTGTTTAGTTGATCAGCAGGTGCCCTGACCGCTGGACTGCCACTGGTCTAATATTCATGATTAACGACCATATAAACATAACCATTGTCACGCAAAATTTGTTCAAACTGACAAAAATATGCAATAATCGTTACGTCTAAATGCAGAGCCATCAGGCGCTATTTGTTTGCTTTTCGTCTGTCGCTCCCTTTCAACCAGCATAAAAATCATGGCTGGTTTGCTGACTTCTCGTTGTGCCTAAACACTCGCTGCTTCACTAAGAATGTGAAGCTCTGAGCGAAAAGTTAGCAATACTCAACGATGATTTGCCTGTTATAGGGTCCCATTTAGACACAACGATTATCGCTCAAAAGCAGTCTTTTGAGTGATAATCGTTGCATCTAAACGCGCGGTCATTGTGCACTGTTCGTTCATCGCTCATTTCTAGCCAGCTAGAAATGAGCGATGAGCCTTATCAGCGCTGATGGTATTCTTTCAGCTGGTATCCCTCTGGCAGTTCTTAGTGGGACACCAACTGAAAGCGCAGAGAACAGTACAGCTGTTTGTATATACAGAATAGCAGCAGCGGTATCCTGCTCCACCTGCATAACTCTTAAGTAGCTAGTTAGCTACTCAGAGTTATGCTAAGATGATTGCTCAAAGCTGTCACTTAAACTGTCGTTTGAGTGGTTTTTGAGCCGGTCTCACACGGACGGGTCAGGTTCCGCATGCGGCAGCCTGTAGTGGAATCTAGCTCTGACCACAGCCGGCATCCGCACGGAAATGTTTCAAATCTGTATTGCGGATGGACCCGGCTGCTCACCTCGGACATGCGCGATACACATTATTTTTTTCAAATCTTTTCTTTTCTCTGCACTGTCGGTAGGCGATGATGTGGTTACCCGCGACCTGTCCGCAATGTCAATGGCGGATGGACCGCAAGTAGGACAACTTCCATTGACTTTAGTGGAAGCCATCAGTGTGGAATTCACACAAGATTAGAGCATGCTGCTATTTTATTTCCACAAGAGGAAATCTGAATCGCGGTCCACTCAAGTCAGCGGACGTGCGAATGCTCTATTTTTGTTAATGAATGTGGAATACCGCGCAGGTGACGATCACGGATTCCGCAATGAGACCGGCCTAATGTTCTGCAGGAGCGTGAATAACTAGTGGTGATGCCAGACGTCCTGTGTAAATGGGGCATAAGGGCAAATCATCAATATTAAAGTTCTGACAAATCCCTTTAATCGGCATAATCCACATAACCTCATATAACGCCACAGCGCGGTCTGTCCTGCCAGGTTTGGGGGGAACCGCTGCAGGTTTATATACGTCTCCACTAACCTTTTACCCTAATTGTATTCAGTTTTGTTATACAGAACTGTAATATAGGGTCCATACCAAGTAAACGGGTGCATGCTGTACCCTCTGTATGTGATAAAGGGCCCGTACCAAGTAAATGGGTCTATGCTATAACCTCTGTATGTTATATAGGGCCTGTACCAAGTAAACAGGTGTATGCTGTACTCTCTGTATGTAATATAGGGTCTGTGCCAAGTAAACGGGTGTATGCTGTACCCTCTGTATGTGATATAAGGTCCGTACCAAGTAAACTGGTCTATGCCGTACCCTCTGTATGTAATATAGGGTCCGTACCAAGTAAATGGGTCTATGCTGTACCCTCTGTATGTAAGAGAGGGTCTGTACCAAGTAAACGGGTCTATGCTGTACACTGTATCTGTGATATAGGGTCCGTACCAAGTAAACGGGCATATGCTGTACACTCTGTATGTAATATAGGATCCGTACCAAGTAAACGGGCATATGCTGTACACTCTGTATGTAATATAGGATCCGTACCAAGTAAACGGGCATATGCTGTACACTCTGTATGTAATATAGGATCCGTACCAAGTAAACGGGTGTATGCTGTACCCTCTGTATGTAATATAGGGTCCGTACCAAGTAAACGGGTCTATGCTGTATCCTCTGTATGTAATATAGGGTCCGTACCAAGTAAACGGGTCTATGCTGTATCCTCTGTATGTGATAAAGGGCCTGTACCAAGTAAACGGGTCTATGCTGTACCCTCTGTATGTAATATAGGGTCCGTACCAAGTAAAAGGGTCTATGCTGTACCCTCTTTATGTGATAAAGGGCCCGTACCAAGTAAACGGGTCTATGCTATAACCTCTGTATGTTATATAGGGCCTGTACCAAGTAAACAGGTGTATGCTGTACGCTCTGTATGTAATATAGGGTCTGTGCCAAGTAAACGGGTGTATGCTGTACCCTCTGTATGTGATATAAGGTCCGTACCAAGTAAACTGGTCGATGCTGTACCCTCTGTATGTAATATAGGGTCCGTACCAAGTAAACTGGTCTATGCTGTACCCTCTGTATGTAATATAGGATCCGTACCAAGTAAACGGATCTATGCTGTATCCTCTATATGTGATAAAGGGCCTGTACCAAGTAAACGGGTCTATGCTGTACCCTCCTGTATGTAATATAGGGTCCGTACCAAGTAAACGGGTCTATGCTGTACCCTCCTGTATGTAATATAGGGTCCGTACCAAGTAAACGGGTCTATGCTGTACCCTCCTGTATGTAATATAGGGTCCGTACCAAGTAAACGGGTCTATGCTGTACCCTCCTGTATGTAATATAGGGTCCGTACCAAGTAAACGGGTCTATGCTGTACACTCTGTATGTAATATAGGGTCCATACCAAGTAAACGGGTCTATGCTGTACTCTGTATGTAATATAGGATCCGTACCAAGTAAACGGGTATATGCTGTACCCACTGTATGTGATATAGGGCCTGTACCAAGTAAATGGGTGTATGCTGTACCCTCTGTATGTTATATAGGGTCCATACCAAGTAAATGGGTATATGCTATAACCTCTGTACACCTTTTGTTTGACTTTTTTTTACTTGTTCATATGGAATCTATGAATACAGTATTGACAGGATGCCTCATTGCATTCTCTTAGATGTTCTTCCCTAGAAGATATTGGTGTCTTCCAGGACATATGCATCACGTATATCTTCATACACCTCAGTAATGTTCTTGTGGCAGATTGTCACCCCTATTGCCACACTAAAACCACAGTAAAAAAGGTATTTACATGGAATTTTTTTCTTGCGTTTTTCCACCATTGTGGTCGCAGTTCTAAAACCTTTGTATGGGAGCTGACCTGTATATAAGAACTGATTACAGTGTATAGAAGAGCTGCTTGTGCTCCCTTAATTCCTCCCCGCAGTTTTTTTCACGCGATTGTCAATGAGATTTTCTAATGTTAAAAAACGCATCGCACAAAAACTGCAAAGCACAAACTTACGATGCGTTAAAAAAAACGCAAGTGGGTGTGAGCCCTAAGGCCTCATGTCCACGGGGAAAATAAGAATTAAAATCCGCAGCGTCTTTCCCGCACGCGGATCTGCGCCCCATAGGAATGCATTGACCACTGGCGGGCAGATAAATACCCGCGGATGGTATTTAAAAGTGAATTAAAAAATTTCTGGAGCATGAAAAAAAAATGGACATGCTCCATTTTAGTGCGGATCACGCATGCGGGAGCTCATAGAGCACATAGCTCAATTGATCTCCCGCATGAAAAAAAAGGAATTTAAGCTCATCTGCACAACATCCGCAGCAGAAATCCACGTTACATATCCGCAGCAGATCTGATTTACCCCGTGGACATGAGGCCTAAGGCCTCATGTCCACGGGCAAAATAGGATTTTAAATCCGCAGCGGATCACCCGCATGCGGATCCGCGTCCCATAGGGATGCATTGACCACCTGCGGGTAGATAAATACCCGCGGATGGTTAATATAAGTGAATTTAAAAAAAAAAAATGGAGCATGAAAAAAAACGTGACATGCTCCATTTTCGTGCGGACCTCCCGCGGGGACGGCTCCCGGAGGCTTCTATTGAAGCCTATGGAAGCCGTCCGGATCCGCGGGAGACCTAAAATAAGAATAACTTACCCGCAGCGGACCGGGCACATCTTCTCTTCTTCATGGCTGGATTTTCTTTCTTCGGCCGGCGGATGTGCTCGGCGCATGCACGCTGCCGGCGTGCCGAGTACATCCGCCGGCCGAAGAAAGAAGATCCGGCCGCGAAGAAGAGAAGACCTTCCCGGTCCGCTGCGGGTAAGTTTATTCTTATTTATTCTTCTTTTCAGCGCTCATGTCCGCGGGGCAGGAGGGACCCGCTGCAGATTCTCCATGGAGAATCCGTAGCTGGCCTGATTTTCCCCGTGGACATGAGGCCTAAGGGCTTGTTTTTTGCGTCGCGAAGTATAGTGTTTATTGGTACCATTGGTACCATTTCTTGGTGCATATAATGTATTGTAAAACTGTTATTTATTTTTTGAGAGCAGGGAGAAAAAATAAATTCTGCCGTAGTTGTTGTTTTTTACTGCGTCAATCAAGCAGCATAAATGACACAACAAATTTTTTCTGCTTGTCGGTACGATTACAACGATTCCAAAAACATAATTTTTTCCGTTTTTTCCACTTTTGCACAATAAAAATGTTTAATTTTTTTTGCAAATATTACATTCAAAGTTTCAAGTTCATAACTTTTTTATTTTCCCCTGGACGGAGCTCTGTGAGGGCTTGTTTTTTACGTCACAAGCTGTAGCTTTTATATGTGCCATATGGGGTACATATAGCTTTTTAAAATCTTTTTTTTTAAATTTTTTTTTTATTGCGCTATTTGGGAGATAAAATCAATAAAATGAGTAATTTGCCTCTGTTTTCTTTACAAGTGTTGCTGCGCAGGATAATTAATGTGCTCACATTATATCAGAGGTCGTTATGGATGCGATGATACCACATATGTGGGGTTTTTCTTAAACTTTTTATTTTTATCATACAAATAGGGGGAAATGATTAAAAAAGGCTTTGTTTTTTTACACAATTTATGCCCCTGTAGGGGACTTGTACAATCACACCTATGATCGCTATGGTAAGGCATTGCAGGACCTACACCCTGCAATGCCTTATCGCTGGCTATAGCGATCATAGGCACTGGCAAAGCAGGACGCCTATATCTGGCATCCTGTTGCCATGACAACCAGTCGGCCCTGCGTGATTACATCGCGGGAGTATGATGACGTCGCAAAGGGAGCAGACTCAATCTGTGAGTGCTTTACATTCTGCGATCTACGTAGATCATGGCATGTAAGGAGTTAGCAGTGGGGGTTGCTGTCCCGATGCACCCCCACTGTTGCTCTATTTGAGTAACGAACCCCATTGACTTCAATGGGAGACTCGAGCATTTTTGCATGGGACCCGCTGGGTGCGGAGTCTCTCCCTCTCCCTTCTCCGAGCCAGCCACAAACTACCGTTGACGTGCGCAGCGGGGAGGGGTCAAATCTGACACAGCGGCGGGGAGGGGCCAAAACTGGGGCAGGGTCAAACACAGCGTGATGCTCGTTCGAGTATCGAGCACCATCGAGTATGCTAATTACTCGAATGAGCATTAAGCTTGGCAGAGTATGTTCGCTCAACTCTAGTATCAACGATTATTTATTTATTTTTTTACGCACCACATCACCAATTGCACTGATGGGGTGCATTAAAAACGCTGTCGAATGCGTTTGAAAAATGCTGTAAATGCCACGTTTCACATGACTTTTTTACTTTACCAACGCCTGTGTGAGAGGCCATATTTCTTGCTGTGCGCTTTTTGTGTCTAACTTTTACAGAGAAAGCGCTTATTCCCACGAGCGTATATCGGACAGCGTTTTCACAGCCGGCCGATTATACGCTTCATCTGAGCAGTCCCCCTTCCCTCCCCCTCACCGACTCTCTGTCTCTCTCCTCCCCTCTGAGCGGTTTGCAATGGTAGTGGGCGGAGCTAAGCTCTTGCCCCTTGTCCATAGCCAGCAATGGGAGTGGGCGGGACAGAGCAGCGCTTAGCTCCGCCCCCTTCCATTGAAGCTGCCATAGTGGAGGAGAGAGGCAGAGAGTTGGTGAGGGGGAGGGAGAGGGGGAACTGATTAGATGGAAGTGTATATCGGCCGGCCGTGGAAACGCCAGCCGATATACGCTCGTGTAAATAAGCCCAAAACATGTTGAAAACCTGCTTTACCTGCAAGAGCCCTGCAAACAAAATCTTACTACAAAAATCCTGGTAATCTGCTGTAAAACCACCATTATTATGTGTATGGCCACCATTACCCACATCAAGGTAAACAGAAATCGGTTACATTGACGAGAAGTTGGAAAGACATCTGCACCTCTAGAGGCACTTGTAGACGGGCAGTGATTGGGCACGACTGTTTGCCAAATGTATGGCCGATCATCAGTCCATGTGAATATGCCCACGATCAGCCAACAAACGGGCAGATAATCTGCCCATGTAAAGGGGTCCTTAAGACCTCGATCACGTGTTGTGCTACAGTGAAATTGTCTGCTGAAACTCCGCAGCGTTTTACAGTGCAAGCGAATTGTGAAGAAACGTCACGCTGGTCCGGCGGAAAAAGATAAGTGTAAATTGACCTGCAGGGTGAATTTTAAATCCGCAACATGCAAATTCATACAGTGGATATTTACTGTGGATTTTACCCCCCTCAGGTGAGGTGATGAAATCCCATACAGTATATGCAGATTTTGCTGCATAGTTCTATAGTCACATGGAAATTAAAAATCATCAAAATGTAAAATTGCACAAAAACTTTAGACAAGAAGTGATTTTCTGACAACGCATTCACTTTAATAGACAAAGTACCTGGAAACTGTTTTAACTTCACGCTAAATGTTTGTCTAGTATGTATCCTTCTCTCTCACCGGCTGATGTGGTTTCTGCAGTCTTGGCCGGCTGTGGATAGGCTTCTTTTTGGCCAGTAGAAGTAGTTGCTCTCTGAATTTTAAGTTCTGTAGAAAATTAGCGTGATTTGAACATCGAAAAAGTAATATGCCATGTCCTTGTATTTGAATTCTACTGAAGTATCATGTCTATTTCAGACATTTATTTGGTGCAGTCCATAGCATTAGGGTATGTTCACATAGTAGATTTTGGCATGGATTCCGCAACCAAATCTGTACCAAATCCGCATGCCCTTCATTTGAAAGGAATCCGTGTCGCTGTCTTCGATACATGTTTTTTTTCCCGTTAATAAGTGTTGCAGAATAAAAGAAGTGGCATGTCGCTACTTAGAGCCAAAAGCGTCAACCTCAAAGGTGATAGCCTTTTGAGGGCGTGGCTAACTCAGGAAAGGGAACAAGACAGGGAGAGGGGGCGAGGGGGACGGAAGGAGAGGGGGCGAGGGGGACGGAAGGAGAGGAGGCGAGGGGGACGGAAGGAGAGGGGGCGAGGGGGACGGAAGGAGAGGGGGCGACGGGGGACGGAAGGAGAGGGGGCGACGGGGGACGGAAGGAGAGGGGGCGACGGGGGACGGAAGGAGAGGGGGCGACGGGGGACGGAAGGAGAGGGGGCGACGGGGGACGGAAGGAGAGGGGGCGACGGGGGACGGAAGGAGAGGGGGCGACGGGGGACGGAAGGAGAGGGGGCGACGGGGGACGGAAGGAGAGGGGGCGACGGGGGACGGAAGGAGAGGGGGCGACGGAAGGAGAGGGGGCGACGGGGGACGGAAGGAGAGGGGGCGACGGAAGGAGAGGGGGGCGAGGGGGACGGAAGGAGAGGGGGGCGAGGGGGACGGAAGGAGAGGGGGGCGAGGGGGACGGAAGGAGAGGGGGGCGAGGGGGACGGAAGGAGAGGGGGCGACGGGGGACGGAAGGAGAGGGGGCGACGGGGGACGGAAGGAGAGGGGGCGACGGGGGACGGAAGGAGAGGGGGCGAGGGGGACGGAAGGAGAGGGGGCGAGGGGGGCGGAAGGAGACAGAATATGCAATTCGTATTTGCGAGTGTGAACCCAGCCTAAAATATTTCAGCTTGTTTTGAATAGAATTGCCCAGATAACGGGTCACATTGAAGGTGGAAATCTGAAATGACTCATCTTTAACATGATAAAGGCATGGCATTCTAACGGGGGGGGGGGGGGGGGTAGACATTTTATATCCACTGTATACTGTTCATAAACTGATACAAAAAAGGGATTGTCTTATTTCTATCGTATAATCTAATTGTAGTGTGAATGTGTGACTTGAACATTTTGTCAGGTCGTTACACTCCCCTTGTGATACGTTTGCTTGGTATCCAAAATATCTGTTTGAATCTTTTCAACAGCTTGAATGGCCTCATTGTTTCTGACTACCAACACACTGCATGGTTAACTGAAATCTACAGTCCATGAAATGATTTTAACCCCTTAGTGACCACCTATCGTCTTTTCACGTCCTGCCTTTGCAGGACATGTATGCAGGGATATAGCGCTACTATCCCCTTCCATACATCGCAGGTGTCAGCTGCTTATTTCAGCTGAAACCTATGGGCAACAGCCCCGTTTAGACATGCGTCATATCTTACAGCGGCATTTAAATCCCCTGAACGATGTTCCGTATTGCCCCCACCGCAGTGAGATCAGGAAAGTCGTGCGGGTGTCATGGCAGCTGGGGTCCTTCTAAAAGACCTCAGGGCTGTCATGGCAGCATGCCTATCAAAATGCAGTAAAATGTAATGCTATGGCATTCCATCATACAGCATAAGCGATCTAAGCATCGCTACTTTTGGTCCCCCAGGAAGAAAAGTAAAAATAAGAACAATAAAGTTTTAGTATAAAAAAAAAAGTTATAAAAGTTCAAAAAAAACTTTTGCCATATTTACAATAAAATAATAAAACAAAAATACATATTTGGTATCGCTGCGTCCGTAAAAGTCCAATCTATCAAAGTAATGCATTAATAAAACCACCAGAAATGTATTTTTATGGTCACCCTGTTGCCAAGAAAAAAATTAATAAAAAGCAATTAAAAAGTCCTATGTATTCCAAAATGGTACCAACGGAAACGACAGGACATACCGCACAAAATGAGCCCTCACACAACTATATCGACCGAAAAATAAATTATTGTGCGTAGAAGATAAAGAGAAGGAAAATAATTTTAAAAATTTAAAAAAAATTAAATATCTTAAAAAAAATAAAAGTTTGGTATCGTAATAATCGTACTGCCCCATAGAATAAAGTTATGTCATTATTGTTGCAGTTTGTGCACCGTAGAAACAAGACGCACTGAAAGATGGCGGAATGACGCTTTTTTCCATTTCTCTTCACTTAGAATTTTTAAAAAGTTTTTCAGTACATTTTATGGTACAATTGAAAAATACAACTCGTCACGCAAAAAACAAGCCCTCATACAGCGACGTCGATGGATAAATAAAGGAGTTATGATTTTTTAAAAAGGGGGAGGAAAAAACGAAAATAGAAAAAAAGAAAAAAATGTGGTCACTAAGGGGTTAAGTAAATTTGAAAAATGTAACTGAAGGCACTTGTTTCTTCATACATTCACTGTCATTGTTTGATACTTTGTACAATACAGTGTCCCGGCCACTGCTTGGGTGCTCAAATGTGGCTTCTAGTATGGAGAAGGGGACTCCTGAAATGTTGTTGCAAGTAAATGATTGGCATAGTTTAAGGCCCAATGCCCATGGCCAGGTCGCATTCCGCCATTGACCCCTGTGTACCTGTCTTATCTTCCTCCTACTCTGCGGATGTGCCGGCGGCTGTGCCGCCGCACATGTGCAGTGCAGAGAGTCGCGCTGACAACGACGAACATCCGGTGTGACTCGCAGCAGGACAGATGGCTGCCATTGACTGCCATAGAAACTGTCCGTGCGAGGCTCACACTAGCATAGGACATGCTGCGATTTTTGCCCTGTGAGCGGAAAATCACAGTTGATGTCCGCTCTTGGACGTGAAAAAGCATTTTCCATAGCATGTCCTATGGGCAGTATTTGCTGCGGGATCCAGAGGTGAACTTTCATTCTGGATCCCGCAGTGCAAATACAGCTGTGGGCATTGGGCCTTAAAGGGGTTGTCCCGCGAAACAAAGTTGGGGTATACACTTCTGTATGGCCATATTAATGCACTTTGTAATGTACATTATGCATTAATTATGAGCCATACAGAAGTTATTCACTTACCTGCTCCGTTGCTAGCGTCCTCGTCTCCATGGTGCCGTCTAATTTTCAGCGTCTAATCGCCGGAGCGCGGGGATTCGGGTAAGTACTATCCGGTTT
The DNA here is from genome assembly GCF_035609145.1 of Eleutherodactylus coqui. Lineage (NCBI taxonomy): Eukaryota > Metazoa > Chordata > Amphibia > Anura > Eleutherodactylidae > Eleutherodactylus > Eleutherodactylus coqui. Next base: position 190,223,847 of record NC_089838.1, on the reverse strand, counting down.
TTTTTTTCAACACATGCATCGGGTTTGTCTTGCGCCGAACGGGGGGGCTATTGAAAAAAAACAAAAAACAGTTTCGGCGCGGGACAATCCCTTTAAGCTATAAATGATAAGTAACTGGCACTGTGCTATACATCGACTGGGAGTGGTGTGGCTAGCATAAGACAGCTGTTATGAATCTTTGACGTGGAAAGTGGATCCTTGGACTTCAATTTGTTTTGTTCTGGAAAAATGGAGGCGGGGAGTCTAAAGAAACTTCTGGGTGTCACCCTCTTCCCTTGCAAGGAGGTATAGATTATGCTGCAGAAAGATCCCCAGGTTGGAACCAGATTACAGCACAGGACAAAGTTTTAGTGTACTGCACCTATTATATAAGAAGGCTGTGGTTGGACTCTATAGGGAACTACGTATGGTGTTCAGCATAGCTGTGGACACTGTAGTTGGGAGGTCTTGGCATTAGGTGGGGATGCTTGATGGTCTTATATATGCACTATAAACCATAATCTGTGGATTCAGAGCTTTACCAAATGAGAATGATAAAGGTCTGGATATTTATGGATGTTGCAAGGCTGCTAACTAGGTCTTGCTTTAGATGAAAAACACCAGTGAAGAGAATACTTGTTTGTGGCTTCTTCCTGGTCCTGGTCATGCATAATGAGACATTACATAGATGTAACAAGCATGCATGTTTGTTCTTGAAATCATGTTTCACAGTATAATAAAGTTTCACACTTGAGTTACATAAGGTTAGCAGTAGAGATGAGCGAGTATACTCGCTAAGGCACATTACTCGAGCGGGTAGTGCCTTAGCCAAGTATCTCCCCGAGTGGGGGGGAGAGAGAGATCTCCCCTCCGTTCCTCACCGCTCTCCCCTGCAGATCCGTGCCCGCCGCCAGCAGCCGAACCTTTTCGCTCGAGCGGCCAGGTACTCGCTAAGGGCAATGCTCGCTTGAGCAATTGCCCTTAGCAAGTATGCTCGCTCATCACTAAATATTACCCAAGAAGATAAAATGTCAGGGAGTTATGGAATACACTTGATAAGCTGTGGAATAAACGCCATTTACAACATCAGGGGATGAAGCTACAACTGTAGCGATATTCCACAGCTTATCTTGTGGTTTTTTTGGGAGCCTCCCTGATTTAGAAGCTAAAGGAAATAAAAAAGTGAGATGTGAGCAGGCCCTAAAAATCTTTTTAAACTAATCAGGAAAAAAAATCAAAACATTTTTCTAACACTTATCAGTCTTCTTTCCTTCTCCCTCCTTACCTTTTAAACTCAATCTGAATTCACTACTTAAAGGGGTTGTCCCGCGCCGAAACGTTTTTTGTTTTTTTTTTTTTAAACCCCCCCCCCCCCCCCCCCCCGTTCGGCGCGAGACAACCCCGATGCAGGGGTTAAAAAAACAACCCGCACAGCGCTTACCTGAATCCCGGCGGTCCGGCGTCTTCATACTCACCTGCTGAAGATGGCCGCCGGGATCCTCTGTCTCCGTGGACCGCAGGGCTTCTGTGCGGTCCATTGCCGATTCCAGCCTCCTGATTGGCTGGAATCGGCACGTGACGGGGCGGAGCTACACGGAGCCGGCATTCTGCACGAGCGGCCCCATAGAAGACTGCAGAAGACCCGGACTGCGCAAGCGCGGCTAATTTGGCCATCGGAGGGCGAAAATTAGTCGGCTCCATGGGAACGAGGACGCCAACAACGGAGCAGGTAAGTAAAAAACTTTTTATAACTTCTGTATGGCTCATAATTAATGCACAATGTACATTACAAAGTGCATTAATATGGCTATACAGAAGTGTATAGACCCACTTGCTGCCGCGGGACAACCCCTTTAATGCACCTTGAGAGACAAGATGGGGTAACAGCTCACTGAAGGATCAAATTACATGCTCCCTACAGAAATCTATGGAGGTAAAGGGGCAGAAGCCAAGTGAGAGAAGCAGAGAGACTCCCACAAATGTGGCTGCTGCAGCTAATTGGTGTTTTATTGTCTCCGTGTTACTGGAATCAGATTTACAATGCTCAACACTCCTAAATCCTTCCATGCTGAGTGACTGTGTTTGGGGAGAGGACTCTTCTCTGTGTGCAGTGTATGAGAGACGTCATAGCAGCTAGTCTCCACCCTCCAGCTCAGAGCAAACCAAATTATAGAAACAGCCTGCAGAGGAGAAAGCTGCTAAAATGGAGGAAGCAAGTCATATAATGGCCAGAAATGGCCCTAATCTATATGTATATACATAGCCGCTTATTCCGAAAAGTCACCTGAAACAAAAGGTACGCTCAAACTTGTATCATACTCTTCAGCACATTTTATAAACTTCACATGTTATAACAGAAATGACTGAAAAAGAAATCTAAACGTTTCAATTGTATTTTCTGGTTTTGATAGCCATTCTTGATTTTGTGGCTTGGGGTATGGGGGATTGTTAGGTAATTCCAATTAAATGTACACTAATTGTTAAGAGATGTTAAATGTCCTATAATCTACTCAGTAAAACATTCTTGCTTTTATTTGATAAATTGTAAAACTAGAAGCATACAGATGTGGCTGTACCACTAGGTGTCTCTTTAGCTGACAACTTCTTCCTCTTTGCAGTGCAGTCACATAGTGAATGTCCGGAGTTTAATATATTTTTTAAGCAACTAGGTCTTAGTGCATTCATATTGATTACAACAAAAGTTGGACATTTTATTCATACCGCCGGTGCTATGAATTACAGTGGCTATAGCATAGACAGAGATTAGACCTCCATTCAAGAAATGGGATAATTTGCCATTTGACTTGTACATTAAATAACTGACTATACATGAAAAATCCTTACACCCTACATGTAATGACCAAGGACAGGACTAACATTTCTGTCTGATACATTTTCAGACCTATGGAATAATCAAAAAGTCCGCAGAAGGATTTCAATGCATTCTTATTAGAGATGAGCGAACGTACTCGGATAAGCACTACTCGTCCGAGTAATGTGCCTTATCCGAGTACCGCTGTACTCGTGCTGAAAGATTCGGGGCGCTCCGCTGCTGACAGGTGAGTCACAGCGGGGAGCGGGGCAGAGCAGGCGGGAGAGAAGGAGAGAAAGATCTCCCCTCCGTTCCTCCCCGCTCTCCCCTGCAGCTCCCCGCTCCGCAGCGCGTCCCGAATCTTTCAGCACGAGTACAGCGGTACTCGGATAAGGCACATTACTCGGACGAGTAGTGCTTATCCGAGTACGTTCGCTCATCTCTAATTCTTATACTAAATGCTGTGCACGCTTGTGGATTAGTGCACTGCTTCCATGCAATGTTCACTGATTTTCTTATGTTTTATAGTACTGGAAGGCCACATAAAGTTAATCCACACATCTCCTATCTTGTACTAGTTAGTAGGGAATGACCAGAGTGAATTTGGTTCCCCTTTTCCCTCGTGAAATTGATTGTGTGTCAATTTGCAGGGAATACACAATGTTCTGTGAAGTTGGCGAGTATTTCCACCCCCCCATTGATTTCGGTGGGCTTTCATGGCACGTACTACACACCAAAGTTAGACATGCCGTGTATTTTTTTCCTTGCAATCACACATCACATTAAAAAATACGCTCAAGTGAACAAACCCATTGAAATTGGTGGATTCTATTCACTACATATTACTTGCACAAAAAGTGCGCATGTAATACGCTGCACAAAAACGCTCATATGAATGAGCCCTTATTTTGTGCTTTAGCTTACTTTGCAAATATATGTGTGTGTGTTGTCCAGAATGGAGAGGAGCTCTGCAAGGGGTGGAGTTGAGGCTCTGTATGTGATTATATTATGAGGGGGAGCTTTGGATGTGATTATACCGCTGGGAGGAGGGGAAGCATTGGTTGCGATTATACCGCTGGGAGGAGGGGAAGCTTTGGTTGTGTTTATACCGCTGGGAAGAGGGGAAGCTTTGGTTGTGATTATACCGCTGGGAGGAGGGGGAAGCTTTGGTTGTGATTATACCGCTGGGAGGAGGGGGAAGCTTTGGTTGTGATTATACCGCTGGGAGGAGGGGGAAGCTTTGGTTGTGATTATACCGCTGGGAGGAGGGGGAAGCTTTGGTTGCGATTATACCGCTGGGAGGAGGGGGAAGCTTTGGTTGCGATTATAGCGCGGGGAGGAGGGGAAGCTTTGGTTGCGATTATACCGCTGGAAGGAGGGGGAAGCTTTGGTTGTGATTATACCGCTGGGGAGACGGGAAGCTTTGGTTGTGATTATACCGCTGGGAGGAGGGGAAGCATTGGTTGCGATTATACCGCTGGGAAGAGGGGAAGCTTTGGTTGTGATTATACCGCTGGGAGGAGGGGGAAGCTTTGGTTGTGATTATACCGCTGGGAGGAGGGGGAAGCTTTGGTTGTGATTATAGCGCGGGGAGGAGGGGGAAGCTTTGGTTGTGATTATACCGCTGGGAGGAGGGGGAAGCTTTGGTTGTGATTATACCGCTGGGAGGAGGGGAAGCTTTGGTTGCGATTATACCGCTGGAAGGAGGGGGAAGCTTTGGTTGCGATTATACCGCTGGGAGGAGGGGGAAGCTTTGGTTGCGATTATACCGCTGGGAGGAGGGGGAAGCTTTGGTTGCGATTATACCGCTGGGAGGAGGGGGAAGCTTTGGTTGCGATTATACCGCTGGGAGGAGGGGGAAGCTTTGGTTGCGATTATACCGCTGGGAGGAGGGGGAAGCTTTGGTTGCGATTATACCGCTGGGAGGAGGGGGAAGCTTTGGTTGCGATTATACCGCTGGGAGGAGGGGGAAGCTTTGGTTGCGATTATACCGCTGGGAGGAGGGGGAAGCTTTGGTTGCGATTATACCGCTGGGAGGAGGGGGAAGCTTTGGTTGCGATTATACCGCTGGGAGGAGGGGGAAGCTTTGGTTGCGATTATACCGCTGGGAGGAGGGGGAAGCTTTGGTTGCGATTATACCGCTGGGAGGAGGGGGAAGCTTTGGTTGCGATTATACCGCTGGGAGGAGGGGGAAGCTTTGGTTGCGATTATAGCGCGGGGAGGAGGGGGAAGCTTTGGTTGTGATTATACCGCTGGGAGGAGGGGGAAGCTTTGGTTGTGATTATACCGCTGGGAGGAGGGGGAAGCTTTGGTTGTGATTATACCGCTGGGAGGAGGGGGAAGCTTTGGTTGTGATTATACCGCTGGGAGGAGGGGGAAGCTTTGGTTGCGATTATACCGCTGGGAGGAGGGGGAAGCTTTGGTTGCGATTATACCGCTGGGAGGAGGGGGAAGCTTTGGTGGCGATTATACCGCTGGGAGGAGGGGGAAGCTTTGGTTGCGATTATACCGCTGGGAGGAGGGGGAAGCTTTGGTGGCGATTATACCGCTGGGAGGAGGGGGAAGCTTTGGTGGCGATTATACCGCTGGGAGGAGGGGGAAGCTTTGGTGGCGATTATACCGCTGGGAGGAGGGGGAAGCTTTGGTTGCGATTATACCGCTGGGAGGAGGGGGAAGCTTTGGTTGCGATTATACCGCTGGGAGGAGGGGGAAGCTTTGGTTGCGATTATACCGCTGGGAGGAGGGGGAAGCTTTGGTTGCGATTATACCGCTGGGAGGAGGGGGAAGCTTTGGTTGCGATTATACCGCTGGGAGGAGGGGGAAGCTTTGGTTGCGATTATACCGCTGGGAGGAGGGGGAAGCTTTGGTTGCGATTATACCGCTGGGAGGAGGGGGAAGCTTTGGTTGCGATTATACCGCTGGGAGGAGGGGGAAGCTTTGGTTGCGATTATACCGCTGGGAGGAGGGGGAAGCTTTGGTTGCGATTATACCGCTGGGAGGAGGGGGAAGCTTTGGTTGCGATTATACCGCTGGAAGGAGGGGGAAGCTTTGGTTGCGATTATACCGCTGGGAGGAGGGGGAAGCTTTGGTTGCGATTATACCGCGGGGAGGAGGGGGAGCTTTGGATGTAATTATACTGCGGGGAGGAGGTTAAAGTGTTGAGTGATTTTACTGCTAGAGAGGGTAGCTGGAAGTGTATTTAGGGATTGGTGCTTTATATTTTATATTTGAGGGCGGGGCCACTTCACTCTGATTTTAGTACAACGATTATAATGGGGGGAAATAAAGGCACTGGATATGGCCATTGGGAACAGTATTACAGTAGTTGTGTTCTTGCACATAAGGGAAAGGGACAGTATTCTATTACTATTCTTGTAGAGAGCTGGTCGGACACAATGTGTATATTGTATTGTACAACATGCATGCTGCAAAAGACAATCAAGGCAAAAGTTTTAATTAAAATGAATTGTAAATCTGTTTTATTTAATAAGATGTATGCAATGCAATAAAAAAATGTCTCCAAAGGTATCCATAGCCTTTAAAGAGGAGTTTGAGATTTTTCCAAAAATATGACCTGCTTTTTTTTTCCAGAAGCACCATTTCTGTATCGGCTGTGTTTTGGTCGCTTTTTCTATTCTCAAATAAGCCCTTTAAATTAGATTTATAGCTTGTTTTATAGATGATGTAGGCACCAGTATTACCGCCCATAAGAAATTGGCAGTGCTATATATGTGATTCTGATCTCTACTACACATTTATGCAATTTGTTCTACTTATTTTGTGATTTGCTTAAGAAAATGTAATCCTGTTTTTCAGTGAAACGCTGGCAGGAACCTAAAGAAGAAAGGCGTCCATGGAGAATCTGGTTAGCACTTACATGCATGGGATTTTAATCTTTTGGGGTTTTGGGAATATTGAACTGCCCCCACACAAGGACATTGGGTTTGGGAGCTTATCGATGTGATGTATTTTACAATGTGGATCTATGAATGTATGTGCATGGTTTACAGAAGCAAAATACATTTTTCTTTTGCAGTCTGGTAAGTGGTTTGCGTAGACCCTGGTATATGATTGTCTCAGTAATGGGGTTACTTGTGTTTTGCGGTGTGTGGGAAGGATGGGGGGAATTCTTTGAAGCTGCCTAGTGTGCAAATGCGTATTGCAAAATATATTATGCATCTATCTTTTTAAATCTTAAGGTTTTTTGACACCTCTAAACAAGCCATCGGTGCGCTCTTCATTCATTTCACAAATGTCTTTCTCTCGGATCTGACTGAAGAGGATCCTTGTTCTTTGTGAGTATTGAATATTTAACTACATTGTATGTTTGAAGAACTAAATGTCATCAATGTCCTTGTGCCTGCTGTACAAATGACATTGGCCTCATGGTAATCAGACAGGTACAGAATGTATAAAACATGTCTATTGAAAGTGGCTGAGATGAAGAATGGTCTTAGTGACTAGAGTAGCCTTATATCCTTTTACACAGAACGATTGTGGCTTATTTTCCATATGTTTATAATACTCTGCATTTCCATTGAGTGGCTGTGCTCTCATTGATGCCAAGTCTTCATGCAAATTCCTGTCTATAGATTTAATTAGTAACATAAGATTGTTAAGAATTAAAGGAAAGGTTACAACATAATTACGCACTTTTTGTATAGCTTTTATCAGACTGTTGTATGATTTTTATTTTTAATGACTCTGTATAAGTGGTTTTATGCCTGTATCACATTGGCATGTGCTTGCTTTTATTTCTCGTCTGTATAATTGGGGGACACAGTAAAGACCTTGGGTATAGCTTCTGCCACTAAGAGGCGACACTAAGCATAAAAGTGTTAACTCCTTCCACTAGCTATACCCCTCCTGCAAGCATCGTGCTAGCTCAGTTTTTTGCTTAGTGTCTAGGAGGCAGGACTGTCTCTCCTGCTGAGACTATTTTTTTATTTTTCATTTTTATCCGGAAGACCAGGGACTCTCCCTGTTAACCCACTGAGCAGGGCGAACAGAGGAGAACTCAACCCTCTGTTGTCTGCCCCCAAACTGAGTGTGACCCACCAGCCATAGAGCCCCCCTTACTTATGGTCCTGCATCAGTCATGCGGTAAGTATGCGGTTTTGTTGTGTCAGTCCTCCGCCGTGCGGACCAAACGGGTAGTGGGTAGTTGCGCTTCCTACGGCTTCTACTTTGCGCTGTGTTTTGTGTTTCACGCTGTCTGCACCTGCTGCACTCCTGCAACGTGTATTGTGCCGCGTGCGGCTTTGGTTCTCCTGTGTTCCGCCTGAGACTTGTGTTGTGCGGCTCTCGGTGGGCCAAGCTGCGGCTGGTAGTCGTTTGTTGTTTTGCGCGCGCTGCCGCCCGTGGAGTCTTCCCGACGCGTTGCACACCACCACCCCACCCCTCCTCAGTGCAACTCTCTGTCACTTGTCGCTGCGCTGTACAGCGCAGCGACACTCGAGTTCTCCTGCCGACATGGGTTAACCGCCCCTTGGAGTCCGGTGTGTATCAGGGGTGGCGCGGCCTGTGTGTCTCGGGCGCGTTCATTTGAGTATGGCGCTGCACGGCCATTCGAGTCAGGCGTGTGTTCCAGCCGACGCGCGTCTATTTAAGTATGGCGCCGCGCGGCCATTGAGTCTGGCGCAGCGGCGACCCTCTTGAGCCGGGTGCGGAGACCCGTGTGCATCGTGCGCTGCGCGGCCATTGAATATGGCGCCCCGCGGGCCCGTGTTTCGGGCGCGGCCATTTAATAAGGCTCCACGCTGCCCGTGTTTCAGCCATTTAGCTGGGCGCAGCGGCGGCCCCTGAGCTTTGGGCGTCGCGCGGCCATTGATTTGGCCGTGTGTGTCAGGCGCTGCGCAGCCTTACATACGGCGCTGCGCAACCTGTGCGTTTGGTCCGGACGCGTGTGGAGCGGGCGTCTGAATCGGGTGCCAGGCCTGGTATTGTCAACACTGCTAAGTGTTTCAATCCGGGCGTGGTCATCATATTTGCCGCCACATCAATTCGCTAGCAATATAGGTGCCTTCGCTGCTGCGGGGTCAAGGTTTTTGACTGCTGCGCGGGCTTATGCTTTGCTGAACAGATAGTCGCTCCCATCCTCCTTCCCTGCTGCTCCTCCGGCAGTTCCCTGCAACCAAGCGTACGGCAGGGTCCATATATAGGATGACGGACGGGGCGGCCAGAGCCACATACTGTGCGCTCTCGCTACGATACGAGCTGTACATCCAGCAGAGATTATCTTGTCTTATGGACAACAGTGGTCAGACTAACGGTCAGCATTACTCTGAGCTTGCTGAACCCATCGCCCCTCATGTTTGCTCCGGACTGGCTTGAGCCTTGCCTATCGGTAGCTCCCCTATTGCCCCTCCTGCAGTTCCCTGCAGCCAGCATACCGCAGTGTCCGTAGCCAGGGTAACGCGGACGGGGCCGGCCAGAGCCACATAACAAGTGCGCTCTCGCTACACTACAAGATTACATCCAGCAGAGATTATCCCGTTTTATGGACTAAGTGCATCAAGCCTTGTCAGCGCTACTCTGGGCTACCTAATTGCTCCCCACGTCTACCAAGCATCGGGTTGAGTTTCCTTGCCTATCGATAATGCCCTGCAGTTTCGGCAGCCATTCGTACCGAAGAGCCCGCGTCGAGAAGGACACGCGGAGAGGTGCAGACCAGAGCCACATATCAAGTGCGCTCTCGCTAACATGATATTGCATCCAACAGAGAGGATCTCGTACTGACAACAGTACAGGGGGTCTCTTGACTCATTGCTCCTCATGTCCGCTCCGGGTTGAGCCTTGTCTGTCGGTAGCTCCTCTGCTACCCCTCCTCCACTTCCTGGCAGGTAGACGTACCACAGTGCCCGTGTCGAGGATGACGCACAGACGAGTGGCCGGAGCCACATACTATGTACCAACCGGAGTATATCTCGCTTACAAATGACAGGGTTCAAGCTGATTGTCAGCAGTTCTCCAGACATGCTGAGAGCGGTGATACCTTCCGTACCCTGAAGGAGCACATGCACGGGTCCAGAGCTTCCACTCGGTAGCGCCCTGTGGCCCCTCCTGCAGTTCCCTGCATCCAGGGGCCGGACAGAGCCACAGATCATGTGCGCTCATTGCTACAGTATGAGATTATGCCCAGCAGAAAATGTCTCATCTCTCGGACAATCAAACTGATTGTCAGCTGTACCCCGGCCTTGATCCTGGCCTACCGGCTAGCTTGCCTAGTTGTTACCTGCAGGCAGCCTACCGCAGGCACCGAGGTCAGGATGACACGTGGACGGGCCGGCCAGAGCCATGTACGGGATATGCGATCTTGCTATGACATGAGATTTACATTCACCCAGACTAGGCCGCTATATGAGCAATATTGTCGAACTGCCTGTGGGTTTTTTCTCTAGCCTTGCTGAGACCTGCAGTACCTTCCAAATGGAAAGAATACTATCACAGGAATCTGCGAACACATCGCACATCATCTCCGCTCTGCAGCGGGTGAGCTCACTCACCGGTCCTTTACCTAATGGCTAGCGCCCCGGGGATGGACCGGCTGCTGCTCCCGGCAGGCAACTTGAGGGCGATCTCCGATTACAGGAGAGCCGCAGGCTGGAGCGGCATACTATGTACGCTCTCGCCACAGCAGAGACATCGAATGGTATTTTTGGGTCCCAATTAGAGCTGGGTGGGGGTGGGGTGTAGATCGTCTATGTGCTCCCCCTCCTGTCAGCTTTGTCATGCCTATCCACTGTGAGTCCGCTCCCTATGGACGGTCTCGGAACTACAAAGCATCTTGTGTTTTTTTTCTAGGAACCTGGACTGCTAGTTCTATCAGCCGTGTCCGTACGGACAGGGGGTAGCTCAAGTCGTCTAGACTACAAGCAGGATACCGGTTGAGACAGAATTCCCGTCCGACCCTAATGGCTGCAGAACAGACCACGTTTTTTCCTGTATTGTGGATGGAGAGACTGTGGCCGTAGAAGTACTTGTATTTTAGAGCAGTCTCTAATTGCGGATCAGGTGTTGGGTACTGATCCTCAGCAGAACAAGTTCATCTGATTCTCTTGCAGGAGTAGAGGGAAGTTAATACTTTCAGTGGAGTTAAGGCGGACGGATCCAGCAGCACGCTGCAACCCTCCTGCATTGTTCTCCCTGCATTATTGCTTGCAGGAGACCGGGAATCAGTCTATACTTGTACCGTCTATAAATTCTTAGGCCTCATGTCCACGGGGAAAATCAGATCCGCTGCAGATTCTCCATGGAGAATCTGCAGCGGGTCCCTCCTGCCCCGCGGACATGAGCGCTGAAAATAACAATAAATCAGAATAAACTCACCTCCCATCCGCTCCGTTTCTTCTCTTCGCTGCGGCGTCATCTTCTCTCGTCGCGGCCGGATCTTCTTTCTTCGGCTCGGCGGATGTGCATGATGACGTCGGTGACGTGCCCCACGCATGCGCCGGGCCGAAGCAAAATGATCCGGCCGCGACTGAGAGAAGATGGCGCGGCGCCGAAGAGAAGAACCGGAGCGGGTGAGTAAACTCTGATTTTTGTCTCCCGCGGATCCGGACGGCTTCCATAGGCTTCAATAGAAGCCCGCGGGAGCCGTCCCCGCGGGAGACCCGCACGAAAATGGAGCATGTCCGGATTTTTTCATGCTCCATTTTTTTTAAAATTCCTTTTATTGACGATCCGCGGGTATTTATCTACCCCGCGGGTGGTCAATGCATCCCTATGGGGTGCGGATCCGCGGGCGGAAGAAGAGTTAAAATCCGCTGCGGATTTTAATTCTTATTTTGCCCGTGGACATGAGCCCTTAGGGTTTGTCTCTCTCTCTGTCTCCTGATGTTTCCTCAAAGAGACAAGCGAGAGTCCCGTACCGGTGTACCCTTGCGGCCTTGCTGTGCAACTAAGCTTTTTTGTGCCCAGTGGATTCAAGTCGTTACAATGAATTCCAGTACTGGGCCAGCCTTAGTTGACTATTCAGTTAGTCGCCATTCCAGAGGATAGACGTCTTCGGAAGCCCACGGTTTCATGCAGAAAGTGGATGCTGTGGGCATTGTCTCAGGATCACTGGGCCGAAGGATCTCTTCAGGCAGGTCTTTTTCGTTCATCAGCATCGGACAGCCGACATCACGGAAGGGGGCTGACGGGGTACACAACATCAGGATCATGCTGCGCTTCAGCTAGGCGCCTGGGCCAGAAGTCGATCCTGGGGTGCTAGTTCCCCCCTCACATTCTGGGGGTAGTTTACTGCGTATACGACTTCTCCAAAATAATCGAACCGGGAACTTCCCTCCGCAAGCCTTCCAGCTTTGGTCAGCACAGCGAAGAGGTGTAAATTGCAACAAGCGGTTTCTTCGTTGGCGCCTGGAATGGACTTTCTTCCTTACGGCGAGACTGTGAAGGTGATATTGACAACCGGAAGGTATATGGAAACTGACGTACAACTAGGTCGAATGTTGGAGGGCCCCCAACTTCCTGAAGTTTCGACGCTCATAGCTCCACAGCTCTGGCTTGGATGCCTATTTTGTATCGAAGGTTGTTATCAGGAGACTGCCGTTTTCGACCTGCTGTATATGCTGCTGGTGGTATCGGGATCCACTTCAGTGAAGGATTTGGTGGACACCTTTCAAGTAGTGCCTTGTTCCAAGGAACACTCCAGTGGCACGGGGGCCTGGTCCGACTACGCAAGAGTACCCCTCTCAGATAGCATTCTGCAGTCGCGCTGGCTTGCTGCTGGTAACCCTGGCAACTCCGAGTGGATCCCTGCCTTTCCACGGTGGCACTTGCACCGGCTCGTGGCAGTTCAGGGTTACAGTGTCAGGGAAGTCATATTCTCAGGCCGTGTTATGGCTCATATAACTCGAATGGCGGGTGCTTCGTTGGGAGCTCCTTATCTGGAGTTCATTCTTCCTCCCGGAGGATGGATGGGACCGTTGCTCAGGCCCCTTTATGCTCTGTCTCTGAGCAGGCTGGATGCATCCATTAACGCTAGCCGCAGGTAAAGCACTGATTACGATGCTTTACACATGCGGCTAATCATATTTTCCCGCCCCCTTGGGTACTGCTCTAGAAGCTCCCAAGGTCTTTGCTGTGTCCCCCAATGATACAGACAGGAAAACTAGATTTTGTAAGAACTTACAGTAAAATCTTTTTCTCGTCTTGTTCATTGGGGGACACAGCACCCACCCAGTCTGGTGTAGGACTGTATACTCCTCTGGTCTAGAGGATCCTCGGTGCAGTCGCACACTGTGTTGGAATGAGTTACAGTTCGTGAGTATTGTGATTTATTACCTATTATTGTTGTATCCTACTCCTACTGCTTGCATACAAACTGAGCTAGCACGATGCTTGCAGGAGGGGTATAGTTACTGGGAGGAGTTAACACTTTTATGCTTAGTGTCGCCTCCTAGTGGCAGAAGCTATACCCAACGTCTTTGCTGTGTCCCCCAATGAACAAGACGAGAAAGAGATTTTACGGTAAATTCTTACAAAAATCTAGTTTTTCCATTCTAAAACATTGTAATCATTTGTATATGTTTGACTAGTATCTACCACTCATCATATTATATCTGTACAGGTACCTGATGAATTTTTTGCTGGATGCCACTCTTGGAATGTTAATTATATGGCTGAGTGTGAAATTTGTATCCGCAATCGTGGAGCAGAGAGGATATACATTACTTGTGTTTGGTGAATATGGTAAGGATCGTTTCTCCTTTTTTTCATGTAAGCCCAACTAGTAGTATGTTTTAAGGTCCATTTAGATGGGACAAATGTCAGGCAAACGATGCCCGACACTCGTCCCTGTGTGTCCTTGCTCCCGCGCTGTTGCACGGGAGCTAGAAGTGCTGGTTCACTCACAGAGCAGCCAGCATGGGGGCTGGGAGACTGCAGGAGATTTCTCTCCTCGTGCTCCCCCACCCCTCTCCATTGACTTAAGATTGCGGACGTTTAGTACTGAAGGCTGCCATTTACATTTACCAATCAGTGTTCAGCTCATCGCCCATAGTTTATTCAGCATTAAAGGGGTTGTCCCGCGGCAGCAAGTGGGTCTATACACTTCTGTATGGCCATATTAATGCACTTTGTAATATACATTGTGCATTAATTATGAGCCATACAGAAGTTATAAAAAGTTTTATACTTACCTGCTCCGTTGCTGGCGTCCTCGTCTCCATGGTGCCGACTAATTTTCGCCCTCCGATGGCCAAATTAGCCGCGCTTGCGCAGTCCGGGTCTTCTGCAGTCTTCTATGGAGCCGCTCGTGCAGAATGCAGGCTCCGTGTAGCTCCGCCCCGTCACGTGCCGATTCCAGCCAATCAGGAGGCTGGAATCGGCAATGGACCGCACAGAAGAGCTGCGGTCCACGGAGACAGAGGATCCCGGCGGCCATCTTCAGCGGTAAGTATTGAAGTCACCGGAGCGCGGGGATTAAGGTAAGCGCTCCGGTAAGCTTTCTTTACCTCCCTGCATCGGGGTTGTCTCGCGCCGACCGGGGGGGGGGGGTTAAAAAAAAAAACCCGTTTCGGCGCGGGACAACCCCTTTAAACATTGGACAATGAGCTGATCGCTCAGTGTAAACAGCAGCTGTTCAGTATTGAACGGCCACTGTGTTAAACTAATGGAGAGGGGCGGGGGAGCAAGAGGAGAGAAATCTCCTGCAGCCTCCCCGCTGTGAGCCAGCGATAGTAGCTCCTGTGCAGCAGCACGAGAGTGAGTATGTGCGGGGATGAGTTTCTGCATCGCTTGCCCGACATTCATCCAGTGTAAATGGGCCTTCACATTTTTATTCTCATGCCCTCCATTTCTAAGAGTATTAAGATTGGGATGCTCTAGTCAAAATCATATTAATTCAAAGACTGGCCTCAGCGGTCTTTAAGTTGTTTACAATTGAGGACAGTGATTGGCTGATGCGTACACAGGCACATCAACTCAGCAGCCATGTAAACAAAGCCAGGCAGGACTGGAGTAGTGGCAACAGAGATTGGGCAAAACTTTTAAAATGGTGTCCAATAGTTAAGTTTTTAGAATGTCGGTTTTCTGACAAAAAAGAATTAGATCCACTGACTATCATATGAAAGTCAGTTTGGTGAGGCTTCAACTGCTTGGCAACCACAATGATTACAATGTAATGGAGCGTGACTGCTCAAGCATGGAATGGAAACCCCCTTTACTGGTTTGATGGGTGTTCGAGCATTAGGACACCCAACAATTTAATTTAAAGGGGTTGTCCCGCGACAGCAAGGGGGGTTAAGCACTTCTGTATGGCCATATTAATGCACTTTGTAATATACATTGTGCATTAAATATTGGCCATACAGACGTTATACACTTACCCCCTCCTGGTGCTGGCGTCCCCGTCTCCATGGCGACGAGAAAACTGCTTCTCTGGTCGCCGGAACAGTCGTGCTTGCGCAGACAGGAGTCCCCTTCTGGAAGGTCCTTGCTCACGAGCTGCGTCCTGGCTCCTCCCCCTTCTCAGCGGCATCGCGTAGCTCCGTCCCTGTCACATGGTGCCGATCAGCCAATGAGGTGGCTGTAATCGGCAGTGGAACTCAGACTGGAGAAGAACATCCACAGTGCACCATGGGAGAAGACCAGCGGTGCACCTTGGAAAATGACGGCGGCCATCTTGGAACAAGAATTTTTATAACTTCATGAAACGATCTAACGGTGAGTAGAAACTCTCTTTAAAATCGCTTTCCACGGGTAGATTATCATGTTTGCTTTAGGAGGGGGACTGGGCAGAGAAAAAATGTAAAATTTTTTCCACGGGACAAACCCTTTAAGTAATAAATAATGGATATGTCATGCAAGTCAAATCTTTAAATTATTTTTGGTATAAAAAAAAAAATGTTTCACGTTTGATTAGCATTGGGAATATAGTCTTCAAATGAACTGTTAGTCTGTGAGAAATGGACCTAGGGGAATTGGAAATCGGGGTAAAAATCTATGGAAGAAACATCAACAATCTCCGTTATGCGGATGACACAACTCTGCTTGCAGAAACAGAGGCAGTTCTGAAGCAGCTGATATGGAAGATTAAAACTGAAAGTAAAAAAATGGGCGTCTAACTGAATATGAAGACTAAACTTATGATAACTGCAAAAAATGGCCAAATTCAAATAAAAATTGACAATGAGGTCCTAGAATGCGTGCGAGACTTAATCTTCTTTGGTTCAAAAATCTATGCCAGAGATAAAACGTAGGATAACATTGTGACGAAGCGCGATGGTAAACATGGACAGAATATGGAAAAGTACGGATATCGGTATAGCAACTAAAGGCAGGATAGTGCAAACCATCGTTATCCCCATAGTATGTATGGATTGGAAAGTACAAGTGCAAAGTATACAAGAGATTACGTATACATCTAAATCGGAGTAGCATTCTAATCCAGTAGCATAGCAAACCAGTATAATAGACGGCGTACAGACCCTCCAGCTGGCGTCTCTGATGTGCAAGGGCAAAATGCACTTCTCGAGGGGTACAGGAGTATGCTTTCCAAACTTATTTCTAACAGCAGGTTAACAAAAATGGGAAAAGCCTGTGAAGTTTCTACCATCCTAATAGAGATCTCATAGCATGGTATTGGGCTCCACAAAGCTGGCTGATGGTGTCATGTGAGAATAGTCATGTGACCCACTAGATATATGTGAACAGTATATTGAGCGCTATCTTAGTGAAGGGAAGGAGTGGGGGAAAGTGAAAAAGTGCAGTTGAAGGAAGTTAAGGTAGAGGGAAAAATGGCAAACAGTATGCTGGAATTAGGACATAGTAGGGCAAATGGAGCAACAATCACAAAGTATACAAAGGGGCTGTATATATAAAAAACGTATATTACTTAAAATATAATGATTCAAATCTACCAAAATATATAAAGTGCTATGTAAATAAATATCATGGGTAAATACATATAAGTAAATAAACGCAATCCTACATGAACACAAGTGCATTATTTAATAAAACACAATCCTCACAAGCATATTTAAATTGCTCCAAAAGGGGGCAGTAAAAATATTGTGAATCCATAAATATAGCGTTCCAATGCATAATACAAGAAATTTGAGATGGGACCATCCATGAATGCAGAACTCCATGTACTCCATAAAGGAACCCAGGGCTCAATTAAAGCAAAGATTAGGCAAACAACATGCTTTAAAAAATCTCCTTCACAGGTTTTCCACGACACATTTTCAGTGTTTTTTTTATAAAATGCTTTGGATTCTGACTATAACGCTGCAGAGGCTATTTATGCTGTGGAATTCAGCCCTTGAAATACAAGGCGTGGCAAGGGGGTTTCACTCGCCTGTGGATTGCCGACCTCAACGTCTGGAAAATGAGTACCTCACGTATAAACGGGCTCCAGGAGACTTGAATTTCTTTAAACTGGTGCCTTCAGCATTTATTTACATCAACGGCTTTGCACAGCATAAATAAACACAGTCCATGTACGCAACCCACTGTGTCCCTGTCAATAACCCCCACCTGGGGTGTCTTCCTATTTCAGACCGAGTGACGGGGCCCACACTGATTTGCACCGAACCTCCGGCTCAGAGTTCCTGAAGTGGATCCCTCATACTGCCTCTCACTGGTCCGCATCGGACATCAGGCTAACAGCTCTTCAGCTCCACTGAGTTATCACTTTTCCCCCTGAGTCTGGCAGGAACGAGCTCTTTTGTATTGCTTTCTGCCACACCCACAGCAGCCAGAATGCCTTACTAACAACCTCTGCTATTCTGATACTGCACTGCTGCAAAGGGTAACATTCTGCAGGTGTTGCACAAGTAAAAAAGCAGCCAAATCAGCACTATTTAGGTGCAGATTTGGCCGCTGTGGAATTCTTGTAGAATTTCTGGGGGTATTATGTTGCGGAATGCCCACAGTGATTCTGCCAAGTGAGAAGGCGGCCTAAGGGATCACATTGACCCTGTCATGGTGTTTATCATTGCTCGGCAAAAGGAGGCTTCCAATAGAGCCTCTGATGGAGATGTGAACATAACCTTATGGATAAATATGCTGTAGTTTTGCTAAAAGAATAATTATTAGTAATGGCACCTTGAACTTGGATTATGCCATTTCCATGAGCTGCAAACTTCATTTACTTATGCAAAATAGGAAAAAAACTGCAATCAGAGGTGGCGGACTCTCAGCTCATGAATACAACGTATGCACCTTCCAGACACATTGAGAACTTCACGATTCTCATTTGCCTGAGGAAACGAGCTGGAGACCAGTTCGTTCTCAACCGTGCAGCCTGTTTAGACTGCATGATTATCCTTGAGAATGGTGCAGTTCTCATTCACTTCTCATTCAGTGTTTAACATTCCTATGCCTACTCAAATTAAACGACAAACGAGAACCTCCCGATTCTGGTTCGTCCAGTTTTTGGCTCACGTTTAAACTGAATGACGGTCCGTTTTAGCTCGATTGAGCAGCATTTTATATAATCCTTATGTAATCATTCTGTCTAAACGCAGCAGCATTATTCTAAGCTCCCAGCGCTGCAATTAATAAAATGTCAGTTCAGCATGATATATTATTATAGGAACTATGATTTAAAATCAAAGACATCCAATTGCAATAAGCTTACAACCCTCATCGTGTTTTTTTAGTTGGCCATTAAATAATTGCTGCATGCGTAAGCATGAAATGATTATTATATGCACTACTGTTTCAGATTTTGATATTTCATGTGTGCTACGCTGTTCAGCTGCTTTCTCGTTTTCTACACAAGAGGTCACTGTTGTCTGGATGTTATACACAAAGTTTGTGAAACTTATTGAAATACGTGACAGCTTTCATAAGGGAATAAATGGAGGAGGAATATAGAATGGGGAGGAATATTATTCCTTGCTCTAAGCGATCACTACAACACAGCTTGGTTAAAGTAAAACTTATTATAAAACAATGGGTCTCCCTAGAAAAGACATTTCTGCATGTACCTTTGATTGCACAGCCTTGCCTTCAAGGCAACACTGCACTAAAACCCACCCCACAATTAGTACCACCCTAAAGGCAATCTCTTGGGTTTTATCTAGACCCATTTTGCCCACTCCTTTTTCTCTTTTACCCTTCTTGGGAAATCTGGCTTTCCACCTATTCTGGAGAGTAGGATCTTCCGCCATTGAATCTCCAACTGCAGATACAGAGGGTACTGGTGCATCTTGTCTCCACCGGAACTAGGGGTGTAGACATGGGTTGGCCTGACTCAGTGACAGGGAAGAGACAGGTTTCGCCCCCAGCAGTGGGATTGGCTGACGCAGGAATCGGGTCCCGCAGTGTGTTGACAAGCTCACCGGCCGCGTTAATTCTTCACCGCCAACCCCGCTGTCATTTTTCCAGGCGCTGTAGGCTTGTTTTCTCTCCTGCCTCCTGTAAATTTACCTCTGGCGGCTCCAGTAAGTTTCCCAGCTGTACTACCCTAATTTCCCTACCCACCTCCTGTCACCCCACCGCTATCCTTTGTGTCGTTGCGGCTCCTGCGCTCTGTGTCCCTGGCGCTTAAGACGCTGATGCTCTTACCATCCCTGCATGGATGTAGCGGCGGCACAGAAGCCACCAGCATCAAGGAAGCTCCGCGAGCGATCTGCTCCAATGCCGTTCCCCGCTGTCACTCACGCCGCAGCACAAAGTTGTCTGGGAGCGCCGTACCTAGCACTTGAGCCTAACAACACTCGGGACCTCACATGCTGTCTGAGAGGGAAGCCTGGTGACACCGGTAACCCGCTGCCTGAGGGGGAGAACACAGGCGACACAGCGATAACCCGCTGCCTGCGTGGGGGAAGACAAGGGACATAACATGCTGAAACATAGGGGGGGGGGTGAAATTCCGTAATGAGTAGGCAGGACATGAGATGCTTCTGGAAGCACCCAATCCAGTTATGGGGGCGTCACCAGCACCTTCACTGTCACAGACTCGGCCCAACCCATGTCTCCCTAGTTACGGTGGAGACAAGCTGCACCAGTACTGATACAGAGCACATCATTTCCTTCAGAAAGGATCAGGGCTATCCATAGAGATACTGGCAACATTGTAAATCTGGCTCCCCTATTGTCCTGGCAAGTCCTCCCAGCCTCTACATTCTCTCACATCCTTACCCTATCCATTAGGGTTCACCCACACGAAGACCCCTTTTGAACAGCTTTGCAGTTATTAGGGACCCTCCCACACATCTACAGCCTTTTTAAATTTCCAGCCTGACACAACAGCCCCCTCCTACATACTAAGCTGGGAAAGAGACCTGTCAATGTATCTTACAATGGAGCAAAAACACAAGCTCTATACCTTCACACACAAATCTTCTGTTTCTAGTAAGATTTAAGAGTCAGGATTCAAAATCCTTCAGGTTGGTACAGAGTGCCCTCTCGGCTGCTCACAATGATGCCTTCGGTGCCTCAACTATGTTGGAGATGGGCAAGAGATCAAGGTACCATGTTGCAAAAAAACCCTTTTGCCATTTTTATGATGATAGAATCTAAATAATAAAACCCCAAAACCTATTTGGTATCGCTGTGTGCGTAAACGCACGATAAATGTTGTCAGGAAAAAGTGACGCCAGAATTGCGCTTTTTTTGGTCACCCTTTCTCCCAAAAAAATGTAATAAGCGATTAAAGTTGTATGGACGTCCCGCAAAAAAATCACAAAACTGGGGGGGAGGAAAAACTGAAAACGGTGGAGGGGAAAAAAAGGCTGCGTCCTTAAGGGATTAATGTTAATATTCCTGGTAGTATAAGGCAGAGAAGAGGTCAGAGAAGGATCTACATTCTAAACAATTTTGACATATCCGCAGGCCACGGGCGTTGCGGTATCCTGCGGTGGATCTCCGCTGCGGGATACTGCCGCCCAGGAGCAGGAGTCGGCAGACAGATCTCCGCGGTCAGCCTATGTGATAGATAGGCTGACCGGGGAGAACAGCGGCAAATTGCAGCATGCTGCGATTTGCCGGCCGCAAGCGGAGAATCGCAATGATTCTTTGCTCTTGGACAGGGGTAAGCGCTTTCCACAGCAACGCTATGGAGAGCTTTCACTGTGTTCCCCGCGGCCAGGTAATCGCCGCGGGGAACGCAATGAAAACTCGCCCATGGACAGGCAGCCTTAAGTGTGTGATAACGGAGTCCAGCCACTGGACAGCTCAGCAAGTTTGCATGGGAGCAGTTTTTCAATGAGCAGGTGAGGATAAACCAGTGCAAAGGTCCTCCAAAGTGATTAGTACAGCAGGCACATGGCTGATAACTGAATATTAATAATCTAGAAAATGATAAATGGTTAAAGGAACTATATCACCATAGTGTTATTAAAATCGGAGAAACATTCAATTTTTCTAATGTGTTTAATCTATTTTCTAATTGTAGAATATTTCATTCTGTTGTCTATCCATGACTATGGAGGCTGCCATATTGCCTGAGCTGCATTTAATAGCAATCGGAGCAATGGGCCATTCACACAATGGATAGGAGGAGACCCATTGACTTGTATGGGAGACTGTTTTAGGCATGTTCTGTGACCTGTACAAAGCTCATTTTGCAGGAGGGGAGTAGATAGTCACAGTTTATACCTCTTGTGAATGGTGGATCCTGTGTTATCTACATGTAGGTGTTACCTTTCATTGTAATCCTGCCTGTGGTGTTAGTCAGGTGACTGCTGCAATGTTTTCTCTGCAGATTAGGAAGTTACAGAATAGTATTAGGCTCTGCGGTTAGTTTGAAAAATGTAAGATCTGCACCAAAATTGGTGCCAAAATTAACACTGTGTGGACTTTGATGCAGATCCACAGCCAATTTCACCCTTTCAAATGTAGGGGTGAGGTCTGTTGCGGATCCAGATTAAAATCCTTCATCAAAATCTGCACCAATTCTGCTATGTGTGAAAGCACTAGAGATGAGTGAACATACTCGTTTCGAGTAACTACTCGATCAAGCATCGCTATTTTCGAGTACCTGGCTACTCGGTGCAAAGATTCGGGGGGCGCGGGGGATGGCGTGGTGGAGCGTGGGGAACGGGGGGGCTCTCTCTCTCTAACACTCCCCCCCACTCCCCTCTGCAACCCCCCGCTCACCCACGGCGCCCCCCCGAATCTTTTCACCCGAGTAGAGAAGTACTCGAAAATCGCGGTGCTCGAGTGAAAAAGGGGGCGTGGCCGAGTATGTTCGCTCATCTCTAGAAAGCACCCTTACATTAATTTTTTCCCATACATTAGTAATTACATCAGTTTATTTAATTTAATCATCAATACCATGTATATAAGTTAAAGATTATAAATGCAGGTTGAAAACTACTTGATAAATTGGTCTCCTAAATTGCTCAAACATGTGAAATTTTTCAAATGTGCTTTCAAAATAAACAAGTGGAAATATATAGTTAAAGTAAAATATGTATGTACATATTTAACATTCTAAGGTTGAAAAAACTGCAATTTTTAAAAATGTTCCCCAAGTTCGGCGTTTTTAATATACGCAAATCGTATCAGTCTACTTTTATAATCTAAAGAAAGTACAATATATGATGAAAAAAACAGTGGAAGGATTATTTGGATATGTAAAACTTTTAGGCCCCCTGTCCACGGCAGTGTATTCGCCGGTGGTAAACCGCCGGCGAATCGCACCGGCGACTCTTCCCATAGCATTGCAATGGAAAACACCAGCACCTGTCCACGAGTGGAGAATCATTGCGATTCTCCACTCGCGGCAGGCAATTTGGAGCATGCTGCGAATTGCACCGATTCTCCGCGGTCAGCCTATTAGATAGGGCTGACCACCGGAGATTCGGCGGCGGCTCCCACAGCGGAGATTCGCCGCGGGATACCGCATCGCCCGTGGACAGCCGGCGTTAGTTATTCTCTGTTAAAGTGACACATGCCAGCTTTCCAAAATTTGGCCTGGTCATTAAGGCGCAAACAGTGGCCTGGTTATTGTCATCAGGGTTGGGATTGGAATTGCCTTAGTTTGCTTTATTCCTGTTGAAATCAGTGGGAGCTGAAGCCTCCTATTCCTCGTCCAACTGCAGTGTCAGAGGCAGAAGTGCAGGAAGTGTGATAGCTGGCCAAGCTACTTTTGCTTCAGACCTTGATGACTACATCCAGCCCGATCTGCGGGTGCCCTGCGAGTAACTATTAATGACCTATCCTGAGGATAACACAGTAAATCACTTACTACTAGCTGCAGCCACATTTATGTCAGTCTCTCTATTGGCTTCCACTCTTCTCGCCATAAATTTCTATGAGCAGCATGAGACTACACAAACCTCTACTTCCCGTAATCCGTCTCCATATCTGTTACTAGAGACAGACTTCCCTTGACAACAGGCAATGGACAGTAAATGCGAAGGAAAGGAGGCCCCTTGGTGGCCAGCACTTAAAGGGGTTGTCCGGCCATAAAGAATGAATCTTATTACTTCTGTTTGCCCAATACAATGCACTTTGTAATATACATTGTGCATTGTAAATTAGGCAAACAGAAGTTATTCACTTACCTTTTGGGGTGCCCCCCCTCCCCTGTGTTGCTCCTCAGTTGCCATTGGATCCGACAAGTCTTCTCCTCTTCTTGTCGGGCCAGCTCCAGGTGTTCTCTGCACGGGGACGCGCTTCTTCTACTCCGCGCATGCGCAGTAGATCTTCTTCTGCCGGCTGCTTCAGGAAGCTCTGGTCTGCCTGCAGGGGGCCGCGCGACCGCGGGATCTTCAGCTGACAGGTAAGGGGAGTGGAGTGCTGGTCTCTCACGGGGGAGGGGTGCTGTGAGCTGTCAGTAGTCAGGGGTGGGGGTGGGGAGGTGTAGGGGTGACAGACCTGTCAGTCAGTAGTCCCGGGATGGGGGTGAGGGGGAAGGTGGGGGAGCTGCTGGTCGGAGAGCTGTCAGCCAGTAGTGGGGGGGGGGGAGGGGGGAGGATGCTGCTGGTCGGAGCTGTCAGCTGGTGGGGAGGGGGGGGCTGCTGGTCGGAGCTGTCAGCTGGTGGCTTGCGGGGGAGGGGGGCACTGGAGGGGGACACTGTGGGGGCAGTGTGGAGGGGGCGCTGTGTGTGGGCACTGTGAGGGGGGGGCGTGTGTGTGTGTGTGGGGGGGGGGCATGCTTGGTGCTACTTTCACTTTCAATAGCAGAGGATCGCGATTCTCTGCTATTGAAAGTGCTGCTAGAGATCACGATCTCCTGATAGAGCTGTGACAGCTGTTAGCAGGAGATTCCTTCATCTCCTCATCATGTCCCCTCATTACTGGACACTGGGACACTGTCACAGTGTCCAGTGATGAGGGGACATGATGAGGAGATGAAGGAATCTCCTGCTACAGCTGTCAGAGCTCTAGCAGGAGATCGCACTGCTTTCCTCCCTGCCCTCTCATTGCTCTGAATGGGGCCGGACGGCTGCCGGCTCCATTCAAAGCAGTGAAGCGTGCGTTTGCATTATGACGCCGGTCCTCCAGTCATGTGACCGGTGTCATCGGGAGCGCGCACGCTGAGGAGAGAGAGGCAGCAGTGCATCATGGGAACTACCCAGCGGCGCCATCTTTGAAAAATTCTTCAGGCAAACTTTATAAAGGGAAGAAAAGGAATAAAAAGGTAAGCAGAATATCAATATATTTTTTTTTTTATGGGAAAGGCTGTTGTGTGTGATGCTTCTACTCTACAGGGCATTCATGGGGGGGGGGGAAATCAGTTTGGGCGGCGGACAACCCCTTTAAGTGGGATTTTTCAGAAAAAAATGTAATGTTTGGTAAATAAAGTGTTATGTACTTTGCTTATTATTACATTGACTATCATATTAACAAAAGTTGTCCCAAAGTGTGGTGACCATTTAACTGTGTTAACTTTCTTGCTTCACGCCTTTCATTTGAGTTAATTAATAACCTTTTTCTGAACAGATTACCCTTGTGCCTAAAGGGGTTGTCTAGGGTTAGAAACACATGGCTGCTTTCTTCCAAATTCAGAGCCACCCTTGTACATAGGGTTGTGTGTAGCATTGCAGCTCCATTGAAGTAAAAGAAAGCGGAACTGCAGTACCACACACAGCCCTAGACACAAGGGTGGCAGTCATGTTTTCTAGCCCTGGAAATCCCTTTAAGATATAGCATTTGCAGGGAATTGGTTCAGGAATTTGCCCTTCCAGACATAGGTGCATTTATGCTACAGTCCGCTGTGGAATATATTGGCGCTATATAAATGATTATTATTAACTACAGTCACCTAAAACACCTAGACTACAGAAAGCTGATCCCTATTTGACTAAGGCCCAATGTCCACAGGTGGATTTGAATTGCAGAATCTGCGCAGGGCATCCGAAATTCAAACCGCCCATAGGGAAGCATGGGCGTCTGCAGCTGAATTAAAGCATGTGGATTTGATTTGCTGATCTTTTTGGATGCGGAAATCAAATCGCAGCATGCTCCATTTCAGTTTGTTTCCCGCACGAACGGCTTCCATCCGTGGCCTGTCCGCAATTGACATTGTGGACGGGCCGCAGATTCCATGGGAAAGCAGGAATTTGTAAAAAAAAAAAACTCTACTGCACATATGCGCTGGCACGCCGGCCGACACTTCTTTCCTCTGTACTACAGATGTGTTTGGAAGACCCGGGCAGGTATGGTCGCTGCAGGCTCCCGCATGCGGAATCCCATCCGCCCGTGGACATGAGCATATCCTAGTAATGAGGATGGATAGTTGCTCATTCTCATAATTGATGTAGATCACAAAATCTAATTCTTTTTGGTGAGCAGAATGTAAACTGCCCAGGTACATTGTAGGTGTAAATACTTCCTATTGTCACCGTGTATTATATTTTCAGCATTACATAAGATACTATATATCATTTCCAGTAGTTTTTTTCATGGTGTCTTGTTTATTATAGTGTGTACAACTATCCTTTATCCCCCAAATCCTAAACCTCTTGGTCAGTAGAATATAACACCATAAGGGTTCCCAGGCTAATGTGCTGAAAATAAATCATTGTACTGTCCTGGGCTGTTATTGCATAAATGGCCGTTCAGTGCATTAGAGCAGATGTGTGGACAAAGCCAAATTCTCTCCGGAGGGAGGATGTGTGGGATGTTGTCATGGAAGTGCAGGAGATTTCCATAACAGATTTTTCCCATGTTTGGATGTAAGCGAGTTCTATCTGCCTACATGAAGAGAAGGTTCAGAACTTTAACTTACAAATAAAGGATTGCAGTGCGAGTTACATTGTGGTGATAAGTCCATTTCTGTGTACAGGTCTAGTGAGGGCGATTAAGTCAGTTGGGCATATGTGTGACTGTGAGCGGGCCATGTAAAAGTAAGAGAATTATAACCGCTCAGGACAAGACAAGGAGGTAAATTATTATGGCGTCTATAGTGTAGATCTACTCTATGCTTCATTTTTTCTTTTCTTTATCTTTACATGGGTTTTCTGGAAAATTGCCTATTTTGGGCCAAAGGACACAATTTTTGTCCTGTACCTGTAGGGTACTTGAACCATAATTGGGTCTGATCACTATGATAATGCGTTGCAGGACTTCTGTAGAGCAATGGCTTATTGCTTACAATAGGGATCATAGGCAATGGCAAGCCGGGACACCAGTTTCTGGCACCCTGTGGTCATGGAAACCCATCGGCCCTTTGCGATTATATCATGGAGGGTCGATGACGTCACAGGTTAGCAGTTGGAATAGCTGTTCTTATCTATCCCCGCTGTTGCAGATAGAGGCCGACTCTCACTGCTGGATGGCTCCAGCTCTGCTTCTGATCCCGTGTCATAAATAGTACATAACGCAACAATACAAACTTAAGTATCTCAAAGGCCATGACATAAATGTACATCCTATGGTGTTAAGGAGTTAAAGTGAATTTTCAAAAATTTCATATATGAAAGGTGTTTGCACCATGTTTATGCATAGCTGGTCATGGGTAAAAATCAGCCTTTACCTTCTTATGCTATTTTCCAAGATGACTGCCACATCTCTGCTGATATGCAGCTTGAAACTACATTTCCCTGCTCTGTACTTACGTCCTGTGCATGTCCCCACTAAAGCACCATTTACATGGGACAAATATCAGGCACACTATGCCCGACACTCATCCCCGGGTGTCTTCGCTCCTGTGCTATTGCTCCTCGCTCTCCCCTGCCCCTCTCCTTTTACGTACTGAATGGCTGCTGTTTACACTGAACGATCATTGTTCACGATTTTATGCAGCATAAGCGATGGCCGATTGCTCAGTGTACATAGCAGCCATTGCGTACTGAAAAGCCGCTATGTTAAGTGAATGGAGAAGGGCGGTAGAATGCGAGGAGTGAAATCTCCTCCAGCCGTCCCGTTGCAAGCCAACTCTCTCCCATGTAACAGCACAGGAGCAAGAACATGCGGGGACGAGTGTTGGGCATCGTTTGCCCGATAGTCGTCCCGTGTAAATGGGGCTTTAGTGCTGCTCTGTTATATTGTCATTAACCCGGTCCTGAGAGCTGAAATGAATAAAAGCTGTCCCTGGTTATTCCTACTGAGTAAGCCCGACTTGTAGCGCTGGAATACCTACTGGTTGTATCCGGGGCGAGCTGGGGATAAACACTTCTGCAGTGCAGGAGAAGGTGATGGTTTGTAGAGCTACAGACACAAAATCCAAAGCAGAACCACACCGCAACCTTGAATAATATTTGATTAGCGTTTATTTGATAGCAACTTTGCGTAACCGTGATACCCCTTTTGAGATGAGTGATGGATATCCGATCAGTGGGGATCAGCCTCTGGAAACCTCTTCAGTCAGTGGTTTGAGCAGGATGAGGTGCTGTACATTTCATAGTGGCTTTGCCTTGTATAACAGCACAATCCCATTCACTTGAATGCCCATGTGATAAATGAACATGATGTTGCATTCTTGAGAAGAGACCGTTGGCTGTTACACATTCCCCGTGGCCTCGTCAAACAGCTGATCAGCTTGGGTCCCAGGTGGCAGACCCCCACCTATTAGATGTTGATGACCAATCCTGATGATAGCCTGGAGTAGGTCATCACTATCCTAGTCCTGGAAAGCCCTTTCAAGCAAGGACGGGTGGTAATCCTTCATATTGTGCATGACAAGGCATGATGTAAAAAAGTCTAATTAAGTGATCTCAATTATGTTAATTATAGCTTGGAATAATTAGTTTGCACGTTTTTAAAACAGGTCTTTTGCCACATAAGCTTTTCAATATTGTGACCATTGTGATTACTTCCTTTTACTTGGCCATGGCTCTCTGTGTCATTGCTAGTCTTCTATTTTCACTAGTACAAGACCACACTGCACACTAGTCAGCCAATGCTCTTTACATGACTTTTATGTAATGCATGCAGTTGAGGTCTTGTTGCATACTGCAATAGGTCAACCTATGACAGAGGCGGGGACATGGTCCAGAACCATATATAGCCATATGGAAACATTTAAGAATCCTATTTTATACACAATATCCTCTGCACCTTTTTCTAGCGTCCAGATTCTTTTGCCTCAGTCATTGTTGGATGCATTTTTGCTGGGTACACCTTAGTGAATTGGTTGTGAACTGCTAGTGGAGGGCTGAAGGAAATAAGTTTAGAAAAGTGTAGCAAAACTGCTTTAACCCCTTAAGGACCAGACACTTTTTAGGGATTTTACCCATGCAGCAGTTTTACTGCTCTATTGTTTTCCTTTAGCTACCGAAATTATTTTTGCTGCGTTTTTTTTCCCCGTGAGATATAGGACTATTTTTTTAATATCTTTTTCACTGCTTAAAAAAATGCTTAAAAAATAATTTTTTTAACCTTTATAGTTTTTTTAAAAAATTATTTTTATATTTACACTAAAATAAAGTATGGGAATGGGTTCCTCTATTTATTTCGGACGTTTTGATATATAGTATGTATGGTTTTGGTTTACAGGGCGCATACAGCGACAGTTTTTGTTGGCGTCTGCTTTGTGTTATTCTCTTTCTTTTTTATGTATTGCTGTTTTATTGTGTTATTTTGTCTTACAGATGTATATAATTGTGTATTTTACTATCATATACGTCATATAAGACCTCTGGGGGACATTCCCCTTTTTTTTTTAACTTTATTTGACACTTTCCCACTATAGCTAGGGCGTCCATAGGAGCCCTAGTTATAGGGGAAAGCAACCCCTGTGGTGACATTAGTCACCTGCAGAGCTGCCAGGGTCTAGTCTGACCCTCCAGCTCTGCAGTAGCATGGAATCGCGGGAGGTCACATGACCCCCCAAGGCTCCCGTAGTGAAAGAACTTCTTACTTTCACTTTGCCCATACAGTGCTCATTGAGCACTGTATATCGGGGAAGCAGAAGGCAGAAAGGGTTATAAACCCCTCCTGCCTTCTGCTTCGGGTTATCAGCTGTCACTAACAGCTGATAACCCGTTCCTGTCTCTGACTGATTGCAGAGGCAGGAGACTTAGAGCATCGCTGTATTTTTACTATCGGCGGTGCTCTAAGCCCAGGACCAGCCGCCTATATATGCTGTGGCTGATCCTAAATGGGTTAATGAACATGGTTATCAAACATACTCAGTTGTGCAGGGTAATTCTCAGTTATACAGGGTAATTCTCTCTTGCTAGGAAACCCAAACAATACTCTAGAACTTCTTAATTTTTGTATGATTCCCTATGAAAATTGACATGGGCAAAGGTTATGAGCAGATTTCACTGAGCAACTTTCATTTTTCAAGAGCGTTGGGAGGAATGAAAGCTGAGATATGATTGGTTGCTATAGGCAATGAGGACAGTTTTTGTTTGAGAGTTTCACAAATCTCCCCCTATGTCTAACGAATCGTCAGAACTCTCAACGAAGTGGACTTGTACCCGTGACATCAAGACACGACTGCCAAACAGGTATTTGATTCAGTGTGCCACAAAGACTTGTTGAACAGTGTGTTTATTGTTTGTAAATACTGGGACACTAACATTGTTTAAATGAATCAAATCAAATTGACCCAACACACTGGAGGCTGGAAGATGTCCGATCATTTGAGACAACCAGAAATGTTATGCCTCAACACATAAGAGGTTGGAAGATGTCTGATCGCAGGATGTAGGATGTGAGGGATAAATCACTGGCGTTGCCAAGGAAACCCTTAAGACCAATTTAATTTTGAAAACTTGGTGGCTACCAACATCACCGGCCCGATGCCAACCAATGTTCTTGTAGAGTTTACTAAATGGCCATATATACAGCAATAAGCCACAAACAAACACAATGTGGCAGAAGGTTGCTGCTATTGCCAATGTCATATTAGCAAATGTCTTCATCAGTATATAGACTTCCATGCAAAAGTGCCTGGATGCTGGTGGTGGCCATTTTCAGCATATGCACTGGGCAGTTTGTTTTGCAGCATACAAGGTTAATACATATATTTCGTTAAGAACTGTACAAAAATGATAGAGGAATGTTTGAGTTTCCTATCACACATTAGAGAAGCCTTTGGTGTAAATATTGATTTGTGATGTCCAGACAAGGTTTATTGGTATAGAACTTCTCATGCACTAAAGTTTTGCCAAACTATATTTTTGTTAGCAATGGTTTAGAGAAGTGTTAAATCATGAGTAGACAAAATTATGTAGAGTAGCAGTTGGAAAAAGGTAAAAGGTGACGTATGCAATTAGATTAATGCTTGCACGCATGGGAAGGAGTCCGGAGCAATAGCTGGTGGTGAAATGAATGTTCAGCCAACAGCTGAGCAATTAATCACTGGAACAACCGAGCTTTATAATGCCGTCTGTTTGAACACGCAGGTAATTGTTTTACCCCTTAGTGACCACGCTTTTTTCTGGGTTTTTTTTTGGTAGTGGAGAGAAATGGAAAAGAAATTCTGCCATCTTTCAGTGCGTCTTGTTTCTATGATGCACAAACTGCAAAAAAAATGACATGATA
The DNA here is from genome assembly GCF_035609145.1 of Eleutherodactylus coqui. NCBI lineage: Eukaryota > Metazoa > Chordata > Amphibia > Anura > Eleutherodactylidae > Eleutherodactylus > Eleutherodactylus coqui. Next base: position 190,193,213 of record NC_089838.1, on the reverse strand, counting down.
ATTTTATTCATTGGGTCAATAAAATTACTACGATACCAAACTTATATATAGTTTTTTAATTTAATTTTTTTAAATTTTCTGCTAACATCTTCTGCGCGCAATAGCTTTTTATTTTTCCGTCTACATAGTTGTGCGAGGGCTCATTGTTTTGCGGGTCATCCTGTAGTTTGCGTTGGTACTAGAGATGAGCGAACCTACTCGGCCACGCCCCTTTTCCGCCCGAGCGCCGCGATTTTCGAGTACTTCCGTACTCGGGCGAAAAGATTCGGGGGGTTCCGTGGGTGAGTGGGGGGGAGAGGGAGAGAGAGGGCTCCCCCCTGTTCCCCGCTGCTACCCCCCGCTCCGCCACGCCGCCCCCCGGCGCCCCCCAAATCTTTTCACCCGAGTACGGAAGTACTCGAAAATCGCGGTGCTCGATCGAGTAATTACTCGAAACGAGTAGGTTCGCTCATCTCTAGTTGGTACCATTTTGTAATACATACGACTTTTTGATCGTTCTTTATTGCATTTTTTTATTTTTTTTTTGGAGACCGGGTAACCAAAAAAGAGCATTTCTGGCGTTCTTTATGGTGGTCTGTGTATGGATTCTGGCTTGGTTTTCAATTCCCAATCCTTACTCTAAAACAGGGGGTCCCTAACTCCAGTCCTCAGGGTCCACCAACAGGTCAGGTTTTCAGGATATCCTATAGTAAGAACACCTGCGGCAATGTCTCAGGTACTGACAATTACATCACCTGTGCAACACTGAGGAAATCCTGAAAGCATGACCTGTTGGTGGTCCCTGAGGACTGGAGTTCGAGAACACTGCTCTAAAAGACCTGTCTAAAGCAGCGGCTCCCAATTCAATTGTTGGCCATGGTCACACAGAATGACTGCTGTTTTGTTTTTTTTTTTACCTGATGCAACAATTATTTGAATAACTGTTCTGTATAAAAGGGCCCTTAACTGTCAAGACGGGCATAATCTATTTATTTTTAATATGTTTAGACAACTTGTACATCACTTTTTTTAAGCATATTTACACGACTGAAAATTACTAACGCCTGCATATTTCACACACTTCTGTAGGTTTTGTGCATGCAAAAAAGTACCCAGAAGTGCCCATGTATTTGTTGCGCAAATATACAGTGAATACGCAGGTTACCTGCATATTTGCGCTAGCCCACTTCAATGGCTCATTAAGGGACATAATCGGCACCATAACAGGTCTTGCCGCATTTTCTTTCACACAATCGAACATTGCATGAAAAAATACACCCATCTGAACGAACCCATCAAAATCAATGGTTTCTATTCGCTCACTTATCACGCGCTCAATAATTGCACATGAAATACGTTTGTGTGGACGAGCTTTTCTTCTTAGTCAAAACTCCCTAAATTTTCAATTAAGTGTTGTTGATAGGAAGTATCCTCCCTGTTAGCCATTGTTCAGCTGTGTTTTTACATTTTTCTTCCTTATCACATACGGTAATCAAGGACATAAGAGAACTTCGCTTGGGTAAACTAATATGATATACAGCTTCTCTGTTTAATAATGCAGGATATCCGCTTGTAGGAAGCTCAACAAGTGGAAGCTCTAATTTTGAAACCAAGGACAAATGAACACAGCAGTTCACTAAGCCATAGTAGGACTTGTGATTTACCTTAATATTAAAGGGGTTGTCCCGCGCCGAAACGGTTTTTTTTTTTTTTAACCCCCCCCCCCCCCGTTCGGCGCGAGACAACCCCGATGCAGGGGTTAAAAAAACAACCCGCACAGCGCTTACCTGAATCCCGGCGGTCCGGCGTCTTCATACTTACCTGCTGAAGATGGCCGCCGGGATCCTCTGTCTCCGTGGACCGCAGGGCTTCTGTGCGGTCCATTGCCGATTCCAGCCTCCTGATTGGCTGGAATCGGCACGTGACGGGGCGGAGCTACACGGAGCCGGCATTCTACACGAGCGGCCCCATAGAAGACTGCAGAAGACCCGGACTGCGCAAGCGCGGCTAATTTGGCCATCGGAGGGCGAAAATTAGTCGGCTCCATGGGAACGAGGACGCTAGCAACGGAGCAGGTAAGTATAAAACGTTTTATAACTTCTGTATGGCTCATAATTAATGCACAATGTACATTACAAAGTGCATTATTATGGCCATACAGAAGTGTATAGACCCACTTGCTGCCGCAGGACAACCCCTTTAATGTAAATTCAGTAGTAGAAAAAAGTATCTGCATTGGAAATATTTAGAATTACTTAATGATCATTGGGTCAGACTTGGCTATAAAATCACAGTGGTGATCAAGAAGGTGAGCTGGACCTGAACCTCCTGTGGTCCATACAGATAACATTAAATAGCATGTTTTATTGACATGTTAGTTTGGGTTTCTTAAAATACTCCTGTTTCTACTATTCAAAAACAGAGAAAGCTGATTAAGCATTTGGGGAAGATGTAACCAGTATAACACACCTGGAAAAAACATCTGCTTTCATTGTCCACAGAAAAATGAAAAGTGGTCTGTTGGAAGTCCGTAACAAAATCAGCATGTAAAACGTGGATTGTACCATGGATTCATAGTGGAAAAATCATCTCCATTTAAATATACTCCAAAGCTGAAAATTTTATTCAAAAATTTTTTTTGCTAATCTTATTTATTAAAAGTGTTCAATTTAAACAGTTAGGCCTGTGTCACACGGCTATATTGAGTCAGGAGGGGTAACCTCACTCCTTAAGGAGAGCACGAAGAAGGTGAGTGAGGAGACTTATAAGGCCATCCATGCTCATCTGGGTAATATGCATATAAGGGAGATGGAACAATACCTCTGCAGCACCACCTACTGGGTGGCAGAATTCCTTCAAATCAATGCCTGATCTTTTAGATAGGTCTTTAGAGCAATGATTGGGAATTGAAAACCAAGCTAGAATCGATGCAGACAACTGTTTCTGGGTTTTCGCCCCTCATTAGTGTTCAGTAGGATCCTGGCTTGTTACCCCTCCCGACCCACGTCATAGGCCTCTCACTAGCCAAGCCAGGGTCCTACTGCACACTGATGAGGATCAAAAACCCTGAAAAAGCTGTCTGTGTATGGATTCTGGCTTAGTTTTCAATTCCCAATCCTTGCTCTAAAAGACCTGTCTAAAGCAGCGGCTCCCAAACTGTTTCAGCAATGGAGCCCTTTTTGAAGCAAAAGTTTCTCGTAGAGCCCCAAGGTGTAGTCAGGGAAGGAGATAGGGGCGTGGCTTATCACAACATAGGATTTTTACCTCTGTCATTATAAAAACGGGGAGGAAAGCTGGAGCACTGGATGGGCTATTGATATAAACTATATTTAAAATTGGTATGCTGTGGAATTAAATCCTGCACCACATGTCAATATCCCCATGGGTTTTGTGCAGATTTTTTCCCACAGTGGGGATGAGATTTCCAAAATATCAACCACTTTGCTGCTAAAGCTACTGTAAATTCCACAGCAAATCTGTCTTGTGTAGTAACAGTGACCCCTAGATTGGTTGGCCGTGTAGTAACAGTGACCCCTAGATTGGTTGGCCGTGTAGTAACAGTGACCCCTATATTGGTGGCCCGTGTAGTAACAGCGACCCCTATATTGGTGGCCCCAGTAGTACTAGCGTCCCCTGTATTGGTGGCCCCAGTAGTACTAGCGTCCCCTGTATTGGTGGCCCTAGTAGTACTAGCGTCCCCTATATTGCCCCAGCAGTACTAGCGTCCCCTATATTGGCCCCAGCAATACTAGCGTCCCCTATATTGGCCCCAGCGGTACAAGCGTCCCCTGCATTGGCCCCAGCGGTACAAGCGTCCCCTGCATTGGGCCCAGCGGTACAAGCGTCCCCTGCATTGGGCCCAGCGGTACAAGCGTCCCCTGCATTGGGCCCAGCGGTACAAGCGTCCCCTGCATTGGGCCCAGCGGTACAAGCGTCCCCTGCATTGGGCCCAGCGGTACAAGCGTCCCCTGCATTGGGCCCAGCGGTACAAGCGTCCCCTGCATTGGGCCCAGCGGTACAAGCGTCCCCTGCATTGGGCCCAGCGGTACAAGCGTCCCCTGTATTGGTGGCCCTAGTAGTACTAGCGTCCCCTATATTGCCCCAGCAGTACTAGCTTCCCCTATATTGGCCCCAGCAATACTAGCGTCCCCTATATTGGCCCCAGCGGTACAAGCGTCCCCTGCATTGGCCCCAGCGGTACAAGCGTCCCCTGCATTGGGCCCAGCGGTACAAGCGTCCCCTGCATTGGGCCCAGCGGTACAAGCGTCCCCTGCATTGGGCCCAGCGGTACAAGCGTCCCCTGCATTGGGCCCAGCGGTACAAGCGTCCCCTGCATTGGGCCCAGCGGTACAAGCGTCCCCTGCATTGGGCCCAGCGGTACAAGCGTCCCCTGCATTGGGCCCAGCGGTACAAGCGTCCCCTGCATTGGGCCCAGCGGTACAAGCGTCCCCTGCATTGGGCCCAGCGGTACAAGCGTCCCCTGCATTGGGCCCAGCGGTACAAGCGTCCCCTGCATTGGGCCCAGCGGTACAAGCGCCCCCTGCATTGGGCCCAGCGGTACAAGCGCCCCCTGCATTGGGCCCAGCGGTACAAGCGTCCCCTGCATTGGGCCCAGCGGTACAAGCGTCCCCTGCATTGGGCCCAGCGGTACAAGCGTCCCCTGCATTGGGCCCAGCGGTACAAGCGTCCCCTGCATTGGGCCCAGCGGTACAAGCGTCCCCTGCATTGGGCCCAGCGGTACAAGCGTCCCCTGCATTGGGCCCAGCGGTACAAGCGTCCCCTGCATTGGGCCCAGCGGTACAAGCGTCCCCTGCATTGGGCCCAGCGGTACAAGCGTCCCCTGCATTGGGCCCAGCGGTACAAGCGTCCCCTGCATTGGGCCCAGCGGTACAAGCGTCCCCTGCATTGGGCCCAGCGGTACAAGCGTCCCCTGCATTGGGCCCAGCGGTACAAGCGCCCCCTGCATTGGGCCCAGCGGTACAAGCGCCCCCTGCATTGGGCCCAGCGGTACAAGCGCCCCCTGCATTGGGCCCAGCGGTACAAGCGCCCCCTGCATTGGGCCCAGCGGTACAAGCGCCCCCTGCATTGGGCCCAGCGGTACAAGCGCCCCCTGCATTGGGCCCAGCGGTACAAGCGCCCCCTGCATTGGGCCCAGCGGTACAAGCGCCCCCTGCATTGGGCCCAGCGGTACAAGCGCCCCCTGCATTGGGCCCAGCGGTACTAGCGCCCCCTGCATTGGGCCCAGCGGTACTAGCGCCCTCTACATTGGGCCCAGCGGTACTAGCAACTGTTAGGTTCTATTGAGCCTAATAGCTTACTGCCTGCCAATGCTCACATGCAGAATTCTGTCGTGGATTTTCGCAGCAGGAAAAAAATCGTGGCATGTTCTATTTTCCGCGGATTTACACTGTGGTAGGTCTCCATATAGCATTAATGGAGACCGCAGAATTCCGTGCTCACTCGCAAGCAATTTTTGTTTATAATCTCGGTACTTCCGCGAGTAATTCCGTGGGTGTATCCTGCGTCGCTTCTGGCCATGAGCCTTTACTGAATTCACATTATCATTTTACAGGTCATGGAAGTCTGTTGCCGATGTGAATTATTTTGGAAACTATTCTTTACAGATGAAATGGGAAACTAAAACAAATCTGTTTCTATGTTACATTATCTGCAACATAATATAAATAGTTCTTTAGTAAAGGGAGGGGCCCAGCAATTGAGTTTTTAATATGCTGTAATTTTCTAATTTTTCTAACACAAATGAGAGATCTTCGGAGTTATCCTTTATTATTGTCCCATATATTGAAGTTAATAGATTTTCCATCTGTTTAAAACATAATTGCACCAACTCGGTTTAAGAAAATATTTTTTAATTTAATATCAAATGTCTCTTCTTAATTTAAATCTTGGCTAGACCTGGAATAAGGCAGTTCTTTAAATAGTCACTAATTTTTCAATAAATTGTACTTATGTGACTAGCAAATGTGCAAATCACTTTATTAATCTATGCAAATAAGGTAGATGAAACAATACCTCTACAGCGCCACCTATTGGATGGCAGCATTGGCAGGTATTGTTGCTTCTTCCTTATTTGCATATATTTCCCAGAGGAGCATGCATGGCCTTATAAGTCTCCTCACTCACCTCCTAGGTGTCTCTACACACTACCTAGGTGCTCTTCTTAAGCAGAGACAATACCCCTTCCAACTTTATTAATCTAAAATGAGGATTTTGTGCTAAAACTTCGCTTAAAAGTGACGTTATGATGTGAAGTTCCCCTCTAGCAGCAGAGAAGGTACCTTTACACGGGACGATGATTGCCCAAATTATCTCTGCAAACAGCAAATTTCAGGGAATAGTCATCTCATGTACAAGCGGTCACTGACAGGGCACTGAGCGACAAACCATTCATTTGTTGGCGTTGCTTTCGCTCCCCTAAAAACCAAGTGCTTGTCAGGCCATGTCAACAGGAGTCGCTCAATCTTTGAGTGGTTGCCTGTTTACTGTGAATGGAAGCAGGCGGCCAGAAGCGATTTCCAGCCTATTCCGCCTCTATTTACAGAATGACTATCACTCCTGTATAAAAGCACGAAAGTGATAGTCACTGGGATGGCTGTCAGGCGCTAATGCACCCAACAGTCTTGTATAAATGCGATTGCAAGACCTAATGCAGGAGGGGGTTGCTTGCTGCTGTCTCATGCTACCCATAGAAGTCTATTTAGAGGGAAGGAGGAAACTACCGGAGGGGACAGATACAGAAAGATACACAGACTGCTATTCGTTGTGAATTCACAGCTACACTGCTCAGTACTACTGTATAACATCTTCCATGTTGCTTCTTCTGTGTATATAAAAGTTAGGACAGCAGAATCCTCTTTGTGTGTTGTGTATAGGAGAAATACTAGATTGGATTCATTTCCTGCCTGGTACAACCTGTGCTGATATCTACTAAGTATGGAAATCATTTGTCTTTCTTTTACGCACCAGTATTGACTCGGCATTATTTAATTTTCTAGGGGACCCTCCACAGGCAGCAGCGTGGCTAGGTCAATGCGGGCTGTATCTTTTAATAATGATTGTTGAAAAGACCATAATAACCCTTGTTCTGCTCATCCCAGGATGGACAAAGGTAGGTAACCATAGTTATGTGCAGAGGTACAAAAACTTTGTGTATGTGCGTGTATACAGTTCAGATTGGTACATGCTCTTAGAAGATGGCTGTATGTCTTCATCTGCACATTGAATAATGAAAAGTGTGGGGGGTAACTGGCTGCTTCTCTTCTATCACAAAAAATGTATGTATTGTTAAAACATTTATAGATTACTATTCAAGACTGCTGAACTATTTTTATTCTTGGGCACTTTTTCAAGGCAACACTACTCTTGACTCTTGACATTGACTTACTGGTCAATGTACTGTCCCTAGTCAATATCATTACTAATGTATGTGAAGTTAGCTCTTGTAAACATAGTAAGTTTGGCTGGATTCTCACGGAATGTCCGCAGCGGAACCGCGCAGAAGTACAGCAAGATTTCCGTAGGGGAAAGGCTGCTTCAAAACCCATGCCATTTGGCACCAATTTTCAGCCTGTATTCTGCTGCAGAAATCTCTTCCCATAGAGAGAAGAGAGTCCGCAGTGCAAACGGCGCTAAAATTGACATGTCATGGATTTGAATTCCGCGCTGCATGTCCATTTCCGTGCGGCTTGTCCGCAGCAGACTGTCGGCAGCGTGTGAACGAGATTTTTGCAAATCGTGTCAGTTTTAAAACTGCTGCAGAATTTCCGTGTGGAGGGTCTGGATGGAAATTCCATCCTGTGTGAATGCAGCCTTAGGCTAAAAAAAAAACCTGTATGTCCATCTAGTTCAGCCTATTACACCCAACCCCCCAATGTTGATCCAGAGGAAGGCAAAAAACCACAATGAGGTAGAAGCCAACTGTATGTAAAGTTTGCTCATGTAACAGTCCTGAATCTGAACATACTGGTAGAAACAAATAGGAGTACCTCCAGATCTAATCCTTCACTAAGGAGATTTCTAGCTATGCATTCCATGTAGTGCAGGAGTACAGTATGTTTAGCCATCCTTAAATAAATATAACCTGCATTAAAAATCTAACTGTCAAATTATTATTTTTTATGTTATGGTTTACTTTAATACCGGAGCTATGACAGATCCTGCTGACTTTTATTTTACTGAGCAGCAGGCAAAGAAGGTTAACACCTAAAAATATAAGACTTTTTATAGTCTTTTTATTTTTTTGCATTAATTGTAAACAATCCAGCATATTGTGTGTGTGTGTGTGTGTGTGTGTGTGTGTGTATGTGTGTGTGTATATATGTATGTATATATATATATATGTGTATATATATATA